>NC_052952.1:9565854-10165854 GCF_013358895.1 Oreochromis aureus
ACCACTAGTGGTATGCGTATCACAGTTTGAGAACCCCTGGCCTAAGCAAAATGTATATTTACATCTGTAGTGCGATTTCAATCAAATCACTTTTATTGTCACATCACATGTGCAGGTAAACTGGTTCAGCACATGCGAGTGAAAGTCTTGTGTCCAAGCAACAGAGGTGTGCAAAATACAATAATATAAGAACAAGCAAAATATAAGAATGGGTAAATCTGAGAATTATAAAAATAAATATATGTACAAATATAAGAGTGTATGTGCATTACTGAATATGTATACTAAATATGTATATATACATATGCATGTGTGTGTGTGTTTGCTAGTGTGTGTCTGTAGCATTTATGTACAGTATGGAGTGCATAAGGTTGAAGTTCTGCTAAGTGACGGTGAGGTGTCTATGAAGTGTTCAGCAGTCTGATGGCCTGATGGAAAAAGCTGTCTCTCAGTCTGCTGGTTCGGGACCAGATACTGCAGATTTAGATTTTGTCCGAGATGCAGCGAGGCTTGTAGATATGCAGGGAAGCTAAAGCTGAGGCAGATGTGTAAAACAGCATTAACTGTGGGCCGTTAAGATCAGCTTAACATGATCATTTTCTTTCATGGTGGCTATGCTCGACAAAATGCATCAACCAACTGGTTATTATGTCACTGCTTTCTTTACTGATCTGAAGAGCTGGACTGACTGTTCAATGTGACAGGTGCTTTGTGGTAATCAATAAGAATCTTACAGTTGACTTCACTGGATAAATAACAATGTGGATGAATGCCTTTACTGACACAGTAATTAAAAGTAAAGGTTTAAAGACATCCCTTTTATTAAAAAATCTTACTTACTGCAAAAATGGTGACCTATAATGGGTAACAGAACTGTCATCAGCGACATTTAAATCAGAAGCAAAGTTTTCTAATAAAAATGTGGTTAAAAGCACAGACTTAACTGGCTTGGTTTACTGGCATCGTGCTATGAGTGAGGATATAAAATCCAGAGCAAGCATTGTTTTTAAATACTGTATAATACTTAAATATGATCAGTTAAGTAAAACCAGCTGATGGAAAATGTAATGACAAATGTTTTGTCTTGCTTTGTTTTATATTTGGGACAGTTCTTAACCCAGTTTACAGCATGATTTAGCAGATATACATTTCCCCTTGCTAAACACAGAATGTTTCAATTTCACAGGCTTCCCCTCAGTTCCTTTATCTGCTGAACTAGAATACTTCAAAATGTGTGACAGGACCAGTAGTTAACCACATTTCTGCAAGTTTGTTTTCTGCTTGTTCAGCAACTTCAGCAAGTGGTTATTGATGCGTCATACTTTCTTCAGTCCTGATGGATTCTGTTTTCAGACAGGGTAAAACATCAGGATGGTGTCTGGCTAATACGGAAAGAAAAATGGATGGTGACAGAAAAACAGAGATAGCTTATACTAGACAGAATGGCCTGCATCCCTTGCTGTGGTCTTTTAAATCTTTATAGGGATTTTTGTGTGTGTGAGAGAGAGCATGTATTCATATCTTTGTGGGGACCAAAAATTGGAAGTTTACTATACTTGTGGGGACCAACAGCCCTTTGTGTGTGTGTGTGTGTGTGTGTGTGTGTGTGTGTGTGTGTGTGTGTATGTATGTGTGAATAGATATATGATTTATGGTCATCTGTAGAGACGTATGGTCATGCATGACTGCTAGTTGGATCACTAGTGTTTGTTCATGATGTGAGTGCTAACAGAAATAGCAGGCTGAATTGTGAAGTGTACAGGGATACTCTCTGCTCAGGTTCAGCCAAATATTGTAAGAGTGATTGGATAGAGCTTCACAGAGCAAATGGATAATGGCCCAATGTATACTAGAAAAGCAACCAAAGAGTTTCTCAAGGGAAAGAAATTGGATTATCTTCAATGCCATGCTTTTCAGTGAAGACACTGAATACATAAAGAACCCCAAACAAGCAACAACTGAAGACGCTAGAGCAGGGGTGGGCAATCTCAGTCCACAAGGGCCGGTGTCCCTGCAGGTTTTAAATCTCACCTTGGGTCAACACACCTGAATCACATGATTAGTTCGTTACCAGGCCTCTGGAGAACTTCAGGACATGTTGAGGAGCTAATTTAGCCATTTAAAAGAGCTGTGTTGGTTCGAGGACACATCTAAAACCTGCAGGGACACCAGCCCTCGTGGACTGAGATTGCCCACCCCTGCGCTAGAGTATCGGTCTGGCAGAGCATCTCAAGGGAGGAAGCAAGGCCTTTGATGATGACTATGGGTTCTGGACTTCATGTAAAGAATTTTCATCCAAATACAAAAAATAATCCTTATGTAACTTTGTCCAATTCATAACTGGGCACTAAAATAGCTGCAATTCATGAACAGATGATGCAAGACTTCTCTTTAACATCTTTAATTAAAGGTATGAGTGTAAACTTTCATTTTACATCCAGTCTTGGCAGCGCACAGAAGAAAAATACACAAATAAATTGAAATTGCCCAACATTTACAGATTTAATGTGCTATATGTGCATGCCGTTGAATGCATATGTATAGGTTTGTGCATGAGTTTTCTAAGGCTGTGTTGTCATTCTCAGTTTAAGAAGCAGCACAAATAGAATAGGCCTGCTGAGCCTGACAGCCATAAGCATCCATCATAATGAAACTACCTTTAATGAAACAAGCTCAGGAACTGCCCCCAGACACACACACACCTACAAGTTAAGCACACAACCACACTAATAAATCATATATAATCTGTGAAATCTCACATACTAGAGTGCATTTTGGATGTAACAAGAGCACATCACAAGAAAGCAACACCAAAAAAAATTAATAAATAAATGACACCCCGCTAAACAATAAACATATCACAGAACTTAACTTTGAGTGAGAAAAAACTGAGAAATAGTCTGGAAACCGATGAATTTTCACAAGAAAGCAGCAACAGTCACTGACACAGTGGCATTTTTTGCAGACACATGCACAAACAAATGTCTGTTATTTTTAGAGACTGACCTGAATGTATGTTAGATACTGGTCAACACTGGAGCACTTTGGGATGCTGTAGCCCTTGTAGAAGCTAAATGCAGGTCCAAACATTTCCTCGCTGAACCACACCTTGGCAAAGGTGTTGAGGAGGCGCTTGTCATAGTCGTCGGTCACACGACCACCGTATTGAATCTCTCCAATCATGTATCGAACTGTGTTCCAGGACACACCCTAAGGAGATGATAAAACAGTGATAAAGGATGATAAAAAATTGTTCATGAATGTGCAATTTGATTTGTGAGAAGATTTAATACATACACAGAAAGTTCTAAAACTCCCAGCAGATGGTTGATGTTGTTATTGACAAGTATTTACAATATCCTTTGTTTAAATCTCAACCCTTTTAACATTTGTTTGTGGTCAAGAGTCCTAATCACACAGAATAATAAGCGTCACTCTACCTACCTTCTTAATATCCATGTCATCAAGATGGTTTTGAACAAACTGGACAGTGGCATTAAAATCAGCCTGGTTGAACTCATAGGGAATATTCCATCCCAGGGGGCCATATTTCCTTCTCTCCTGAACTGTGCTGTGAAGAAAGGCTACTGCATACAGCATCGGCCTCCACTGCGCCATGTTACTGACATCCAAAAGGTCCTGGTTTATACCTGGACAGGGACATGCAGGTCAAAAAGATGTACTGCATGCCCAAAAGGAGGCCAAGTGTAACATCTACAGAAAAATGTGAGCTTTCAATGTCAGCATTCAAAGCAATAATCCATAACTGCATAAAGTTAGTTACTTCTAAAACCAAGCATTGCACAAACATGCACACACAGATTTCCTTTTTAGTGAACACTCAGGATTCGTTGTGTAAATTTGGGAGAAAAGATAATGAACTGAATATGTCAGTCAAAATAATACCTTCTTCCTGAAATAATACCAAACTCCAATTACTAATCGAAATCAGAATTCAAGAGCTGAACATAAGCTCTCAATTCCCCTCCAGGAACCATGTCATCTGAGCCAGGAAAAGACAGCTGGTTCATACATTTTAAAGATTCTTTTCTTTCTTCACCCTTATGTTTTGGACCAAAACACAGACTAGATACTCAGACTTGTTTAAATTTTTACCAACCTTGGGTAACATGGGTAAAAAAAATACAATGAGATACAATAAATATAGCATCAAACAAGTGTTTCTCCCACATTTCCATCTTTTTATTCACTTACTTATTCCTATCATGGATATAATGGAGTAGAGGTCTATTTGTATATCTGCATCTCCAAATGTACACATCAATATTGGAATATAATTCATTCTCTTAGGTCCTCTTTCTTTATCACATAGATAACTTGGATCTGTTAAACTGGGATTAATATTTCTGGACTTGTTTAATGTGAGTTTAAGTGAGCCAAACCTACCGCCATATGTCCTCTTAAGCCCTGCCTTGAGGCCCTGTGGTGGTTCATTGGTGAACTTGATGGACATCTGGAGAAGTGTGATGGGAAAGTGTCTGTGGACCTCAGTGGTCATCCAAAGGCGGAAGCTGTCGTTGACAAAATCTGTCTCTGTCACAGTGTCCATAAGCTCATCCATGAAGTCCAAACCCAGGTGGCAATTCTGGAGTAAGGCCCAGCCACCCTGGACACAAACACAGTAGTATGCCTATCATCTATGTCAAGGACTATAAATGATGAGTTCAAGAAACCCCTTGATAATTTTTATAAATTCCAAACCACATTTTTAGAGACAGAGCGTCTGTATTGCTTACATCTGCACTGCTAAAACAACAGTAATATCTCACCACTCACATTAGCCATAGTTTGTTGCAGAAGCTTGCGTGCGTGAACCTCTTGTCCTTGACCCATGGAGACATATCGGGTCTCAATTTTCAGCTTCTTCCCGAGTGCTATAATGGAGTCAGTTGGATCTGAGCCCATTGAAAGGAAGCAGATGAGAGGTGTTCTTGGGTCCGATTCCTCCCACATCTTCTCTAAATCAAGAATCACCCCTTCAGTGTATTTCTCCCCTACTGCATCCATTATGTATTTACGGGCCTAAAGGGAAGAAAATGACGTAAAGCAGATGTAATTTTTTTGAATGCTTTGTAACGCAAAGAGCAAAGAGTTGAGCAAAGTAGTCCAATAGTATATACTGGAATAAATTTACTTTCTAGAAAGCTGAGAACTGAGATAATTCTTCAAAGGATTTTCTTTACTGGCTAACTCTTTTTACTCTTAAGGCTAGGCTGGACTGTGAGTACAACAAAATAAATTGGACTCCAGGCTTGTCTTCAGTGGGCCAGAAAGCTATCCATCAGTAAAACTGAATATCTTTTAGCCACTGTAAATATTCAGGCACAGCAGGCTGCAGGGTGAAAGCTGTTAAAATAACACAAGCTGCTTCTTATCTCAAGAAGAGCTTTGACCAAGCAGCTTTCTGTGAAGATTAAGAGATTATACATTCTTGTTTTGTGCTCCGTGTCTCATTTATGTAGCTGTATTTTTAAGTCAGCAGGTATCTTTTCCCAAGCTTTAAGCCTTTAACTCTCAGATTAGCAACTTTAAGCCTTTTCTCTTTCTTTAGTGGTAATTATTAATTTTAATTACAGTCTATACTATTGAAAATGCACTATGATAGAAGTAGATTTACATTGCCTGTTCTACTTGTAGTGTTGTATATTATAAAGGAGGCAAAAGCATGACCAAAAAACAGAACAGACAACCAATGTTTAGCTTTCTAATTAAAGAAAATGGATTGGGTGACGCTTAGCCATCCTATGCTGCTATAGGCTGGTTAGACTTTTCTGATGCTTTTAAAATTTACACTGCCAAGGACCCAGGTGGCAATTCTGGAGCACTGTCACCAAAGGCTTGTTCACAGGGGAACTTATAATAGTTATTACAATATTTATGTAATTAATATAAAGAAAACTGAATTTAATAATTTTTACTGTACTCTATAGCCATGCATGTCTCTCCTTACCTGTGCAATGGTCCTGTCAGGACACCAGCAGCGTATGAGGAGCAGCCGTCTAAAACAGTCAAGAGACTGGTCATAGGAGTTGGGGACCACTTCCTCCTCTGGGGCCTCCTTGTCAAACCAAGCCTTCCACTGTTTCTCATTACGACTTATCTGTAAGAAGACTTATCTGTGAAAAAAAGCTCTGACGTGGGAAACAAATATAAAACGGAGCAAAACTTTGACTGCATTACAGCACATCAAAATCTGCAGAAAAGATAAAAGAAATACTGTGAACACTTCAAACATATTTAGACACAAACTGATCCTCAAAGTGGCCAACAAAAGAAATCTAATAACAAAACAACAAAGAAGACAAAAAAAAGATGAAATGTACCCTATGTGTGTGTTAAATATCATAATGTATTCATTATGCACGCCACAAATTGCCCAAACAGTACTAATTAAGGACAATGATGACCGTGTGCCTTTCTGCACCAGTCTGTGCCGATTATTATCATTTTTGTGCAGTCTTGTATATTTTTAAACACATGTTGTAAAATATAGGTAAGAGGCTGGAGCATTACATCTAAATCAATACATTATATAAATAATATCCAATCCAGCATTTGGAGTTTCTTGTGTTTTGGTGGCATTTTGTATCATGGTTTGTTTTAGGTTCATTAACAGTCTTAAGTTGGTCTGTTTTGAGTTACTTATATTCCCTGTTTGGTTCCTTGTCCATTAAGTTCCCCTTGTGTCTCTGCCCACTGTGTCTCTCTCTGTGTCTCGTCTCCCTTAACTGTTTCCGCGTCCCCCTCGTTGCCTCCTCCCGTTATCTCCCTGGCCCGTCTCATTTCCCTGAATTTTCTTTCCTCCCAGCTCCCATGTCAAGTTGTGTGACTTGGTCCCCACCTTAGTGCTTTCTGTTTTACTTTGATAGTCTCCTGTCTGGTGGGCATCATGTTCAGTTTCGTGTCCCCATGTCTCGTTAGTTAGATCACGTTCAGCTGTGTTCCCTCCTGTGGTTTGTTCCTTCGTTTGCCCTCATCTGTATTTATGTCAGCGTCTCAGCGTCTCCCTCTGTCCTGCGTCGCAATCTCCCTCATTTCCCCGCTGTGTGTTCTGCCTGCCTGTGTGGTTCATGAGTATTCCCAGTTTAGTTAGTTTTGTATTCCTGGCGTCCGGCATTAAAGCTGTGTATTCTGAATTAAAGTCCTGTGTGTGAGTCTGCATTTCTGTCCTATCCTGCCTGCTTCACACAGCAATTCATGACAATATAGCTGAGGTCTCATGCATGGAAGAAGTCTTATTTATGGCACTTCATTTTATAACGAGCACAGACGGACACAACATGTAACACGTGACCTAACCTAGATGATTATGCAATAACAGGAGGCCATGACACTGTTGTAAACACCATGTGCTTCCAAGATGCGATCTGCATGTGTGATAGCACAAAATATGCCAACAGATTGTGCTAATATTGTTATGTTTATCACAACGAAGCACAAAGGAAACTAGACTAGCAGAAGTAGCATGGCAATAGCCTTTTAACTGTATAACAGTAGATAAAGCTCATCAATATAGCTTTTAACTCTCACATACTTTAGGATCCAATTTAGAAAAAAAAAAAGAGCAAAATTGAGGATATACCCAAGACAGTTTAGCAGTCGATCATAAGGTAACACATACATAGTGGAGGGACCAATTATTTGATCTCCTGCTGAATTTGTAAGTTGCCATTTTGTAAGTTTCACTTCCAATAAAATGAAAAAACAGTCTCTATTTTTAATGGTTGTTTCATTTCAATTTAGAAAGACAGAATATCAACCAAAAATCCAGAAGAAACACATTACATAAAAGTTACAAATTGATTCACCTATCATTGTGAGAAATAAGTATTTGATCCCCAAGCAAAACACGACTTAGTTCTTAGATGCCCTTGTTGGCAAGCCCAAATTACTTTCTACAGTTCAATGCACAAGGTCATTTCTGAAGCAGCAGTAATTGTACTGTGCCCAGTTCTAATGCCAGACTGAAATTCACTTAACACATTATCAAGTAAAGACTGTTTTTGCTCCAAATTTATCAGAGATTCGATGATTTGAGACTGAGAGCAAGTGTTACTCTTCAAAACTGAAGGCTCACTTTTACATAACAGGTGAAATAGGCAGTTTTCCAATTTTTTTGTTGGAACAAAAACATAAAGGAAGCAAAAATTCAGTTTAATCCAATTCAATTAGATTCTAATTGAGGTTTATTTTTATTGCTAACTATAGGCTTTATCAAAAAGGAAAGTTTTATTTATCTTACAACAGAGGGAGTGTCTCTGAATTAAAATTAGGAGCTTGCTGTACAAGATAATTTTTTAAAATAAGATGGTTGCAGTTTGGTCTATAATTAGATGAGACACTTAGATCAAGCAAGGAATTTAAGAAGTGGTTTAATGACAGAAACCTTAAAAGCCTGTGTTATGTATCCTGTTAATAGTGACAAACGAATTATAATTAAAATTGTAGTATCACCCTGGCTACAGAGGTGAAAAGAAACCTGTTCCTCTTTTCCTCATTCAGTTGTCCTGCCTTTACAGAGCATCCAGTGTAGTACAAAGTGAAGACGTATGTAATGGGGAAGGCTTTAGAACCCAGGGGACCCAAGGGAGGGTATAAAAGAAGAAGTAGCAGCAGGTGCTCTTCTTCTGTCATTTGCACTGACGAGCAGCTGTGAACAATGGTTGTGTGAGTAGGTGAAGAGCCTGAGAAGTTTTAATTGTCTTCTACACAAACGGTTGTTTTAAACCTCTACAGCAGAGGTTCGAGGTACAGGCTGTTTTCCTTTTAGTGCTTTTTTTGAAACTCGTTGAAATGTATTTGATATTTATTGTATTTTATGTTTTTAGTAGTGATTATAGAAGACAAGCCAGGTGTGCAGCAAACACAGTTGTCTGCTGGAGGTATGTTAACTTAATATATTTGACATTAAAAAAAAGTATATTTATGCACTACAATCTAATTTATATTGTATTGCCTCCTGCAGGACAGGCTGCACATGTGAATTTGTCACCGTTTTTTTCCTCCTCCTTTTGTTGCGTTTTTCTCCCAAGTTGGTTTTAGAGTAGGGTCACCTTTTAAAACAGTTTTTTTTTATGACGGGTTTGTTTTTATTTCTACTGGGCTGGTGCAATATTAGTCGGGCAATGTGCAATCCCTGAGCTGGGCTCTTTACCTTAGGGGAATTGGGTCTTTTAGAAAGGCTCCGTGTGGATTTGCAGTGAATAAGTTTTATTAAGAGTGATTTTAGTGCCACCGATTATTGCCTGAACTAAAACACTTAGTGCATGCGATAAGTGTTCTGTTGGGCTCGTATTTATTTGGGGTGGATTTTTCTTTTAAAGCAACGAGCATCTGGGACCACCGGGGTGGAGCAAGCCCTCAGGTGATAATTGCATTGCTGGGAGGTTGCACCAATAAGACTATACTGTGGTCGTTAGTGACCTTTTCCATTTTGATGTTTTAGGCCTTTTGCAAACCCTTTGTTTTCTTATCTGACTGATATCGACCCTCTTGTCCCGTTTATTCTGGGCTCGTTCCTGTAAGAGCTCTGGGCCTGAAAGTTTGCACAAGTAGTATAGAGGCCCTTAGCGGTTCCTTGGTGGCTTTTACTCGCTACACGTAGAAGATAACTGAACATTTTTAAACATCATCGCTAAATGCTTGACTAAATCTCAAAACTGAATAACACCGAAAGCCACACCTGTCCTCACAATAATACTGCAAAAAACTAGCCCATTCACTTACACCATTGGTGTGTATCTTATACAATCCAACAAACATTGGGATCATGAAGAAATGCACAATGCCAACTTCAATGTCACTTTGCTAAAAGCAGAACAGTTAGAAATATATTTTAACCTGGAAACCTGCAGAGCAGGGGGCACAAAGTCCCCCACCTCGTTTTTTTCCATCACCTCCCTAAGCCAGAGCTATTCACTTTACTTTGCTACACAACCACAACATCCAGGGAGACCTGGACTGCTTATTTAGCCCCAAAATTACAAACTATCAAAAACTTCAGGTACAGACACATATGGTGGTCAAGTCAGAATCATAAATTACCCTAAATCAGTATGTTTTTATCTTTAGTAACAACAGCATTGCCATGGATACCTGCGTTAAATCGAACAAACTTGGAAAAAATTAGGCAGGTTTCCTAATAAAGCTGTATTAACATCTGAACAACTAGTTTCTTTAAGAAATGAAGTAACTTCAAAGGGATAAAGCAAGCCCTGACTCTAAATCTCAATAAAATGTACCTTTAAAATATTGCTCATATTTAGGCATGTGTGTAATCTTGACAAATAGTATGCCCTTTAATGACTACTTACTGCAGTCAAAAAGCTACCTGCTGCTTAACATTAAACTGAGAGTTGCTTATGTTTGTCTATTAGCCCTGAAAGCACTAAAGTATTTTAGGGGTTTAGTGCTTTGCTGAAGAGTACATTAACAGTAATTACTGATAAAACAGTGTGTTACACATTTACACATCTGAAATGCTAATCCAACTATCCCTGTGATTCATGCATAAAAAAAAAACATGTCTATTTCCAAGTGTGCACACACATCCACATGACTTTCACATTTTAGTAAGGACTTTAAATTGACATATTGCTTTCCCTAACTCTAACCATCAGAAATAAAAGCTTAACTCTAAATCTAACCATAACCTAATTGTAACTCTAAAACCACAATCTGAGCCTCAAAAATGCCTTCAAATTAATGAGGACCGGCGTCCCCACAAGTCTAGTAACATGGTCCTCACATAGATGTTCAAACAAGTACGCACGCGCGCTCAGCCAAAAGTATTTGACTGGAAGTTTCTCTAACTAAGCTCATTTCACAGAGCACTGAGTTTTGACTCCATGGGGACCACAGTGCTGTCATTCATCCACAAGGGTGTGTGTATTTGAGTGTGAGTGACAGTCCATCATGATGAGTGTGTGTCTATGTACAAGAGGGAAATGAAGTGAGCCATGATGAGACTGATATTGACATGCTTACTAGAGCAAAGAAGAGCTGTGAAAAGTATTTAATAAGCACCTTGAGACAACTGTTGTGTATGTGAGTGTGTGTGTGTGCAGGTGTGTATGTGATAGATTAGAACTGCTATCTGAAGACTTAAAAGATAAAAGTCCAAGTGGGTAGATTTTCTGTAGGCTAAAGGACACTATCATACAGCTGTCAAGGCATGTCTTAATTGATCGAGTGTGTGTTGTACCTGATCCAGTATATCAGCGAACTGCCAAAGTTTGCTGAGCTCTACAAGATTTAGCCAGGTCATGTCAAGGATCCATTTAGCTGGTTTCTGGGGGCAAGCCTTCAGATCCAAGGATGCACCTCCTGAATAATATGAACAATTACAGATATAGACACCTGCAAGTATAAACTGGAGGATCCAATGTAAAATATTCAATTTTAAAATCCCAAAATGCATAACAAATGTAAACATGTAAACCCAATCTTCAAAAACGCAGAAAAAGTCATCAGAATTGTGATTTGTTGTTTATCAGGCCGGAGCTGACAGATGGTGAAGCTGCGTGCATGCACCAGACTGTGGCTGTTCTGGTTCTGCCAGTTGCCATTGCTGGGTTTTATCCCCACAGTGAGGAGCACTCCATATCATATTCAGTGAACTGCTACAGTGTCAATATGTTCAAATTCTGCATAGTTTCTGTCATGAGGTTTAAAACAAGTCTACTCCTTGAAATAAACAATAAATATGGTTAAAAAAAAAAGAATAGCAAACAGCAGAAACAGATGGCAATTTTAACAAACCTTGAGGCTGTTTTGATGTGAATGATAGCTTTACAGAAACCTTTGTATTTTCATTTTTATTTCAAAATGGTGTTTTAAAATAAATTTTACGAAAAAGTAGGGAAAAACAGTTTTTGTCCAGATAATTATGTTTCAGAAATTCTGTCTGTTCATTCTAACAAGCCAGAAGAAATATCATAAACATGTTTACAACCATTTGATAATTCAAACAGGAAGTAGAGCGTTGTTAGCTAAATGATCTATTCGTAAGCAGTTGTAGAATCACCCATAGTGACTTGCAGAATTAGCAATTAAACCTGCATCACTGTTTCCAAACGTCTGACGTCTGTTTCTCCACAGACGTCAAGTTGCCACAGCACAGTGATGACGCATGTAGTCGTAAACAACTGACGTGTGTCATTTTTACAGTTTTTATGTAATCTCTGCTTTTTTTCAGCCTTTTTTTAGCTTTATTGATAGATATAGTGAAGAAATGACAGGAAAGCATGAGAGACAGACAGGGCACCCGAACCTGGGCAGGCCGCCCCCAGCCACACGGCACGCACCCGCCCGCCCGCCCAACGGACCAAGCCAAACCAGCACCTGTAATCTCTGATTTTCTGATGGCTTTTTACCTGCATTAGTCAACTAACCACACTATCAAATGTTAGACTGCATGAATTGTCATCTGTTGCCTCACCCCCCCGACCCTCACAATGTGGCACTACGCTAACACACACCTGAATGCTCCACACCAGCAAACTGACAAAAGTTTTGCTTTTACAGAGGTTCTGACATTTGGTGATGATTAACTGATCAAGTGCATCTGATCAGCACTACTTGGCTGCCATTACAAGCAGTTTTATTTAGATATACATACAAAACTTCTCCATACTACAAAAACTGTTTTTGACTTGTCTGTATACAACAATTTGAATAATTCATTTTTTTCCTGATTGAAAGGTGATTGATCCTCTAAAGATTAAAAAGATGAAACTATATTATGCAGAGATTACATACACTATGTAGGCAAAAGCACTGGCCCACAAACACTTTAACTACAGGAGCCGCTCAACCATGGAAACCCATTTTATGAAGCTCCCAGTGCACACTTTTTGTGCTGATGTTAATGCCAGAGGAAGTTTGGGACTCTTTGGTTTGGGACAATTTGTGAGTCAGCACAGCATTGGCAGCCTTCATGCACTGTGTCTCAGTACTCGGTGATCCCACCCTGTAACTTTACATGGTCTAACACTTCGTGGCTTAGCTGATGGTGGAATATCTAGGAGTGAAGAAATTTCCCAAACTGACTTGTTGCAACGGTGGCATGTTGTTAAATTCTTAGTACTAGGAATCTTTGTTAATGCAGGCCATGTTTTTTCACAGCTCAGTGCAGATGTGTTGAAACTCACAATTTTGGGTCTTAGCATTTTTATCTTTTGTTTTCCTGCGTGTACTGAATAGATTTCATTTGGTGTATTTTAGCAGATCATAGAAATATTGTTGCATTGTTTGATGTTATTTCATGTAACGAATATTCTATTCTTTATATTTGTAATATGCAGTTAAATACCTAATAAAGATTACTTATGCACATCTAAATGCCAGTGATCAACATGAGTTATGACCCCACTGAAACATTCCAAATAGTCAAACTAACTGAAAAAAAGAAAACCCATGGTTTTATGTGCTCACAAAAACAACAATTTACCCGTACAAACAAAACCTTCAGTGTTTGCATCTGCCTCTTACCTTTAATGAGTGTGAGGAACTCCTCGTGTTTGACCTTGTTGCTTTGCATGTCTATCTTCAGCGTCATCAGCAGAGTGAAAAGAAACTTGTGGTCCTCATACAGGCCCCGTGCTGCGTACTTATAAACTTCAAAGGTCATGAACTCTATGATGTTGGCGATCCGTTTACTCGTGATGGGGCTTTTAGAAGACCTTTTCAGGGAAATAAACAGGTCTTCTAAATAACATAGCAGCTTGAAGATTCTGTTACTACTGGCAACTGTAATTTTATGACATAGTAAGAGTGAGAACTTCTCTAAAATCAAATATAAACTACTAGTACTGATTGCACAACTTCATTGAGTAATAACTTGTAGGTTTTTACATTAGCAAGGTATGGTGGTTTAAATGCACAATAGTTCCTTGATTTGAAGTTTGCGAAGACTTTCCAAGATACATATAAACACAGAACAAATTACTATGGGCAAACCAATTCATTAAAGGAAGCAGAAAATGGTAAATGTCAGCGTATCCTCACCTGGCCAGAGAAAGGTCAAAAAGTCCCAGGAACTGTCTAAGAGACGTCTGATACATGACATTCACCATACTCATCTCTGTAATCAGGAAGTACAGGATGCTGCCCCTGGTGGCCACTGAAATCACACAGAGACACACAAATGCACACAAACTCCGACAAAACAAGCAATATCATTCATGAGCACATTTTTAAACAGGTTTTTAAAAGGATGTTCTGTTAACTGCAGCCTGTATTTTTAAATTAAAAACAAGTGTCTCACATTTTGTGTGAGTATAAAGCTCAAGGGCTCATTGTCACTGCTTCATCTGAATTAAAAGGAGAACATTTGTGTAAATGAAGGCTGACTGACACTTTGCAGGCTTACTTTCACCAAAGAAAAACACACAAAAAAGGGGGAACTTTGTTTTTAAATCATTTTAACTTACCTGGCCGGTACTCCTCTCTGGCTGCATTGATCTGGATCTCAGTCTCTGCGGCAATCTGTAATTTCTGAGTGACTTCTTCAGCTGTACACTTCGTGTTGCTAAGGACAAGAATCAGACTCTCATCATCAACCAAGGAACCCTAAAAAACACACACACACAAAAAAATGGTAAAAATGGTTATTTTTCATAATTTATCTCTTATAAAGAAAAAGAGAAGAAGTAAAAGAAGGCTGCAAACTATTTCTAGTTTTAATTAAAAAATGAGAATGCACAAAACTTGGCCCCAATCTCACCCGTGCAAATAAATACGACATTTTCTCATTGGTGGCAATGTAGTTAACCATTTCTAAAAAGAACATTTCTGACACATTGCGGTTTCTTGCCTGTGTGCTGGTCAGTCGGTAGAGAAGACTGTCTTCTAGTTCCTTCATCTTTCTCTTGTTAGATGTCACATCTTCCAAGAGGTCTGTCCTCTCCTTCTCCAATTCCTGGTGTCATAAAAGCAAAGAAAACACAACCACATGAGACGATATAGCTGCAGGATGGTGCTAGAGAAAGCCTGTCATTAAAATCAAAGGTCTGTGATTCTGCATCGCTCTGATGAGTGGATTCTGTCTGTGGCTTTAGACTCTTCTCTGGTGCCTGTCTATCGTGGTGGCCTCTGGTAGCCGTCTATATTATTCTTACTAATATCTGCAGCCGCGTGAAGGTCAAGAAGCTGAGATATTGGCAAAAAAATTAATAAGTACCTTATCTAAATGAATAGATGAGCAGAATCCATGTGAAGAATAAAAATGCCCCGAGGGGAAGGATAGCCTCGGGGTAATGATAAGACCCGTAAACCTATGTTGTCACCCTTTTCTCCGTAGTCCTAAGTAAGCCCCAGCAAATGACTCCAGCTTACCTGTGAGTGTCCAAAAGTGTTATTTCTGCATTGGGGAAAGCAGGTCTTATCAAAATTTACACCACAGTCTTGCCTGCTGGGAGCATAAATTTGACCAGCATGTTAAACCCCTTTTAGAGTATGAGAGACAGTAATTTGACATTTTGTTCTGAGAGTGCGAGAGATTAAACTAAAACAAGATTTGTCTTGTTATCTAAGCCAAATTTAATGGTGCCTCATAAGTAGGCAGACTATCCACATCACATTAAACTGACTGCCGTTAAGCGGGTATAAAAAACACTCACCAGTTACCACTTCTAAGTGGCAGGTGTGTTTTAAATCAATTATATTGCTATTTTGATTGGAGATTAGAAGCATATTTTTCTAAGAACTGCTGTGTTGGACATTATTACAGCAGGTTTTTATCGATGATAAATGCGCTTTACATAAATATTAATATAATATAATATATATGTTTAATATGAATGCACAAATACTTATGAAAATGCTTTTTTTTTTTAAACATTTCCTATAATTTTACTATGAGAATTATTATGGTCAAGACAGCAGGCTGATTTGAAACCAGTGGGTCTGAGAGGACAGAATTAGTATTCATAACCTTTCTATTACTGCATATGAACGATTTCAATAGCTTACAAAGACAGATTAAGTCATACTGGAGCTGAAAGCTGTGTGTAGAATTGAAATGTGACTGAAAGTAAAAAGAAATGATTCAACAGAGATGTTGGGTTTGTGAAAACTGCACAAACTGCAAAGACAAGAGGCAGGTCTTACAGCTGAGATAGTAGTTTTAGCTCTTATTTGATTAAATCCAAATTTAGTACACAGATACAGTAACAAGCCCCTTCCCATCTGGAATAAATCTTTCATTTCATGACCAGCTATCAGCAGAGGGAAAATTGCTTTTCTGTAACAGGACCAGCCTTTTCAGAGTGACAATCAATGAGTCCTGCATTTGGTGCATTTATAATTCACTAATCTATTCCCCAGTGAGACTGACGTCACTTGTCTGTGTCTTTGTGCGTATGCTTGGTACTGATACATGTGAGCACTATTTCTGGGTTACTTTTTTCCCCACTCACACTGTGTTTGACCAAGGCAGGGCGATTGCAATTGTTTGTATTCAAATGGCGTCCTAATGTCACAGTACAACTCCTGCTAAAGAGAGAAAATGAGATTGGGAGAGATGTAGAGAGTCTGTATTTAAATGTTGATCAAGATTTAGTTCAGGTTCTACAGGGATGCACATATGAAGCATTAATTCAGGGGTACATTATGCTAACCTAATTTAAATATATTCCTTAATTATGGATCGTCTGGCTTTAGTGGCTACCATTTTGAGTATTTGTATACCTGTTTTTCAGTGAGGATGACTCTGCCCAGCAGCTGGTCCTCCAGTCCTCTCATGGTGACAGTGAAGTCAATGATGGAGGTGCGAGCACTGATTTCAGGAGTGTAAGCCGGGTTAGGCAGCTTGGTGGTCATATACAACCTGAAGCCCTTCATCACATCCACTTCTTTGTCACCAAGCTTCACCTGCAAGAGGGTGTATGTGTGCTATTGTTTAGAATATTAACTCTTACAAATAACATAATAAAGAGCTCAGAGTTGGAAATACTGGTTGGAGTTCTGGTTTTCCATTGGACTGGGTGTATTTGGATGGTAAAAGTTCATATAGAGTACAGAATTCATTTACAGTGTTCTCATTTGTGTTTTCTGGAAATTAGAATTGTTCGAATCTTTATTAGCAACACAGAAAAAACATTTATGCGCACAATATAAATGGGTTTTTTTCCAGAAGTGCAAACCATTTTTTTCCCATTAAAAAGATATGAATATCCTGTTGTACCCAGAGTCTACTTCCAAAGCTTAATTTGGGGTCGTCATTTAGGCTAATGAAACCAAAACCACTCAAACTGTGATCTGCAATTTTCCCAACTAAAATTATCTTCAACATTACATAAAACTGAAGCTGCAATAGAGTCAAAATCGCTGCATTTCACATCTCAGGAACAGGAAGCACTCTGCAAAAGTATGCTACAATTTCAGCCTTCATCCTGTAAAATTATTTAATTTTTTTTTTTTTTTTTTTTTAAACTAACATGCCCCCAAACACCCACAACTCACGCAACAGCATCAGGTAGCTCCGGTTTGTTTATTTCACCGAACAACATAATATTCACTCAAATCAACCCACATCCCATCTGCAGTGGCTCAATGCTCCGCAGCCTGAAATCCTTTGCATTAGAATGTGAGCTAATACAGGATACCGAATGCACTTTGTGTACTGTATTTAATTTGATATTACTTTAACGACTGATTAAGTTTAATTTATGTGGCGAACGTAACTCGTTTGGCATCAACAAAAACGATGGAAATAAAAAAGAAAAGGAAGTTTCATTATGCAACAGAAGTCTGTTATAGTATCGACACTTGCCCTTGTTCCAAGTGGTGACATACTGAATGTTTGTTTCGCTGAGTATGTCTTAAAAGGACTGAAGTACTATGTCTTATTGTATTTGATTTTTTATTAGATTTTTTGTTAATGTAGCTTTCAAAACTGTCTGAATACAAAAGCCAGAGTCAAGAGAAAGAACTGTGCCTTTTTTACAAGATCTAATGATGCCGACCTTCTATAAAAACCAGCAAAATAAAGGAGGGAAAAGTACAGTGAACACTGCACAGTGTAAACCATTTTCCCAGACTTACCAAGTACATTTTAATCTGTCCCAAAATAATTAATATGATCTAGGAAATGTGGTCTGGCTGCCAATGATACTCATACTCAAAACTCTCTCCCAGCCGACACTACCTGTGCAGTGTCAGCGAGAGAGCTTGTTTTTCTCTGTCTGAGCTTATCAAGCCCTGTCAGTCCAGGTGTGACAGCTGGCGTGCCAAGGAGAAGCTGGCAAGGTCCCATCATACTGACCACTAGTCTTTGAACATGCCTGCCCATTTCATACCCTTCTAACTAAAAGTAAAATCTAACACATGGATCTTGGTATAATGCATTATTTCGTTCTGTGTTTTTACCTTGTAAGTGGAGCCAGTTTTGATGAAGTTTTTCTCAAGTATGTTGTCAAGTGCAGGGTCCAACTCCTCCCCCACATCCTCGATCAAAAGGGGTCGACCAAGAGACAAACTGTCCTCTAGGTGGTTCTTGAAGTACTTGTGATTCAGTGAGGTGATCTGAGATCAGACAAGAAAATTTTAAAACGGTAATTGTCTGATTTCAATATGCAGTTTGGATGACCGCCACCACAGAGCCTGATATTGTCCTGAGGATATGAAATAAATGGGCTAAATGTGAGACGCATTTTACAAAACAGACAAAAATATATTGATTTTACTGTACAATACAATAACCTTCCTATGGGACCTCGGCAGGAATAATATTTGTTTCCAACAGGAGGAGAAGACACATGTGTGGTTTCCTGTATGTGCTGATTCTGACTACTCAAGCTAACAAAGAATTGCTTTTTAAGTGAGCCATTTTTAGAAAAAAAAAAAAAAAACTTTTCTAATGATGTGACTTGAAGAAAGGGTTGAAACCTACTGCTGGAGGAAATGTGTCTTCAGGATGCTCATAATGGGATTTCAGAATGCATTCACTCGGCTCAGAGATTGCCCCTAACAGGGTCAGCGACTTTTGCTTAGCTTATTATATCTGCAGAATTGGTGGTAGTTTTTTTGTGGGGGTTTGACATTGTGCTCTGTATACTGGACAGCAGGAAGGACCAAGGGCAGAAAAGAATTTAGGACCACAGTTACTAACAAGCAATGATGATCCACAAGGCCAGTAACATTGTGGGGATGGAGCTGGACTCTCTAAACGTGGTGTCAGAGAGACGGATGTTGTCCAAGATAAGGACAATGCTGGACAATACCTCCCACCCACTCCAGGATGTGCTGGCCAGTCACAGCAGCAGTTCAGTGAGAGACTGAGATTACCCAAATGCACCACTGAATAACACAGGAAATCATTCCTGCCTGTGCCTCTCTCTCTGTAAAATTTATTAATCTAAACCACCAGTACACACTGCAGTAGTTGCACACCCTTATGATATGCACATCTTATACAGGAACATAAGAGCACTGCAATTTCAGCTTTGTCTAATATATCGGGATATTTATAATTGGAGCTATTTTCATTTATTAGAGCTGTTTTGTTCTATTTTGTAAATGAGTATTACATTGTACTATTTCATTGGTACTTTAACTTGATAGTTAATGTTCTTACTTGGAACTGTGAACACATAATTTCCTCTAGGATTCTGATTCTGATGTTAGAGGCCACTAAAAATCAAAATGGGCACAGGACAATTAGGATAGTGAAAAAGACTTGGTATAATGCAAAAGGCTGCATGATGGATGGATGAATGGATGCATTCATTTAACCTTCATAGGCTTCAGACATTGAAACGAAGTTGTAGAAGATAGTTTTGCAAACCTGTAGCTCATTCTTGGCTTCTTTGTTCTTGATCCAGATTTTTCCCTGTGTCTGTGGGTCAATAAGGAGGGGGAAGCGGGCAGCTTTGGTTACAATAATGCCATTGTGAATGGACAGGTCATCATTTGGCAAACCCTGTAAGACACAACATGAATAAATGGTGAGGGTCAATCTCGATGCTTAACAGTATCTCCACCAATGACAAATAGTCCAGCAATCAATGTTTCCTGGGATCCTCGTTTGAAAAATAAATAGAAAAATACTAGCAGCCACCAGTGCTACCCATCAGCCTTTTAGTAGCACCTATGGTATCAGTTTAAAAATTCTAAATTGTCTGGTTTTCAAGTTATCTTATTTACAGACTGGGCGTCCACACCACCCTGTCAGTGACCCAGCAGACTGATAACAACACATCATCAGCTTTTTACTGCTGAGGGGTAAAAAAAAAAATATGACTGTTAACATAAACATTTACACAAACATTAAAACAACTTAAGCTAACAAAAATGTTAGCAATTCTAGTTAGATTCCCATATATTAACAAAACTTCTTTAAACTAAATGTATGAATTCTGGTTGTGCTTACAGACCTCGAACCGATTTTATGTGGTACACAGCACTCAAAATGTATGTTTTGGTAAGCTATGAAGCTGCATCACTTGATGGATTGTCAGAGCATTATGGCAACCATAGTCAGGAGCCTCGCGGAGTAATCTGGGTCCAAACCTCCGTCAGCCTTGAACAAACACTCTGATATCACTGAGAGTTAAAAACTGTCTAAATTCTTTCATATTTAATAAAATGATCAGCGTTGCTGATTTACCAGGTTTGAAAATTACGTTTAACATCCAGGCATCCATAAAAACAGAATTTATAAGATTTAACGGAGTTATAGGTTAGCAGGAAGTTTGCTTGCTAGTTTCCATCTAAACCATGTTCTGACCAGAAATTTCTGAAAAAAATTAAACGTACAGCTCTGCTATTGCTTCCAACATAAATGAAGACTGAAAACTAAACAGCAGTGATGTTTATAGGGTTACTGAAGTTGGGATAGCTGGTATATAATGATGTGCTACGTGATCGCTAACGACACAGCTATGTTAGCATAACAAACACAGTGAAGCTGGAGGATGAATGCTAACTTTTTTCCAATGGATAAAAGTTACCGCGAGGGTTCCCAATGGTTAGGGACAAATGCAATCGCATGGCAGGATGCTGCAAACGGACCAAACTTCAGTCAGCAGAACAACTGAGATAATCTATCCACAATACCAGGACAGTCATTAATATACTGCAACAACATGGGAACAGAGCAACTGCCAGAAAATTCAACATTAAACACCAGTAGTATTCCCTCACTCTCACTTCCTCGTGTGACAGATTGTTTTCATCTTCATCTAAACTAAGTACTGGTTGACTATTTTCATTCTCTCTCTGGGATTGCTCTGGTTCTAACTGGAAAGGTTGAACAGAAGCCATTTCCAGTGCTCCGCTAACTGAACTCGATGTGGCGCAACCTTATGACGTCACTACCCAGAGTGCATTGAGAAGTAAATAACAATGGCGGCCTACTGGCAAATGGTTTTATATAAAATGTGCTTAAAAGCAAAACGTTTGGCGTATTTTAATACAACATATATGTTATTGAAAGCACAGTGCATATTTTAGCACAAACATGTCTTAATAGCTGGGGTTCCCTTTAATGAATCAATGGTATGAAAGTGGAGGAACCAAGAAGAATGAGAAGAATGAGTAAAGTTTGACTTATCTGACTGTTTAGTTTTGCTTAATGCGCCTTACAATCCGGTGCACCTTATGGTCCGACAAATATGGTACTTATTAATTCAAATAATGCATTGTGAGTTCATAGTTAAATGAAAACAGCATGAAGATAGCATATGACTACATATAGCTGTCTCTATAGGAAACAAGGCAGAACTTAAAGGTCTTTTACATATACAGACTTTCAGGCAAATGAACTAGATCAATAAAGGCATTGTATGTGAAAACAGAGGCATACCAGAGTTTTCATATACTTTACATCTGGCATTAATATGTAAAAACATCCCTAGTTGGCAAAATAGATCACTGACCTGAAGGTTCCATTCACTAACAGTGGGCGCATCAATGAGCAGTTCAGTCAGATTGAGGTTGTTACCAAACGGGATGCAACGCTGCTTCAGCTCTCGCTGCCAGTCGTTCAGCAGAAGGTTACGAAACTCCTGATTGAAAGGTCCTGAGTAAGAAAGAAAAGCTGTGGCCAGAAGAACATCACCTGGAACAGGAAGAAGCGTTGTTACGTGTACATACTTAGCAGTACACATCAGTATATCAGTTACATATTCCTATAATCAGATGTGGCATTGCCTATGCACTGAAATGAGAACATGCCTAAATATTAGTGGAGTAATTTTAAAAGTGCAAGAAATTCCATGTCGAACAGTAACATCACGACCATCCCGCTGATAAATTAAAAGCATTAGCATACAATAACGACATGACACATTAAGGTTATTACTCCAAGTATAACTGCATCACCAGACAGAGATTTTTCACTTCACTCCACATTATTCATCCACAGAACATTTCCCATATCACACAAAGAACTTTATATTATTATGATAGAGAATTGTTATTATGGTGCAGAGGCTAAATCTGTGTTTTTGAAACCTGCTGTGAAACCCACCCACGAGCCGTTTGGTTTGGACAGCAAACTCTTTGCTCTGTTCCGTCCATCTCTCCTTCTCGCCAGCGAGACCGCTGATGAGACTGGACGCTGTCTGCATCTTGTGTCTGCAGCGCTCAGCATCCTCCAGCAGCGTCTGATGGGAAAGGGGCCCGCAAACAGGTCAGTAGGTTGATGTGTCTGTTTAGCCTTGTCTGTCTGTCCAAGTGTGTCTGTCTCTATCCAAGTCTTATTCCACCATCTGCACATTCGTGGATTAAATCCCTAAAAGCTCATCTCTGTTCATTAGAATTACATATCCGCCATCTTTATCTAACTTAGTACGCATGAATCTAAGAATATTTGCCTCTACCTCTTCCCTCAGCTGCTCACCAGCGAACTGGCCCTCACTGCATGCGCAAGCCACACTTCGGGTTTTTTTGCTTGACAGAGAGGGACACAGTGCCCTTCCACACTGCTGAAGTGTGTGCTTTGTTAAGCAGGAGAGAAAAACCAAGGGCTTCTTCTGTAAATCAAGAGGACTATAACAGAGAGGTGGTGCTGTTCCAACAGGTCACAGGAGAGAAGAAGTTGTGTGATGTGTCAGGAACACAGTGACTTGGGCAAAATAAAGAAAATGCTAGGTGTTCAATCTCAAACACAACTGTGATTACAAACAAAGCACAAACACAAATGCAGACAGATTAACCCGTCTCAGGAAGCTTGCATTGCCCCAAGCTATTGTTGTTAATGTTATCTTCACTTTATCTGTACTTCTTTTGCTTTCCAGGACTCATTTTTAAAAAAAATATATTTTACCACTTTATAAAGAGGAAATATTAAAAAAGGCCTGTGGCCTGTGCTATGAAGCAGAATTTCATCTTATCCTGGTACTTTCAGGGTTAACCCTGGGTTTTTTGTATTATGAAGGTGGTTTACTTCTTACCGAGTTACATCACCATGGTAAATTATGTTGCAAATCTAACTCGCCTTTTAAACATAATTGAATAAAACACTTGATTACAGTTAGATCATCAGTATCTTAATGACTGAGCTATGATATTTTTAAGCATGTTAACTTTAGCAGTATTTTGTCAGCATTTATATTCCCCACTCGCCCTGCAGTCAGTATTTGTGATTCAAGCTCGGTCCTCTATCAGAGGCGTTGGAGCTTAAAGCTCCTGGATAGTATCTTAGCTGTTCTTAGTACTGCACTCTTCTAAACAGAGATCTCAGGTTCGTTCCTAGGATTTGCTGCGAGTGGTTTGATTACTACAGGTACCACTATTTCCTTAACCCTCCACATCTTCTCTAGATCTATGTCCTTATTTTATACAAACTAAAACAGCTGAATGAGCATCTGCCAAGTTTGGTGATTTCATCATTTTTGTCAGGGGTTGCAAAGTCTTTACTCCTTGGTCAGATTATCTGTTTCCCTCCCATGAGCCTAGTGTTCCCAGCCTTCATCCAGAGAGCCATCAAGAGTCCCAGTTTTTTTTTTTGTGCCTTTTATTGTTTAGTTATGGACTTTGCATTCCCAATAAAGCTTGCTTTCTGTTTTACATCGAGCTTCTGGTCTTCACTTGGAGCCACTCCTGTCCATCATCAACACCAAATGCCTTTGCAATGAGCCTTTCAGTCTCACTTTTAGCCCTGGAAGATGAACAGTCTCTGCATCTTAATCATGACATTATAACCTGTTCCCGTCCTGGTCTCTTAATCAGGGATTCTTGATTCACTTGCTGTTCCATTAACATGTTACATTTCATGTCACAAAGTGTACTGAACATGGGAAAACACAGACCAGATGCTCTCACAGACCTCCACAGAGGATTAACTGGTGTTACTCAGTCACTTCAGTAACTAAGGTTCAGTCCTTTTTTTCCTTTTTGCCAGGTTGTCACAGATCTTATGGTATATTTGTCAAAGTATATTCTGCAGTTTATAATAATATTGTTATTACATCAGTGGCACATTAATATTCTCAAAAAACATTTTGCTTTCTTGTAGAACATGGGAAAAAATATCATGTAACAAATAATAAACACAGCTGATCCCCTATAGCAATTGTTGCACTTTCAAATAAAAGATAAAAGGCATTAAATTCCTAAAGTAGAAAGCAGCAACACACGGGTTTTGTGTACTGAACTAAATTACAGTTGTGTTTTGATGAAGTTGCTGACCTGTTTCTCCATCATTGCTTTCTCATACTCTGCCTGTACCACATCAAGCTCTGCCTGCTTGGCATCTAGCTCAGCCTGAGCTTTCTGAAGGTCCGCATTAGCTATGGTCAGACGATTCTCCTGCACGGCCAAGTTAGCCTACAAAAGAACAGAGAAAAACAATGAAAGTTGGGGAGAGAGAGAGCGAGAGCTGTGATGGTTTGTTTGTTTGTTTGCTTTGTTTTTTGCACATTAAAAGTTTCAGGGTTAATGGTACATTCTCTGGTGAGATTGCTAAAAAAAAAAAAACAGAAAAAAAAAAGAAAAGAAGCCTAATGAGGTGAGGATTAAAAACAATGGAACAAAGAATATGTGGAAAACAGAGAAAAAGTCATTAAATAGTTAAATGGTTAGTGGGGTGCCAGTTTAGCTCACAGCATGTGCAAGCCACAAAGGTTAAATGCAGCAGCCAGGGTTCAACTCTAACCCATGGCCTCTTGCTGTGTGTTGTTCCCCATTTTCCTGTCTATTTACCAGTGTGCTATCTAATAGAGGCAAAAATGTCTGAAAATGGTTAGTAAGATATTTTAGAAGAATGGACATAAACACTGAAAGAAAGAGTTTGAAGATGACAGAAGTAAGCAAAAAGAAGTTTGTGTATAGAGCTAAGGTTGTAGAGAAAACACAGCAGCTCAAGAGCTTTGGAGAAACCTTGAGAGTGTGCTTGGTGTGGGATAAGGAAACAACATAGCTATTTAATATTAATTGACATCTGAGGGGAACATCCCTTCTCATCTTTCTGCATGTCTGTCTATTCAACTGTATCTCTGTATCCAGCTTAAAGGGAACACACCACTGGGCTCGAAACCAGAAAATCTGTTTTGTAGGCCGTGCTCCACAAAAGGTCAAAATAAAACAACAGCGCCAAGGGTTCTCAGGGAGGTTGTACAAAACATATGAAAAACAGTGTGTGTGTGTGTGTGTGTGTGTTGATGTATGTATATATAGCTGTGTGTGAGTGTGTTTGGAGGGGGATAAGGGAAACAAAGTGGAAAGGAGGAAAAAGAAATTGGTGGCTAGAGCAAAAAGAATAGAATGCAGTTAAGAAAAGAGAGAGGCATTGAATGAGAACTAGCAACAAGGGTGACAGCAACAGATGTCATCATCAGGCAACATTTCCAAAAGCATAAATGTACTCTGTAAATGCCTTTAAATGACTATGACCCATCAGACATTCACAGTGTGCACACCAGCTTATATTTACTTGTAGTTAACTGAGTGGGTGATTCTTCAGAAGAATTTTACCTTTTGTCTTGGTGAAAGCACGAATTACAGGCACAGGTCACTTCGCTCCTTCATCTGGCGTGATTAGCCCTGTCTGTTTTGTATGCTTATTAGCACGTGCAAGCCCCTGTTAATGATTGGTGCCTGCACTTGTCTCTCATCCTGCCTCCTGGTCTGCTCTGCGTGCTCTCACGAATGACTGGACAGTTGCCCCAGTGCAGTGGTTCAACTGGAATACAGCACTAATCACAGCAGCAGCTTTAAAAGAGCTGCCACTTTGCTATTCAGGACAGTGTGAACAACGCGCCATGCTGTGTTTCCTGATTGCATGAACTAAAGGTTGCTTGTTAGCTAGTTCTGTATTGTTTGTAGCTAACAAGCTTCTGCAAGCAACTCTGTGTGGTGCTTCTCATGATTCTGTAACCTCTTCCGCTGACCCAGCTTGGCACACTCATCCAACTAGAGACACTCGGTTTAGGGGGTGACTAGTTAAGTAAGTTTGTCCCTTTAAATAAATGATAAGTAAAAGAGAGATTAGTTGAAGTGAAGTTCAGTTGCTTCTGGTTAGAAAGCGGTCAGTGGCACTGTCTGGCATCTTTATATCCACTTTTCCATTGTGTTTAGACTACATTATCTCTAAACATATTTTCTATATTTCTATATTTTTTTGACCAAATAATTTTCTGTTTTGGATGAATTAACTCTGCTGAATAAGATAAGGCTGAATATTAACATTTTAGACACTCTCTGACTTTGAAAATGTTAGCTCCATATTCTCTACTAAGTCATAAGTCCTTTTCCCCCCATAACAGCCACAAAGCAGGAAAATGTTCGATTTAAAGGTCAATCATGGATACAATACACTTAACCGCTTTTCTTTTTGTTAAGCATTTTACGTCACCTTTAGTGGCTGATTTTGCTGATCAATTTAGTTGTCAAAAATGGCAAAAAACTTTTACAAAAATAAAGATTTAGTATGTTTGTATTTTATCTCTGGGTTAAGCATGAAGGTGAGAGAAGGCTCAGCTGGTAAGCTTTTAGTTTACACAACTTGTGATGTGTGATGCTGCGCAGTATTAATCAAGACTTTGCAGATATTTTCTGCAGATATCAGATCTGGGTGTGTGGATTTAATAATTCACAGGGATTCCAGAAACAGTGACATAAAGCTAATAAATAGTGCAGTCTGCTGCATAAATAAGGAAAACTAGATTATATCAGTCTCTTGGATGTAATACAAAAAATTGCTTCCCTTCAATTGTAGAAAGCATGAATGTAGGTGTAAAATGTAGTCTTTTTATTTTCAGCTCATGCCAGATTATCAACAAGATGTTTCACTGTATTGGATAAAGACGAGGATGTCATGATCTTAAAAGAGGTATTTTTATATTTTCCCACACACAGTAAATCCTACATTATAGGATAACCTAAATTCACAGATACTGATTAGTATGATCTTGCCCCACCCAGGACTCTACTTAGTGTCTTTCAGTACAATAAGTCTGAGGAAATCCATTTTCAGGCTTGTATCACAGGATTAAATTACATAAGCCCTGAAAATCTGAGATGCACCCAATGTTTATAATCAGTGGATAAATACTTCTGAATTTTGCTCCACTTCGAACTTCTACCATCAGCAAATTATTGCTGCTGCAGTGTGGAAATGGAAATATGTTTCTTTTTGTGGCCTGTGGCTTTTCTGCAGAATGAAATGTTTCATATTCATCAGATTGGGAGAATAGTCCCTAATGTTACACATTTTAGGAGGTGTTTCATAATACATATTTGTAAGGATGAGTTTAACTTACAGATGCCAATTGGTAGTCAATGGAATAGTAGATAATTCAGTTCACTTTCTGCTGTTCTGAGGAACCACTCTACTAGATCTACAATACTGTTTGTTACCTTCAAGGGCAAGACCTCCTTGTTGATGGAAAAGAAGGAGGCCATGGCTTTGGTCCAGGATGCTAGGCCAGCTACATTGCCACACACCCTCTTGGCTGTTTCGATGTTGTAGTCAGGCATTTCGAAATAAGGCTGCAGGAGCTCCACAGTTTCCCTATTAATGCTGTCCTTGGGGAATTGCTTCAGGAGGGAAAAAGAGGCAGAAAAAACAGAATGAGTATGCGGTGGTTTAATCTGGGACTTATTTCAGCCTGTGCATTTAGACAAATGCTGAAAATGCAAATCTATGCAAAGCTATACAAAACCAGAGTAAATGAAAAACATACATACTGAAAGGGACAAATACAGAAAATAGAGCATGTACTCAACTGAGACCAAAATTGCATCAGGATGAAAAAAAACTATTTAAATCAGGGCATCATTGGGTTATGTTTAAATTAAAAGGTGTTTACAAACAAATATTTTAATAAGACATGAACCATTTCTATGGAAGTGCAGAGAATAAACTCTTAGTCCTTCCTATTATGTAGAATGTAGCATACATCCTGAATCATGTGTTGAGATAATATGAGCACTTCACTCTTAACTATATACAAATTAAATAAATGTTACTGCACCTGCAGACTGCCCAGGAAGTTTCCAGCAGTCATGAGTTTTAATGACTCCTGCCATGAAGGAGTGTTGCAGTTCTTCTCTGGGTCAATTTTCACGGGGTTGACCTTCCTCTGGAAGAGCAGCAGCACGCAGTCCATGATCCGCATGATGAGGTGAGGGGGGCGACCAAGTGTCCGTACTGTGGCAATATCCGACGGCTTAATTGTCTATGTGGGCAAAGAGGACAAACAGAGAGCGGGAGAATTTAGAGCAGTCATTTACTGTATGGCGATGGGAGAGCTGGAAACGTGACAAGTAAGTCGAGTAAGGATTTGACTCCAGCAAACTGGACAAACGCAGAGAATGTTAGGAGACGATTAGAGCAGCGCGTTACTATGACGAGAACAAAGAATAAATCATTTGTTTTTCATTACCATGTTCAAAGAAGAGACAGATACATTAATGAGGATTATACCTAATTCTCCAGTTTCAGAATATAAAAGCAGAGGTGTGCAGAGAAAATATAACCAGAGGCGCTACTAAGAAGAGACAGAGGGAAATGACACAAAGACCAAAGTATAAACTGTGGCAGAATGAGAGGAGTTCAGGAGAGGGTGACACAGGATTACCTCCAGGGACTGATTAAAACAAGAGACAGCAGACCAGTAAAGAAAATGTTCCTTTGAGAACTGTTCGGCTGCTTTACTCTCTTCTTATCTTCTCTTCTTTTTTTGCACTTCTCATTTCTGTTCTCTCCTCCTTGCTCCATTTCCACTCAGTCCAAGCCTGAATTTCCCACTAGAGTGTCGGCCAGCAGACAGTCTGGGTTATCATGTACTTCTACTTTCACTAGCCTATATCCTCTATTCTCCTACAGCTTCTTATGAAAATCTCTCACTAAGCCCATTGTAAGAAAAAAAATCATCACTCCAGTTCAGCAAGTACTACAAAAACAAAACCATTTTATGCTTTACTGCCATTATTAATCCACTGTAACTATTAGCAAATCAGCTCCTTTTGTATGACAAGGAAATGTTATAGAATGCTACTGTTACCTTGAGTTTGCACACACACAAACTTGGTCCTTTTAAAGGCTGGGTGAATATCCAAATTAATCAGGAAAGGGAACCTGTCTGTGAATATTTTAATGTGACAGTGTGGTATGAAAAGCCTGAAGAAAGGAAACATGAATTCCTTCAACTCCTCTGCCACTAAAACTGATGTTCTTGAATAAGTTAGAAAATATCTTTTACTTTAATCTCGCTGTACTGCAGAACACCAGCAACATTAGGAAGTGTCCTGGGTTGTCTGTTTAGAAATCTGAGGTTTCTATATGCAGCTGCATGATAACATTTTTTTAATCAGGGAAATGCCACAGGAGATCTGCATGCAACCATCTACCCAGGAGGACAGCTTTAATTACAATGCAGCTAGAGGCACCAGACGACCATGCTAAGTTTAGACACACCAGGACAGTAAGGCTGCAGGCAGAAACATTCATACAGCTTCACACATTAAGTCACACTTTAAGTGGCACCCTGAAGCAATACATAGTAAAAGAGCAGGAGAAATCTAAATTGGGTAAATTTAAGTCACACACTAAAGCACAAAAAGACTGCCCTCACTTTTTTAAATACTCAAGTTATATTGTAGGGTTAGATCATAAAGGCAAAAGCAAATATGCTCTGCTTCACTGGATCAAACATGCTTACATTCACCCCCCTAAAGCTGTGACACAGGAAAAACTCTGCTTATGAGTGAAATAATCTAATAGCTACAAGACTGGATAGCTGCAATTTTTATCACTCGTGGTGTCCACAGGATGAACTTTGATGACTTTGGTGATCTCCTGCCTTTTTTCACTGGCACTAACATTAGCGTGACATTTGGCTCATGAAAGCCAGTTCAGACAACAATGTCACGTTGCTGTTGAATGATTAATTGCAATCATTTTCCAGCACATTTTGTAATCTTCAGATCATTTTAATTTGTCTAATTAAGTGATTTATGATCAACTACCTGCAAAACTAATTATCCTATAATACCCCCCTCCCCCTCCCACACACACTCTCACTCACATTACTGCCAATGTGGTACTCAAAAAATACTCATATTTAATATCTAAACTGAAATGGTTCGTGTAGCATGTTGTGAATCTCTAGCATGGCTGTAGGCTCTGAGTGATTTAAAACAAAACAAACCAAAACAAAAAGACGTCTGAACGTAGATATGTCCACCTGAGAAAATTAAGTCTGGAGGGAAGCCTTGGAGCCATGTATTCAACATTGCTGTTTCAACATCCCATACCTGCAGCGCAGCCTCTGCCTCCTCGAGAGCTGGCCGGGCAGCTTCGAGTTTCTCCTCAGCGATGGCCTTGTCAGCTGAAATGCTGTCCACAATGGCCTGCGCCTTGTCCTTCACCTTTTGTACCTCTACCTTCACTCGCTCTGCTGCCTGGGCTTTTACTGTCACCTCCTTCAACACCTGCACAAGAAAACAAACACACATTATAAGTGACAGAGAAATGATTTGAAGCCGGTAGACTTTCTCAGCTGAGAAAAGATCGTAAGTGTGGTTAAGTAGAAAACAGAATGCTCAATCCAATGGGAGATGCCAGATCTGAACGTTTTTAACACTGAACAGGCTCTACCTGAGTACTGCACTGAGGACAAATAGAGGTCTCTGTGTAACAAGAGTGTGTTCACGAATGGAGAAAAAAAAACAGAGACGGCTTAAATTGCTTCACTTATACTGAAGCATGACTGTAAAAAATACACATTTGCCCCATTAAACATCAATTTGTCTTATTTCACACACTGCAGGAGGGTAATTTTACGCAACAATACAATATTCCCAAAACAATCACTGGAAAGCCTGATTCCCAACAACAGACAGAATAAACACTTCGCCTGTTCATTCTGTGTTCAATTTCTTATTAATGCATGAAATGTTATATTAGTGTCTAATACAAACTAGCATGTCAATTCTGTTCATTAGTTCATAGACCGTGTTGCTGTTTTAATACAAATGCAACAAATAAGCCAGTTGAAGCATTCTGTATGCTTTTTGAACCATAAACCCACACACATACAAATAAAAATCCCCTCCCTGTCTACAAACGTACCATATCAGCCTTGTCATTGGCAATCTGTAGCTCCTTCTCTTTCACCTCCAGTTCTTTGCTGAGAGCTGCCACAGACTCTGATGCCTCTTTCAGCTTTTGGAGACCAGTATTCATCCTAAAGAGGAGAAATTTTGAATACAGTAATCAAGTCAAATATGATTACAGCAAACTCGTTGCTTCTGTGTATTATCTATTATCTGGGTTTCTGTTCGCTTAAATGGCAACAAAACTTGCATATGTTATAATTTGCACAACATTTTTGAACTCATTTTGAACAACTTACCTGTTGGCCAAAGTCTGAACTTCAGACCTCTTTTCTTTATAGATGGTTTTGTAGCCTTGAATGAAGGACAAATAAGACTTGGGTGTGACATGGGTGGAGCGTCGGTATCTAGAGTCAAACAAATTGTGTTATATTAATACTGCAACATGCTAAATATTATGACACTTATCATGCGTTGCAGACACACACAAAACAATCTTCACATATATGCATATAATCTTCACAAAAACACACACATATATTTATGCTGTACCTCTGGAAGTAGTCTGCACATTTCTCTGCTACACCATCCTGGAAGGAGCCCATGCACTGAACTACCTCACATTTAACCTGCGGTGAGCAGTCTATGTCATAAACAGACAGGAAGTGCTCTGAAACTGAAGGACAGGAAGAAACGAGACATTATTAATTGGAGAAAAACCTCAGAGAGTGCAAAGAAAGTCGATATCTTATATTCATATAACAGCATCCACTTTGAAATAAACAGAGTATAACACGTACCGCATACATTTTAAAAACAAATGCGAGCACCAGACAAGGTCACATTTGTGAAAATAAAACTGTCTGTTATAAATATACCTCTAACTAGTGCATCTTTGGGCCAGCGGCTGAACCAGTCCATGGTGCAACCAGAGATCAGCGCCGGAAACTTCAACGCTCTGTTCCGGAACTTCTCCCCAACAGGGGAAAAGCACAGAATGACGTGGAGATTATGTCGAACTCGCGACATGAAGTAATCGTACAGGTTTCCGTTGGTTGGAGGTCGCCGGGGAAACTCTCGCTTCATGACAGGGATGAGATCATTGAGGATATCATCTATTTCGTCACGGGCAAACAAGTTGGACACCTGAAGGCAGAAACATCCAGTAATGTCACTGATATCACAATACTCTTATTCTTTGAAATCAATGCATCCATGTAACGTTAATGATGGACCTAACCATAGTTCGCTCGTTTAACACTTTTCTTAATTTCGGTTGTCGTCTCTTGCAACTCATGGCCGCAGCGTTTTTTAGCTGTGTCCAACAACCCCCAGGTCCTGGCATACTTTTTTCAACAGGGGAGGTGTGATGAGCTGATGGAGCTCCGGTGTGTCTTATCCTCCCCTGCAGCCACTCCTAAGCCACACCCCGCCACAATCCCTGTACCTGTACTGCTGTGTATATTAAAGCTCAAACATTTCTACTCTGATAATAGTGCCAACCAAATCTTTTACAGAGTAATTTTTCAATCTGATCTGATCAAAGATTTCCCATACAGAGATCTAGCAGTTGCAGCTTTTAAATGCAATGGTTAGCACTGTCACCTCACAGGAAGGCTGTGGGTGCAAAGCTTGGACGTTGTCTTTGGATACAATGGCTTCCTCCCACAGTCCAAACACATGAATGTTAGATTAAGCAATGATTCTGCATTTTCCATACATATGAATGTGACTATGAGTGGCTGTCTGTCTCTTTCAATTAGCCCTGTGATAAACTGGCCAGAGTGTCACCTGAATTCACCCGAATTAGGGTTTTCCTAATGTAAAACTATAACATGAGAAAATATTCCTATGTAGCTGTAGATATTCATATTAATGCATAGCTAACTCAAATAATACTGTGTTTTATTGACCCTTTTTTAACATTATTTTAATTGGATCTTCTTCTTCCTCACACTTCATAATAGTTGTCACTTCTTCTTACCTCAATGTCTTTCCTTAGCAATTTCAGTAGAAGTGTACATATTGGTTGGCTGATGAACTAAATGTATGTGACTGCTGGCAAGAAATCTTGAAATGGTGAGTTTTAAAACAGCACACTGTGTGGGTACAAGTTTAACCAAGTGGATGAAGGTACGAGATTCACTCTTTAAATGTTTTAAGCTGAGTCATTTCTCCAAATCCCCAGTTTCCATGAGAGAGAACATGTAACTCAGATTTAAGAAAGTGAAACAGTGTCTTGAGGGACTATGTGGTGTTGTGGTAAGCAGCACCGTGTCCCTAACCATCTGTTACTCTCACAAAAACAACAATATCACACTAACAGCTTGCTCTTCCTTTTTGTTTCTCATCTCTGTCACTTTCTCTCACACACAAACATCCTAATACTACTGCAACACAAACTCTCTTCTACAACCAAACACAAACATAACCTACAAACCTCTCACCTACACACAAACAATGAAAAAAACAACAATGCCGTTCTACCCAGGTCACCACTTAAATTTACCCCACCTGGTAATGCAGCTGCTGCTTAAACTGTTATCAATCCATGGAGGCAGAAGAAAAGGTGACACAGGAGCAGGGGGAAAAGGTCAAAGATGAGGAGGAAACAATAATACCGTTATCAGGCAGACAGCGTAATAGAACACGCAGACGCGTTTACATACACGAGATTAGAAAAGAGGAAGTGCTGGTTGAAAATGGGAAGAAAAATGGGAAAAGAAATAAGAAATAATTGAAAGAAGGGAAAACAGGTGGGAAACTAACAGGGAAAAAGCAACTGCATGGCTCTTATCATGGTGTTCCCATAGTGTTAAATGTCAAATCCAATGATATCCACTGACTTTGAACAGTGTAAGAGCTTCAGCTTGGCGAGTGCTGGTAAACCTCACTCGAAGCTTAATATTTGTCGCATGAATTGATCTGACTTTTAAAGAGCTCAGAGAACTCGTCCTCTTTTATTAAGCGACTTCCCGAAAAACGAAATGTAAACATACGGGGTTTAAAATAAGGGCTTTGAAAGTTGTCTAAATATCCTGTGGTGGCAAAAATTCATACAAAAAAACCCCAACTGTGTAAACAAACATGGAGAGGAGGAGCAAAGATGAGAAGGAAAGGGAAGAGAAAATATAACCAGCGAGTATAGAGACGACAGTAAGAAATGTGCATAAGGACTAGCGGGGGGAAAAAAATCAAAGGGCAGGACAAAGATGAAAACAAAATTCTGGGAGTGGAGAAAGAGTCTTTCAGCAGATGTAATGAAGAATGCTGTAGTACATAGAGGTGTACTTGTATGTGATTGTTCATTACAGTTTCATTTCATTACAAATATCAAAGAGAAAATAACTGCAACTCGGTCATAATGGTGAGGAAAATACACTTTTAAAATTGCACTGAACTGATATGACTTGTGCTCTCTTAAGATCGCATTCATGAAATGTTTACTGCACTCAAAGAGGAATGCAGTGCTAAAAAAAAATGTTGACTTCTAACATGCTTCTTTATCCTGCTCTTTTCCTTATCTTCTCACCCAGGCCCAAAGGTTTTTCATGTGAAAATAGAGTCCTTTCTCCCTAATGTCACCAAGTAATTGCTTGTTGAGGACTATTGGGTTTCTCTCCAATATTTTAAGGGCTTGACCTCACAATTTTAAGCACCTTGAGTAGACTCGTGTTGTAAACTGATGATTTTTAAACAAAACTAAATTAAGCTGAATTGAAGTGAATATACACAGCTATCTGAGCGAGTACAACAGTGTGTAGGTTTTCCAAAACTATGTGTGACTGTTAAACAGCTGGTGCCAGTGCTTTCATAAAAAGATAATATGTAAATCAGACAATCATACTTGTGCCTAAGAATTCATGAATTGTACAGTTTTCTAATAAACACCACCTCTAAGTCCACCTCTCCAGTAACTATATAGCAATTCTAATTACAAAAATGTAAATATAAAATGCATGCAATGTAAAACAGTAAGTTTGTAAAGCATGCAAAGAAAAGCTGCAGAACAAAGACACCAATGGATTGAAAAGTGCCTGACAGAGCAATTACAGTAACGTTATCTAATACAAAATATCAGTATGAGTCATTCAGATGGACTCGCAGACAATGAGACTCCAACCTCTTACTTAAACTTGGAACCATACTGTTTTCTAAACAGTTACAGTTTTATGGCAGGCTTAAATTTCAGACTTTCTGATGTAATTTTAGGGGATGAACACAAAATTTGCATTAAGTCTTGAGGAAAAGTCAATGAAAAGTCAGTCAGTCTTTGTCCAAACCCATCTAGAAAAGCAAGAGTAGCTTTGGAAAAAACATTTTAGAGAATATATAACTAACGTAAACCTGTATAATAAAGACAAGAAATAAAAGGTATGGATAACATTTTGAATGCCTTATGAACAGAGACTGAAGTGGCCCAGAATGATCTAAAAGGCCATTCCAGCACCTTCAGCTAATGAGCAATTAAATTTAACAGAATGCATATTGGTGTCGCTTCCAGTGATGGCATGATACGGCTCAGTACATAATATGAATAATTACATTTTTTAGTCTGCTTAAGCTCTCAGCACGTTCCATATTTCATTCTTGACCCTGTGATGGCTTTATGGTGCTGATATTATTAAAGTTAATAGCGTTAGCTAGAGGCTGTACTTTAGCCTGTTGCGCTACAGAAGAGGAGAATAAATAGAGTAACTCGTTTTGTTTTGCTTTGTCTATTTTTTTTTTTAAAGGTGGGTAATTTCGAGTAACTTTTCACATAATTCAACAAATATCAGAAAACACACAAACTATGTCTGTGCATTTTGCCCCAAAATTCATTTTAGAGTTTTTAAATCAGACATGATGAGTTGCTGACTTGTGTTGTTGGTGAAACATCTTGCAAAACAAACTGAAGTATTCTCCTTTATATTATTCAAAAGTTCCATGAAAATACTGCACTAAGCAGTTTGGTACAGTTTAGTGCAGGCTATGCCAGTTACTTTCAAACACTGTGTTGAAGTTTACAGCGACTCACTAAGTTGGACTGGTACAGAGCAGGCTGTAGTGTTCATGGTCAATATTAGGCTGCGTCAAGTGTAGCATACGTGAATTTCTATTTAAGAAGATGATGAAGATTAGATTCATCACCCCAAATTCCACCTTTTATACTACCTTTAAAATATCTTGGGGTTAGAAATCGGCCATATAGCTTGTGAAACATGTGCTTATATCTTGTTGACTTCAGTTAGCTAAATCCACAAAGAGCAATGGATATCATGGTAGCAACATCACATGGCAGCTTATAAAATAAGAATCTACTAGTGCGCTCAAAACAAGTTATAATGTAACTTATATCTAAGTAATTGTTTCCCCAAGCTATAACTCCTGATTACGAACCATAGGATATGGTTCCACCTGAAAAACAACAACAGAGCCAATGCAGCCCATGCACATGCACAGCACTGGATCACTACTGTCTATTAATGATGTAAAAGAAGTAGAAGCATCCAGATGCCTTTTTAAAGATACCTTAACCTCTTATCGATTATTTAATTTAAAACTATACAACTTGCAAACACTGCACACTGCATATTCTCTTGTTGTTCTGGTCTCACAGCCTTAACTGTGACCCACATGGAGTAGAGGATTATATTACTATGAATACGGATTCTTTGGAATCTCTCCTCCTTGTGTGTGCTGCTGACCTCTCCAGACGACAGCACATTATTCATGTACTCCAAGAAGGACTCGTCTTTTATTTCGTTGTCAGTAAAGATGAAGCTGATGCCTTTTCCATGCTGGCCAGCTGTTCTGTACAAACTCTTCAGGTCATCCATCAGGTTGGATGTATTGTATGAGCTGGAAAAGAGAAGCATAAAATAAATATGCACACCCTTTCTTCACTAATAACTAATTTTACAGCTTCTAAAAATCATCCATATGTAGTTAAATGCAATAAAAAAGTGCAGCAGCAGAAAACTAGATCGCACAAAAACTTTAATTCATCTATTTATGTGCCAGTTTGCATGAAATTTCTCATGAGATTGAAGCTCAAACTACATTTATTGGTGACAGCGGTTAAAAAAAAAGTGTAGGTGCACCAGTTTGAGGCTTGGACGATGAAAGTGAAGCACATCTTAGCTTGAAGGTTCACCTGCTTTAGTGTGTGAATGTCAAATTTATTGAATTATAAACAGGCAGATGAAAAATAAGTTAGAGGGAAAATGGAAGAAGCTGCAAATTGGAGATATTAACAGCATAAATAACATGAGAGAGAAACCACAGTTTACTTTCATCTGGTTCTTTAATGACTATCAGTGAGATGAGATGCTCCATCCTGTAGTTAATAAGAAATTATAACAACAGCCCTAAGTGGCTGGGAGTTACGCTGTGACTGCCAGACTAGATACGCATTGCTGGTTATTAAAAATAAACACACCTGTTCCCAACTCAACCCAGCAAAAGTAAGGAGTTGACCAGTTTGTAAAAGAAGAAATAATATTTGAGGACAAAATAATGCCAGTTTGAGAGCAATGAAGCTAGTTAAGCAAGATACAGGTAAAGAGTAACCTCTCCACTCAAGGGAGAAAAGCTGCTTAAGTGAAAAGTAGCATTGCGTCAGCCATTTGGATAAAGAGCCCGGACACAGACAGCATGACTACTACCCACTAAGGGCTGCTGTGATGATAGAAATGCTTCTTTATATGCAGTCTAGTGTGCTTCTAAGAATCCACAGCAGTATATATAACAAAATAAATGCTTTTAAAAGATCTCTAGTAGGAATAATAGTGTTAAGATAACAAAGTTTAAAAGGAATTGTGTACATTAAAGCACCGAGAAAGTCTAAGTTACTGTACAGACAGAGGGAGAGAAAGAGAGTAAATTGAGTTTGCATGAAATAAGAGACCTATCTGTACTGGATGTGCATCTGAAAATCAGTTATATGTGTGTATCAGAGAGAGCAGATGAAAAAAGAAGGAAGGGGACACACAATAGAGGTATCTGTTTTCACCAGGAATAGCTTTGAAGCTAAGAGGATAAACATGTGGTTCATTAATATTAATAGGAAACATTAAAATCTGTTTGGGGAACAAACCGGTGGAAAGTGTGACAATAAATGAATGTAGGGACTGAAGGAGGAAACCATTTGACAGGTTTGGAAGCACAAGTTAGTGAAGGTGACTTAGTACGTTAGTGAAGCCAGAGCTTCTGAGATATCATATAATTAGTGTGATATCTGATTCATTTTCCTTCAAAATGTATCTGTACCTCTAATGAAAACATACTAGCTGCTGGGCCTGAGAGCTGAGAATGCAGAACGTTTTTTCATCAGTTACAAAGGTTATGAGTTTGATGGTTTGATTATAGATGATTATGTGATTAATGATTAGATTATAACTAAATCTAACGATTATAAAACAAGTTTAGTTTGACATGTTTCGTGAAGGAATTACTCCAAAAAGGAAATCTGACAATGAAAGGTGTTACTACTACTCCACAATCCAATCCTTAGGAGGTTTACAACTTACACCACCCTGCTTACACTAATATATAATTAGTATCATCATTAATAATATGAATATGAATATGAATATGAATAGTCATTTTTGCAAGCACACTACCGTGTGAGCGTGATCTGGAAGATCTTGTATCCAGCTATGAACGAGGCCAATCTGGTCAGGCTCTGTTTGCCAGAACCCCCAACACCCACCAACAGGGCATTACCTCCCGGTGTTCGGATTATCCTCGACACCTACAAATACACACAGAGCTAGAGTCAAATAAGCATGTTTAGATTTGCAGTAAGTTGTAGGCAACAAAAGAAAATAGCAAGCAAAGTAGGAATACATTAAAAAGATAAAGTAGGAATCTGTGTCTGAGTGTAAATGTCTGTGAGTGAGCAACTGTTTGTGAATGCTCCCCAATTTATACTCCTTGAAGTAAAACTGTTAGAATATTTCTTGGGCTTTAAGGTGGTCTGAAAACATTTATGGAGGACTTTAAAATGTAAAAACACTGACTTATGAAAACGTTAGGAAGTGTAGATTATTTTGGTTGGCACAAACACGACAAAAAATTCTTTAGAGTACCTTGACCAGATGTATCATAGCATCCTGAAAGAAGACCATATCCATGCCAGTACCCCTAATGCTTTCATTGTAATGGCTTAGGAACATGTTCAGACGGTCCTTTAAAGCCTCAAATGATTCAATAGGCTCGTACACTTTGGGCAAATCAAAGTCTGAGTCTTCTGGCTCTTCCCCTGTGAGGAAAAACATCAAAGCAAGTCACAAAACTGAGAAAATCTTAAATATATATATTTTAATATAGTCTGACTCAGTAGTACCTGTGGCCTCAGGGGCATCTCGCAAGAAGTCAACAAAATATCTTTCTGCTCCATAGTCCACCATATTCTTGTGCTCTTCACCAAGATGTTCTTCCACCAGCTTTGCCAGAGCCTGGTCAAACCACTCCACATCATCTGGCATCGTAAATCGATCCGCTATCACACGTTTGCACTCGTGTTTCCAAAGTGCCATCAACATCTGGAAAATATATTTTGCGTTATTTTTCTGTTTGACAGAAGGTAATTAGTTACATGGAATAAAGTAATAATAATAATAAATAATGAATTAATGACTGGTAATAGGTAAAAGCACTGGTGTAGCTTAGTTACTGCAAAACTGTATTACTAGTGTATTATTTGACTTAGGGTTATTTAATGTGAAGTCAGACTGTCAGCTGATATTTTTAAACCTAGTTATTTTCGACCTCAGCAAGCATCCTGTGACAGTTCTTGCCACTCAGTTTCATACTGCTGCCACTTCCCCTGTTTGTCACTTACTCAGTCATGCATATTTGTCCTTGGAAAAATCCTCCATGTGTGACCAAAAAAATATTGTTTCTCCAGTGGAAATCTCAACATGTTGTCAAGTTTCTTAACTACTTGTCATGTTAGAAATGAGGTAATTAAGCATGCACAATCCATCTCACCTGGACAGAGGTGACGACTTCAGCATTGGTGCTGAGCATGCCTTGCCAGATCCTGGAGAGATCCCTCAAGTTAAAGATGTAGTGGAACTTTGCAGGAGTTGGAAGCATCTTGACCTTAGTCAGCTGCCAGAGACGACGCGTGAGGGAAACCAAACGAGGTACAGAGCTCTGGACCTCCTCGCTAAAACCACGTCCTGTGCAAAAGTGGCCCTCACCAATCACGCCTGTGTCATAAAGTCAATGTTTAGAAAAGTTATATATTTTTTTCCAAAGTAAAGGATACAATGTGTTTCGTCAATTCACTGTATGGGGCATTTATTAGTACTTAGTTCATCCCTCTAACTTGCTGTGATATATATATGTGATTGGCAACTATATTACAAGCACAACACCTACACAACTGTCTGGAAATGGTAAAATAAGAACAAATAAAATAATGTCTCTCAGGAATACCTTTACAATCCCTGCCTTAGGCCTTTCCATGTATGAACATGTAATGCAAAGTAATCCCACCAAATATAAATGACTGCAGAAAAATGACTTCTTGCAGTGTTTTACCCACCAAATATCTTGTCTATCGAAGCATTGGAGGGCAGGGTGCAGTTAAAGATTGAGAACTGCCTTTTCAGTCTCTGTGGTATGTCATTACGGCCCCCTCCAGGATGAATCATTGCTGCCAGGAACTGAACATCCACAATATTTGTGAACTCTCCAGGTTTTTCCAGATTGAAGAAACCATTCTGTTCCATCAGCTGCCTGACAATCTCATTAGTCACCTGTGATTGAAAGCAAGAAGCTTAAATCAAGAAAAGTTTCATTTATTTATCATTAACCAGTATTATGAATGAAAAAATGCCAGTAGAAATGTTATAATGACCTGGTCTCCCCACTCATTGATGACAGGCATGTTGATGTCATCTATAAAAATTGACATTTTCTTCCCAGCAGGCGGTCCATAAGTGGTCCCCATCCTCTTATCAACATAGCTCTCAACTGACCTCTAAAAAAAGGAAAAAGGGAGGGATGAGGGGGGCATAAAAAAATCAGGGTGAAAAAAGGCAAGAAAAAGTACAGCGAGATAAAGAAAGAGATCTTTTAATTTCAACTGATATGTAATTCATCACCAATCATCAATATCATACATGTTCATATTCTTTAATGGCAAATGAACACAGTCATGGTGTTGGTCTTCATTATAGACCTGCTCTGTGATTCATCCAGGTTGGCAATACCTTATGCAACTGCCCCCTGCCTTGCATTGAAACGATTACTTTCTTCCTGTCTTTGGCTGTGTGACTGCTGTCTACCCTTACTACTTCAGCTGTATCTCATCACTCGATCAGTCCCTGAGTGTGCGCAGTAAGGAGCCAATAATATGCCTTGTTACTCAGCTGTGTTCCAACCTCATTCCTAGTTTGTGTCTATTTTGGTTTCATTGTATTTTGCATCCATCCTTCATATTCTTTTGTTTTTGGTTTTACTACTATTTGTATAAGCCTTCAGCTAATTCCTGTGTTTGATCTCTTGGTGTTATGTTCTGTTGCATCAGCTTTCATTTTTAAAGTTTGCTCTTTATTCTTGTTACCTGCCTGTGTCGCATTTGAGTTCTCCCCCTCTTTAACCGAACACTCCTTTTAAGTTCAAAATTCACAGAGTAACACACTTCTGTTTCTTCTAAATTAAGAGAAAAGTGGGCAGGTGACCTGCTGCTTTACCTGGAACATTAGTGGTGTAGTAGCAGAAGAGAAGTTGAGACTCTTGCCTATGTGGGTCTCAGGGTCATACTTTGACATGTAGCTCTTGATGATAACAGTCTTGGCTGTTCCTTGCTCTCCAATTAGCAAAACAGCCTATAACAAACATATTTACATTTGCCATCAGTCCAAATTATCCCAACTAACTTCCACGTTATAGGATAACATGAGAAGGACGACAGCAGAACAAGAAAACAAACAGTTAACTGCAATGCAAGAGAAGCAAGTGCATGGCGTATTCTATGAGGAAAGATCATAGGGGAAGTAAAAGCATATCCTCTGCGTCTGCTGAGCATAAACACATGATGCTGATTTTGTAGTTACATTTAAACTGTTGTCCATAGTGCTTTTTAAGTTGTCTCTCTGGAGAAAGCACATGACTCATTGTCAAAGTCTACAAACAAATGAGAGCTTCATAAATGTAAATATGGTAAATGGTAAATGCACTGTAAAAAAAAAAATTGTCAAGAACAGGAAGGTCTGATTAGACTTCTGAAAATAACTTAAATTTCAAGTTTAGGAGAAGAGCCTTTGCACAATTATCCAAGAACTAAAACTAAGATTGCTTGTGCCAGAATGATGGGAAAAGAAAAGTATGTGTTTAGAAATTGATTGGCATCAAAAACATTGTTAATGTAAACTTTAGGAATTACATTGGTAAAACAATAAAATATGAGTTAAGAAAAAGCACAGTTATTAGTCTATCAAACATGGTGGAGGCAGCTTAACAGTATGCGTGTAAGCCTTGAGTTTCTGCGGCTGCCAATGCACAAAACACTCAAGAACAGGAAGGTCAGATTAGACTTTGAAAACAGAAAACAGTCAAAGTGTTTGCACAATGATGAACTGTAAGACTGTTGGCCAGAATGATGGGACTCTAACTATGTAACATCATACATTGTCTATCCTTGCTTATGCGGTAAAGCAATAGTCTGGGTCACTAGTGTTTGCTGAAGTCTGTTCTAACGTTGTCCACATTGGGGACCAAAATTGAGCTGTACTCTGGTGTGAATTCAGATGGATAAATATATTCCTCCACTCTGGTGTTCCAATGGACCCAATGACCTGGAAAAATATTTAAATTAATTTTAATAAGATAAAGCTTGCTGTAGAGATCAACACAAAATATGACAATAATTTTTCAAAATAATATTAATCCAAAGATATTAATTCAGTGTATGAGTAAAAATAATTTTATATACACATATGTACTTTCCATAAGTACAACATGAGACATAATGTTTCTGTCTACCCAGTAACTAAACAACATCATCTGACAAAGTTAATGAAGCCATTCTTACCATCTGCTGTGACGTAGTAGTCAAACATGGTGTCCTCACTGTCAGGAGGAATGTCTGGCAAGTTTAGATGAATACTCTTGTTTCCTCTAAGCCAGATTTCCATCTTCCTCCGATCATCCAGTTCAAGTACGGCCCCAGCGCTCCACATTAGTGCAAAGACATAAAGCCGCTCCAAGAACTCTCTGGATAAATCGCCACACTGCTCCTGTAAATTGATATCCATTTTAAGATGAGGAAATTCAGGGATCAATTAAAGAAACCAAAAGGGAGAGGAGCACTTCATAAGTTAGGCAAAGTCTATGAAACTGAACATACAAAATATCTGGAAAAAATTATGAGTCCCACTCTGTAAACTGGGTTTAAATGTGCTTAAAAAAGGTTTTGGTGGTCTCACTGTAAATTTCCCCTTCTACTGCAGGAGTCATTTTGTCTTGACAGCACTTATCAGTGAAGTATATATCAGTTGCTGTTCGTGTGCACGTCCAGTGGATGGGGATACCTTACCTTAAGTGGTATGAGTCCCTGTAGCATGTTTATGCATTGCATGATTACAAAGGCCTCTAGCATGTCCATTTTGAACTCTAGTGACTGCACACAGAAGCGGTAGAGCTCAGAGAAAGACGAAGAGAAGAGCTTTCTCAGTATCTCTGCCTCATGTGGGGACCGTTTCTTCAACCAGCCCTAGAAGCCGCAACAGCATGACTCTATTTAGTCAAAACTACATGCAGTGCACAGGTTTTAAATTATATGATTCAAAAGTAAATATTGCCTTAATATACCTTGATTTCAAACTTTTGCAAAATGAAACAAAAATAAGTGCAACCAGTTTTTCATAAAGCTCATTCACCTCTAGTATGGGGATCCAGGTGAGCACAGAGGAGCTCATGAACACCATGCCATTGCGTGAGACGGTGGCTGGAGAGGCATTGTCGATGTTATGCGGCTCAAATACCACCTTGCAGTTGGGAGCCATTGGTATTCGGTCTCCATTTGCGAGTGTAAGAGTTCTGTTATCATCCAAAACTGAATTTAGGTTTTCAATCCAGATGGCATCAACTGGCCCATCCAGCACTATCCAGATGTGCTCTCCTGTGAGGGAAAAAAAAGTGTTTGTTTACATGATTACGAAAATGAGGTGGTATGAAGACCTCGTGCTGTCACCCTCAAGCAAACATGAGCTACATTTCTGAATATGAATTTAGTTCATACAAAAGAGTTCAAAATGTTTTCTTGGCTAACCAGCAATCATGAGCTATCTGTTTACAAGAAAAACAAGAACTGAGTCATTTATTTTGTGGAATTTTAAATATGAACAAAGAAATCCGTTTCACCTCCTCACTCTCCTCCAGGTTGGAAAACATCCAAAAATAGAAACAGAAAAGACAAATTGCGTCTGAAACATGCAAAAGACAGTTGTCTGACGTTCAGGCAATATTGCACAATAAAGCCGCTGTTTGACAATGAATGTGGTTTACACTCTAAATTCTGAGAGATAAGTTCCTTTGAATATGACTACTAATATAAGACATGAGCATGTGTTTTACACAAAAGTTACCAGATGATACACACAAGGCTGTTTCTGCATCAGTTAAAACACAATGAGCGTGGACAGCACACAGCTGTTTTCACAAAATACTTCTTTTCTTTGTAGAATATCTACTCGACTCAGGAGCTGCTGCCCTGTCACATTGCCACATCTACTTTTCTACACTGGAATTCACTCTGTCCAAAGTAGCAAGCTCTACAAATGAGCAGGAAGTAGCAGCAGGAAAATAATACAAATATGCAGAGAACACCCCACTCATAGATATGCAAAACACCATCGGAACAAGTAATTAATAGATGAGATGTGTACTTAGACACATAAAAGCAAACACGTAACGCATACGCAATTGCCCGCATACATTTTTAATTATCCGTGTAAGCTTAGAACTAAATAGGAAGATTAAACAGTGGTTTGTTTTCCTTTGAACCTTCCAGCGATGTCCCAACATATTAATACTTACAATAACCTAATTGAACTGGTTTGTCAAAGTTCTCATGGAAAAAAAAATGTTTACCAATGATTTTTTGATTTATTAATACCCAAGTGTGAAATATTTGCACAATAAGAAACTTTCTGGACCTTTCTTTGCTCTCAGTGTTTTCCTCCACAGTGTAGAGAAGATGCCATCAGTCCAGTCATTTGTGGCCACATCCAGTCTGCCAAACATCTGAGGTGCAGTAATGGCTTTGGGGTTCATGCGCATCTCTCTGTGAGAATGACCACATTCTGGAAGAAAATTAGATATTTGCAGAAACATGTTCTGTTTTCCTAAAGTTAATATAATGGATAATATAATACTTTAATGGAGCAAATAAAACAGTGATTCAAGGCATATGAAGTGCCTCATTTCTTGTCATGTGTTTTACGAAACACATGAAGGTCACAAAAGTAACAATATTACCCTAAAAATATGTAGATTTAATAAGATACCCCATAAATTAATTAGATATCTCGTCCCAGTATGAGTATATTTCTTCAGTTATTCTGTTCACATATTCGTGTCTACAGTACAATAGATTCAAAACAAGCTTACCACAAGTTGGTCTCTTTTTCTTTAAACTCGCATGTCACAAAATACACTAAATCCTACCTGTCATAGCTTTCATAAGCGTGTGTATACAAGTTGTCTTTCCAGCCCCACTGGGCCCCAGGGCCATCATGCCATGTCGGACTCTTTGAGTCTCATACAGCTGGATGACCTTTAGCTTCCAAGGAGAATGGTTGATTAGGCCTGCATCCTCCACCTGAAGAAACAAAGTAGTTACAATTCCAGCTATTTTTGTAACAATAATGCTTTTACTGTATTTACAAGTATAATAACTTAGTATACAGTCGTGGTTAAAAGAAAGCACACATCAAGATCTTTTTTTTATTTAAAAAATTAAGCCAAAATGCAGAAGCAATATATGAAAAACTAAACTTATAATATCAAATGCACTTGTTTACCTGATCAGCAACAAAACAGCATGAAATCTAAAAGTTCTAACTTTTAACTGCATCTCTCACTTCCTGCACTGTTTTTCACAGGTCCTCGGGTTAGGTCCTTTACAAATAATAAATGCCACCATTTGTATCCTTCTCGATGTTCTGTCCTGAGGTGTGACATGACAAATACGGCGGCCTCACTCTCCATTAGGCTTTTGGACAGTCTTACTCAGCCTTCGCATTTCTCTTTCTGGCTCTTTCCATTGTTTCCCCTTCCTGTTCCCCCATCTTGCAATCTTGGTGTTACTGTGGCTTTTCACCCTTCTCGTCAATAACAGATAAAACCCATTCTTCAAACTCTCCTACCTGTTTGTCAATGGCAGCTTCTAGTTCAGGGTAGCCCGCTTTGTCAAGTTGGATGCCCGGGAAGAGGTCTTCAATCAAGCTCAGAAACAGTGGCTCATCCTCATCGATCTAAATGCACGTGCACACAAATTTGCAAAACCCAGTGAAAACATGAAATATCAGCATGGTTATCGTTTTGATGCCCTATTGTGTACTTTGTAGACTCACCAGTTTTGAAAGGTTCATGTCCCTTAGAACCCTCATGACAATGGTAGACTCTGTATCACTGGGGTTGGCTCGCTTGGCTGCTCCCAGAGTTCGCAGAACTGACAGAATGTTGCGCAGGCCAAAATCATAGTGAACCTGAACATTCATAAATATAATTTTAGTTTCATTTACATTAATGGAAACCCGTGCAACCTTGTTGTTAAGTCATGTGACAATGATACCTGCTCCAAACTAACTATTTTCATTTTTATACCTGCTTGGACAGTTGCTCCTCACACAGCTTGTAAAGCGTGAAGAATTTGCGTGCGAGCTCCATGTTGTCTATAAACCCACAACTGGCCAGTTTTACCCTAATAATGATTTGACGGTCCGGAACCATCATGGCCACGGAGCGGAAGTTGATCTTCAGGTTTTCAGGAAGCTCCTGACGACCTGCATAACCTGGATTCTGATTACACAGAGAATAACAAAACAGTGGATATTAATGGAGTAAAACCGAAATGAAAGATTTAATGATAATTAGGAGTAAATGCTACATTGCCCATTCTATTACATTAGAAATTTAGATGACAGACTAGAATGCAACAACAATGAAACTAAATGGATGAAGTTTATACTGGAATGTAGTTCATCTTCATCACAAACGCTATCCTTCAACTTCAGCAGACACAGCCTACAGACATAGCCTGTTTCACAAAGCTTGTCTATACTAATGTACACACACGCGCACACACACACACACACACACTAACAGAGTAAAAAAGAGGAAAATGATCTCTGACCCCTCTCGCCACAGGGAGGAATTATTCCACTGTTATGTTTAATGACTTGCCTGAGGACAGCAAATGAGGCAAGGAGATAAAGCGATTTAACTATTACTCTAAGAAATAAATCACATGAAATAGCAGGCAGAGCCTTGAGTTTAATTCAAAAACTGACTTATAAAATATTACACGTTAGAGTTCAATTCCATTTTAGTGTTATTTGTGATTAATTTCGCTTTTCATTACAAGATTAAAGTTTTTGCTTTAAAAAAAAGGAATCATGATGTGGCTTTCCTGCAGGAGACCCACGTTAGGGCCTCTGATAATGTCCGTCTCTTCTCACGTTGGAGGGGCCAGTGTTTTCACTCACTTTTCCAAGCTAGGGCACGTGGGGTCTCTATACTGGTCAGGCAGAACATTCCTTTTGAGGCCCACAATGTCATAGCAGACAAATATGGCAGATATGTCATAGTCAGTGGGAAACTGTATAACAGTCTTGTTGCCCTAGTAAATGTCTATGCTCCTAATACAGATGACGAGAATTTCTTTAAACAACTATTCTCCTCTCTACCCGACTTAAATATCTACTCTCTTTTTTCTGGGGGTGATTTTAACTGCTGGTTAGACCCAGCCCTGGATCGCTCATCCACTAAGAGTACTGTTCTAAGCAGATCTGCATCTGTCATTCATGCCTTTCTATCAGAATATGGAATGTGTGATGTTTGGCGTACCCTAAATCCTCATAAAAGAGATTACTCCTATTTTTCACATGTGCACCATACATATTCAAGAATTGATTACTTTATCATTGACACTAATTGTCTGCAGCAGGTCCACTCCTGTGCCTACCATAGCATAGTTATTTCAGATCACGCCCCTCTTACTCTGTCTTTGTCTCTTCCACACCCTCCTGTTAAAGCTGCACAATGGCGCTTCAATTCGACCCTTCTGTCGGATGAAAATTTTGTAAAGTTTATCCAGGATGAGATACGCTTTTACTTTGCCACCAACTCTCCCCCAGAGACTTCCAGCCTTGTCGTATGGGATGCCTTTAAGGCGTATATCAGAGGTCAGATTATTGCTTATTCAGCAAGAATTAAAAAACAGTCCACCCATGAAAGAAATAAGTTAATGCAACAAATTAAGGAGACCGATGAACAGTATGCTCTTAAACAGAGTCATGAAATATTTAAAAAGCGTGTAGAACTTAAAACAAGACTTGACCTACTCACCACGTACTCGACTGAACGTTTACTCTTACATGACAAATCCAAATTTTATATGCATGGTGACAAACCTGATAAATTACTGGCGAGCCTTCTAAAAGGTTCTAGGGCAAGGCAAAGTATTCTTAAAATTCGACAACAAGATGGCAACATTGTCACAGATCACGAAAAAATCAATGAAGTGTTCAGGGATTTTTACTCACAACTTTACACCTCAGAGTCCCAAACTGATTCCAATGCCATTAATGAGTTCTTAGCTAAACTTGACATTCCTGAAATTCCACCAGAACTTAAAGCAAGACTGGATGAACCCATCTCTCAGCTAGAAGTTTCCTTGGCTATAGCTTCAATGCAATCTGGCAAGTGTCCAGGTCCGGATGGCTTTCCGTCAGAATTTTTCAAACACTTCTCTTCATTACTGTCCACGCAGCTTAGTGCAACCCTTACGGACTGCATCAAACAAGGATCTCTTCCTCAATCATTCTATGAAGCCTGTATTACACTTATTGCAAAGAAAGGAAAAGATCCGTTGGAATGTGCCTCCTATAGACCCATTTCTCTATTGAACACAGATGCTAAAATATTAGCCAAGATACTTGCCCGTAGACTAGAAATAGTTCTTCCAAAAATTATTTCAAAAGACCAGACAGGCTTCATTAAAGGTCGTCATTCATATTTTAACATAAGGAGGCTATTTAACATAGTTTACTCCAGCTCTACAGACTCTGATGAATGTGTAGTCTCGCTTGACGCTGAAAAGGCCTTTGATCGAGTTGAGTTCGATTATCTCTTTGCAGTCCTTGATAGATTTGGCTTTGGAGCGAAATTTACTTAGTGGATTAAATTACTCTATTCTCAACCATCTGCTACAATAAGAACTAACCTCCAATTGTCAAAACCTTTCAAACTCCACAGAGGCACACGCCAGGGATGTCCTCTCAGCCCCTGCTTTTTGATCTGGCCATAGAACCCCTTGCCATTGCGTTCCGCAGTTGCAAAGAGGTACACGGCATTTGGAGAAACAATACAGAACACAAGGTCTCGCTCTATGCAGATGATCTCCTGCTTTTTATTTCTAAGCCCTTAGCCTCACTGCCATCTGCATTGAATATGCTTAGTCAGTTTGGTCAGATCTCAGGGTATAAACTGAACCTTAATAAAAGTGAGCTCTTCCCGCTAAGTAGCAAAGCAAGTATGTTAGACTTCACCTGCTTGCCCTTCAGAGTTGAAAGGAAAAAATTTACATATTTGGGAATCACAGTGACAAAAAAACATAAAAACCTTTTCACAGAAAATGTCAGTGCATTGCTGAACCAAGTGAAGCGGTCCCTCACCCGCTGGACGCCACTCTCTATGTCTCTGGTAGGACGTATCAATTCAATTAAAATGACCATTTTACCCAAATTTTTATACCTTTTTCAGGCCCTACCCATTTTCATTCCCAATACTTTTTCAATGAGCTGGACTCTGTCATCTCATCTTATCTATGGCAGGGTAAAACGCCCAAGGCTTAATAAGATGCATCTCCAAAAATCTAAAATTGAGGGTGGGTTTGCACTTCCCAACTTTCGTTTTATTATTGGGCTGCTAACATGCGATGTTTGGTGTTTTGGTATTTTACCACAATCGGAGTGGTTGTCCTGACTGGGTGACTATGGAATTGCATAGTGACAACAGTATATCCTTACCAGCTGCACTTTGTTCTCCACTCTCATCCTCTTCATTCAACTCCATTCCCAACCCTGTAGTGGTGCACTCATTAAAAATATGGGGCCAGTTTAGGAAATACTTTAAACTCTGTGACTTCTCCTTCTCAGCCCCATTGCATCTAACCATCTCTTCAAACCCTCTGTCCAGGATGGTGGGTTTGCGGAGTGGCACAGGAGTGGAATAACTTGCTTTAAGGACCTATTCATAGCCAACAAACTAGCATCATTTGAACAACTTGCTAATAAATATAGTCTTCCACCATCACACTTTTTCAGATACTTGCAAGTCAGGCACTTTATTTGTTCCCAGAGTTCGAGCCCTCCACCAGAGCCTACACTATTAGAAACTATCCTACAACTCAATCCAACCAATAGAGGGATGATTTCCTTGCTTTACAATAAAATGTTAAATTTGGCACATACCTCTTCATCCAAGCTCAAGACACTGTGGGAAGGAGACCTAAACGTGACAATCTCTGACGAAACATGGGCTTCTATACTTAGACATGTCAACACAACGTCATTGTGTGCCCGCCACTGTTTAATCCAGTTCAAAGTGGTGCATAGAGCCCATTTCTCAAAATCCAGATTATCCCGTATCTATCCTGAAATCACTCCATATTGTGACAGATGCAAAACTGCTGAAGCCTCACTGGTCCACATGTACTGGTCTTGTCCCAATCTCATTCAGTTCTGGTCGGACGTTTTTCATACCCTGTCCAGGATTTTCAGTGTGACGCTGGCCCCTGGCCCCTTCTCGCTCTGTTTGGCATCAGTGAGAATGAGGTGCTTCTACCGGCCTCTAAAAACAGGCACTATCATTCTGTTCTCTGTTGGCCAGGAGGGCAATCCTACTGAGGTGGCGGGACGCTGCCCTCCCACTCACAAACAGTGGTTATATGACCTCATGGCCTGTCTAAAACTGGAAAAGATAAGACACTCACTTCAGAACTCCACTGGGAAATTTCAAGACATGTGGGGACCCTTCCTTGATGATTTTCAAAATCTATAAGAATTTTTCAGCAAATTCTCTTAAGTCAGGTGTGGAAATATAGTGTGCAGGTCTAGGGCAGTGACCTGGGTGGGAATGAATGGGATTATTTTGCAGGGATTATGTTACTTTGGGATACATATGTTTATATTTTTCTTCTTTTTCTCTTTCTTTCCTTTTTTTTTTTTTTCCTTTTATTTCACAGCTGAAGATACATTTCTGAACTCATTTTACAGCCTAAATGTACTTCTTAACCTTAATGTACAGATCATCTGTAACCCTTCTTTTTTCTTTCTGTTTATATGTATAATATATATGTTGATGTTTGTGTATAAAAGGAAAACCTCTTAATAAAAAGACATTGTTTAAAAAAAAAAGGAATCATTAAGCGATAAATCTAACAGCCAAGAGTAAATATTGATGTCCATGCATGCACAGCATGTCCAGCCACCTTCTGAAACAGATACAGCTCATCCACTTCAATATTCATTCAGTTAACTAAGGTGTAATTTACTGATATTAAGAACTGCATCCTTCATATATCTCTTCTGACCAGTCAGATAGATATTAGCAGTCTTGTTCTACTTCCATTACTAACCATTGTAAGGAAGATGCCAAACTCTGGGTTCATATCAACATTGTCTCCATCTGTGAAGACAAAATTTTTGCGACGTTCCTTCTTGCAGGTGAGAACTATTGCGATCTGCTGGGCTGCCACAGAAAGAACTGGGAGGTCGATGCGGTTGAACTCGTCAAAACAGCCCCACGAACCAGACTGAGCCAGACCTGGTAAATCACATAAACATAGAGTTATGGTCCGTCTGCTGCAAACAAATCAAATTGTTTAAGATATCTGACATTACATATTGTGTGATTGCTGTTTTTTATCTGCATTGTTTATTAGCAAAAACCCCACAAAACACAGGTCCATAACCTGTTAACCCAAACCCTTAAACTTCTTTCTGGGTATATCCTTATTGTCACGGTCCTGGGTCAGTGACCCAGTGTTTGAGTTTTGTTCTGTTTTTGATCTTTGAGCTTATCGTGGTTATTATCACTGTTAGTGTTTTGGTTTCTGTCTCAGTATTTCTAGCTCTCTAGTTCGTTTTTCTGTGATTTCTAGTTCTTAGGTTTCATTCTTGTGTCCCTATGTTCAGTGTCAAGTCTCTGTCTCTGTTGTGTGCTTCCTGTTTTATATGATAGTCCCTGTCCAGTGTGCAGTGTGTCTGGTTTTGCTTCCCCTTGTCTCGTTAGCTCTGATTTCTCCCAGCTTTGTTTCCCTCCTGTCTCCTATTCCCTATTGCTCCAGTCCTGTGTTTTCGTTGCTCTGTGTCTTGTCGTACCTTCACCATCCTGTCTGTTTTTTCCCCTCCGAATTCCTGAGGAGATTCTAGTTCCCAGTCCTGGTTTGTTTTCCTAGTTTGTGTTTCTTAGTTTCTAGATTCAAGTGTCCAGTTTAGTTTTGAGTTTTCTAGTTTGGGGTATTGGTTTGTTTTTTGTGAAGTTTAATTTTTATGTAAAGCCTCCCAGCAATAAACGCTGCCTCTTTAAGTTCATTCTGTCTCATGATTCCTTCAATTGGTACCTACATCCTGCCTGCCACACAGCGTATCATGACACTTACAGCATGAGTTTACTTAGTGATTCTCACCTTTAAATATTCTCCCCAAGCCTCTGAAGTCCATTTGGTCAGAACAGTTGAAGACCACAACATACTTTCCCAAACAGCGACCCATGTCTTTTATGGTCTCGGTCTTTCCTGATAACAAAAGGCAACATTTTCACAGCCTAAACTGAAATGCAACCATTTGTATGCTGATAGAAAACCTGATAACAAATGATCTCATAAGAAAAACTATTAAAGCTAACTCTGTACTGAAGCCGTTCCCGACTGAGATAGCTGTGATGTTTGATTCTTCATTTAAATGACCTGAGTTGTCTAATTGTATAGAACCTAGAAGGGTAAATTATCTATATTTAAAAAAGTTATATTCAATTACTTTAACACTTGGCAAACCTTGGAACAGCTTTTTAACATGTCTGTCCCATTCTGGAATCACAAGTTGTGCATACCAGGTTTTCATTTCTATAAAATATTGCATTTTTGATTCAATGTAATTTCCAAAAAAATATATAGATACTGTATGACTAATTTTCATACCTGTTCCAGCTGGACCAGCAGGTGCTCCCCCCATACTCATACCAAGAGCTTGGGCTAAAGTGATGTAACACCTGTCCAATTGTAGACACACAAACATAATACCAATCTAATTTCATAAATCATGAATCATTTCATAAATTCATCAGCTAATAATATCCATACTCAAAATGACCACAAATGAACGCGATCTCGTTCTTCACAAGGTTTAAGGATTAAACTTTAGAACCTGCCTATGAAGCTGATGGGGATTCAGTGATTTGCTCAAGGACACATCAGCAATCAGGATGACTGACAACAGGACCTAGCCCTCTGGCCACTGGTCTCCCTCATTACATGACTGACCTCGGGGTAAAAATCATGGTAAAGCTGGGATAGTGACATATTTTCTCCCCTTCAGCAGATACAGATTAAATCTGACCAGTCTGTAACCAGATTTACTTTTTCATCCCAAAATCTTTTTTGCCTCAATTTAGGACCAATTGTACCTTTACCTATTCTTTAACGTCATGTGTTGGCAGCGATGAGGTAGGACAATGATAGCAAGCAAAACAAAAAAAAGACCAAATCAAATCTGAACTGAACAGAATGAAGTGGATGGGCTTTCAGGCAGAGAAAGATAGCATGAGAAAATGATGGGAAATCAGGGCTGTCTTGGCGCCTCTAGCCATAAGGCCAGCATGCCACTTTTTTGGAGAGCTGCTGTCTGATGTTAGCTGGTAACTCCCTCCCTACTGCTGTCCTCTCACATCTCCTCCTTGTCTCTCCTCATCTTTTTTTCCCCCTCCTTGTCTCTTCTCATATTTTACCCTCTGTGTCTGTTACTAAGACACTACTTGTTGTTGGACTGCTGTCTCCCTCACTCTGTCTGATCCTCTTTCCTTTTCTTTCTGTCATTCATATCGCCTGTTAGTTACAGAGGTGACGATCACTGTGTAAGACTGCTTCATCCTTTCTAATTTCTCATCCTCACAGTCCCAAGTTCTCTTTTTATCTTTGCTTTACAAATCCAGTCATTAGTCAACCACAGAAAGTTTAATCCATTTCAAGTTTCCAGCATAAATCTAAAAAATAACTGATGCATGATGCAGCATTCATTTCTGACTTAGTTACAAAGGCAGGGTCACGTTTTCTGTACAGTCATTCCAAGGTTACATTGTCTTTGTTTAAACTGCAAAAAACAAAACTTATACTGCTGTTTTGGTCTGGTTTTTTCCTTTATTTTCTTATTAGTGTGTGTGCATGTGACTTTTGCCATTACGATACATTTTACGCACGTATGTCTGCTTTACCTGTCCGTCAAAGGTGTAATGACAAGCCTTTCGGTACACCCCAAGAATTCATTCTGGTAGACGAAGCCCACATCTGTAATGTTGATGATCATCTTGTCTGAGTCCTCATTGAAGTAGAAACGGCACTGCTTCAGCCATTCAAAGTCACTGGAGCTTTTGACATGCAACCGGCACTAGGTGGAGAAAGGGTAGCGATAAGAGAGAGAGAAAGAGGGAAAGAGAGGGCAGAAGGAGACAAGGGGATGGAAACAGAAGTGAAGGGAGAAAGGAGATGGCATGTGAAGAATAAGAAATTGAAGGGCACCACTCAGAAGATTATATGAAAAGAGAGATGAAAGCCGGATAAAAGAGGGGAAGAAAGGTGGAAGGGCAGGATGTGTGAGGAGGGATTTCAGTGACAGGAGGGTAACATCAAAAGGGTGGAAAGAGAAGAGAGGCAAGCAAGTGGAGGATGAAAGAAGAGGTCATGAAGTGAAAATGGGAAGAAAGGAAGGTAAAGGATAGGGGAGAGTGAGAGGAGGGAAGAGGAAAGTCCAGCAAGTTAAAATGATGCAAATGGGAAAAAGTACAAAATGAATTAGAATAGTAATGAATAGAAGAGATAAAAAGCAGAATATGTGTGCGAAAAAAATACAGTGGGGGTAGAAAAGTAGCAATGTGATGTATTATTGGAGAGGAAATAAAGTGAGGCAAAAACGTGTTTAGAAACAAACAGGACAAAGGACAAATTAATGGTATGAGGTAAATAAATACAAATGATTTTAGAAAGAACTAAAAAACACATCCAAATAAAGTTTCTTCAAACTGCTTCTATTAACCTTGGGCTTCAGCAACATGCCTATTATGCCTTAAGTGGAGATTCAAACACAGTCGTGCCATTAAAACCTCTCTGACTACTTTCGACAGAATTTACTCGCTGCAGTAAACAACATTTTGTATTCTGACATGGCAGCCCTAGGGAGTCTGAATATCAAACACAGTTTTACAGAGTGGTTGCTATTTTGAGCCGGAGATTCTAATCTTGAACAGAAATTGCAAAGCGTTCATGTGCACGGTTCGGCGTCAGTCTAACTGATCAGCTCGGATGTCTCTGGCCTCTTTTTACTGAATGATCAACGTACTCACCAGTTCATCAAATATGTCCCTCTGGTGGACATGAATAGTGATGAGGGTCTCATACTTGGTCCTCTCCACAGCCTCCAAGTCTCTCGTGGTCATGTCAATCAGGGTGTTAAGGAGATCCAGGAAGAACTGGTTGGTTTTGGACATGATGCGGCGATCGTATCGGGCATTGGTCAGAGCTTCCTCTGAGTCCCTTGTCCAAATCATCTGAATACCCAGTAATCCCACCTACATTCATGTGCAAAAAACAAAACACATCATAATGGTCAAATGTACCGAAGACCTTAGAAATCTAACTATTGTTTTGATGAAGGAATACTATAGCAGTTTAGTACCACACCCCAAAATTTACAGAGAAAATAACAGCCCCAATTCCCAAAAGTTGGGATGCTGAGTACAGTGTAAATAAAAACAGAACGCAACGATTTGCAAATCTCAAAAACCCATATTTTAGTCACAACAGAACATAGAAACAATAACAAATACTTATAGAAAACGCACCCTTTTAAGAAACAAAAATACTTGTTCATTTTGAATATGATGGAAGTTACTGCACAGTTTACCACTGTATAGCATTCCCTCTTTGTTTAACAATAGTCAGTAAACATCTGGGAACTGGGGAGACCAGCAACTGTACTTTTGGGTAAGGAATATTGTCCAGTTCTTTTCTGATACAGGATGTTTTCAGGTGGTGAGTAGTCTGGACTGATGAAAGGCAGTTAAAAACCCAGAGTATCCTTCTACAAAGTATGCGATTTAGCTGAAATATGCAATTTGTTCCCTGAAAAAGACACGGACATGACTGGATTAGAGCATATTTTGCTCTAAAACATTTAAATACTTTTCAGCAATGATGGTATCTATCCAGATGTGGAAGCTGCCAGTTTCATAGGCACTAATGCACCCCCATACCATGAGAGAGAGCAGAAAAAAAACAGATGGCCCGAGGATGTGGCCTCCATGTTGTATAAAAAGTTTTCCACTTTGGCTCAGTCAGTGTTAAATGAGCTCTGGTCCAGAGAATATAACAGTGATTCTGGATCATGTTCACACATGGATTTTTCTTTGCATCATAAAGCTTTAGCCTGCACAGCAAACTGTGCTCCTACACATTCATTTTCTGGAAGTGTTCCTGAGCCCATGCAGAGATTTCCATGACAGAATCAGGTCTGTTTGTAACGCAGTCCTGCCTGAGGGCCTGAAGATCGCAGGCATCCAATATTGATTTTCAGCCTTGTACCTTGCACACAGAGATTTCTCCAGATACTTGGAATCTTTTGATATCATGTACCGTAGATGACGGGAAATTCATATTTGCAATTTTACACTAAAGAACATCAATCTGTAATTGTTCTACAATTTTAGTTTTTTGCAGATTGGTGAAACTCAGCCCAGTTTTATCTTCTAACATGCTCTATTTATATCCACTCATATTACTGAGCTGTTACCAGATAACCTAATTAGTTGCAAAATGTTCCAGCTGTTTTTTTTACTACCACTAATTTATCCAGACTCTTGTTGGCTGTCGCAACTTTTTTGAAATGTGTTGTAGTCATTAAATTCAAAATGAGCCAATATTTGATCTCAAAATAGTTTTCTCAGTTTTAAACATTTGCTAGATTTATTATATGGGTTTGTAAGATTTGCGAATCATTGCATTCTATTTTAACTTACATTTTACAGCATCCCAACTTTCTTTAGAATTGGTTTTGGAGTTTATCACAATGTTCATAGTTGATTGCGTCTTTAGGCTACACAGGTTTCTGTTTTGCCGTCGTCGCTCCACAAGGATAGTCAGTTGTGGTCGAATCAATGTTTTCAAACATTTGTGGATTACTTCCTTGATTTGAACAATGACTTACTTGAGCAGGGAAGGAGTTGAGGAAGTCAATTAGCTGGAAGCCAGAGTCCTGGATGGCCAGAGCTGCTTGTCTGATCACAAGGTGCAAAGACCTCTGGGATTCTTTCAGCAGAGCATTGAGCCACACCTCCACGTTCCCTTCAGCTGTGACGGGACGATCCAGCTCCACAGTCTCTCCCTCGCGTGATGACACGGCCAGAATGCGGTCATATATCTGTGAAAGGCGACATAGATTAGAGCGATTATTATAACTACAATGATGAAGTTATTTTTCTTATAAAAAGTATATTTTTCAAATTCTACATTACTCTGATTAGTTCATTCAATTTGACATTAACGCAGCTATTATATTTTATTACTTTCATGTTACAATCACATATTTTCCTGAGCTTTTAGTTCTGCAAAAATCTCTTGTCAGAAGGTTAATTGTTTAAGATAAACAACAAAAAAAGACACATAATCCACCTTTTCATGAAACTGGACACACTTGATATTGTCAAAGACATTGAGAAGGTGGGCCTGGATGGTGTGGGAGTCAGAGGCCTGGCCCAGGATCTCCAGCAGGGCAGGATCAGAGACAAAGAAGAAACGAGGAAACAGCAGACGCTTCTTCTCCAGATAACTGTTTGACCACATAATTTTAAAAAATCAATACCAAAGTAGTATCTGACAGACAATATAATAAACCAGATAGTTAATTGTACAGCATAAAAAAAGAAATCAGTCACTTCACCTACCCTCACTACTGATTATCATTTAAAATCTTCTACCTTTCGTTTGGTGGTTCAATAGAACCTAAAAAGATGGGCCATGGTGGTGTTTTTAGTTTTTTCTACTCACCCTGTTAGGGACTTCTGACAGATCTCCAGCTGTTCGAGGAGATGTGGAAGCAGCTGTCCCATGGTCTCATCCCCCACACATGACTGTACCACATTGGGCATTTCATGGGCTCGCATCATGATCTTCACCCATGACTTATCAATATTAGAGAAACGCTTTGCTTCCTAAAAAGATTGAGTTAGTCAATTATCTCATGACCAGACTGTTTTATTATTTTATTTTGTATTTAGTTGTTTCTTTTAAATGCTTGGACACTGTTTGGCTCCGATTTTAGAAGTAAGCTCGTAAAACAATCTTACAAAGTTACAAAGAACATTTTATTTCTCCTTCTTTTAAATGTCAAAACACTGTGGCCTGAAAACATTGCCTGGATCAGTGATTCATTTTGCTCAAGAGACTGTGAAATATAATAATTGAAAATGGAACTAAAAGAAACTCAACGCCTGGCACATTAATGCATTACTGCACCTAAACATTTAGAATATTGTCCAGAAATCTGATAATGATGTAAAGATACACAATTTACATAAATTTGCCATATGAATCACATCCTGAAATGTTGTTCACCTTAGGCAACTGTTTGGCAATATCTCCACCCACAAACACAGCCTCCAGATAGATCCACAGGTTCTGAACAGTCATCCAGTGCTCGATAATATCAGTGGTGTTGGAGAGATTCTGAACCCACTTCTGAATCTGGCCTTTAAATGGGGTGTTGTACCTGAAAAAGAAGGTAAATCTTCACGTTAGCCTTACTTAGGGATGCACACCTGTGTGCGGCTCGTCTAATGTCTAGATTTCCCACAGGTGTGGAAGAAGATCATTTAGGTTTTGTGGCTGTTATCAACACTAATGATAATGACACTCAACACTGCCGTACCTGTTGCTCATAAGGGATCCCAAGATCATTAGGCTATCCTCCATGCTGGCAATGATCTCTGATGTGCTGTCTCCTCTCAGCAGCAACTCTCCGCGGGTTTTAAAACTGGCAAATGTAAAAGTCTTGTTGTCCCACTCAGCGATCACTTGCTTCAGCTTCTGTTCAATATCACGCTCTTTCACAGCACTGATGCAGATATCCTGCACAAGAACCCCACCCCCCAAATGTTTTTAAATGTTAGCAATAAAAATGCTAATGGTAAACAGATGCAAATGCACTGAAAAAAACCAGGGTCAGTGTTTGCACTGAACAGGATCACCTATATCAGTTAGCAAAGTTAATTCAGTATATTACTCTTTAAACTTTTTAAATGTTTTCATTTCCTCCAAACAATTTTCCAAACTTGTATTTTATTTGGAATTCATTGTATCATATAAAAAACACACACCATGCATTAGTAGCTAATGATTCATTTGTACCTCAATCTCTTCTTTATACTTGAGTAGAGGAGCCTCCATTATGTTACGCAGCTTGAATGTGTCAGTTTCCACCTCAAAGGTATGGCCAGTCACCTGGATACAGAACAGGACAAATTACAGCTATTATCATTATCATTAGGTTCTGGTAATGACTTGATTTCAGTCAAGCATAACATTCAGTTGCAGTGCTATACCAGTGGCCATGTTTCACTAACCTCCGTTATCCTCTTCCAGTGCCGGGCCATCATAGCTTTGTTAGTCATGAGTTCCAGCAGGGGGCAGCACTCACTGAATTCATCAATTGTTTTCTTCAGATCCTGAAAGGCCTGCCACTCCTTCAGAGCACGAGGCAGTTTTCGACACCTGGTAGTTCACAGGACGTGACAGTCAAACTCATATTTACTGTCTTTTTTTCTAAACTATACTTTAGCTCTGGTGAAGTCAAGTAAAGTTGACATGAACTAGATTAGATGTATAGTTGACTTTTTTTTTATTGAAGGCAAAGAAATACAGTACACTTCAAGTTTGGTATTATTGCTACAACAGTCATTGGATTGGGCTACTTGTTGGGTATCCTTCCTTACTAGCACAGAGCAAAAGTTCATGCATCAGTGTCTGTTCATAGCTGCACTCAACCAAATCAACACCTTCACAACAGAGAGCTGACATTTCTGCCAGACGAAACAAATATCCTCTCTTCGTCAGCTCTGACATCTATAATTTCCTTCTGACTGCTTCTAATGTTTATCTAGATTTTCATTCCCAAGTAACCCATTCCAGCTATATTAAAAGTTGTTCTTAATTTCTTTAGGTAAAATGAACTAGCTTGTGTCTTATTAGCCTCTTTCCCTTTCAGTGTCCATTCGGCACATGCTGGACAAATGTGACCACATAAAGGGCAAAGATTAGCTTTGCATTGTGAGACTGAAATATGAATGCAGTGCTGATGAAGAACAGGAAGCTTTGTTTCTGCCACTGAAAAAAAAATAAATTTTTGTTTGGGTATCTCAAAATTATAACATCTCGAAACAAGTTTCCATATTGTAGCAAATGAGAGGAAGCACTTTCTTTAATGCCTGAAAATAAGAGTGATGTTTATGGATGGACTAATGAAAATCATTTAATTTAATTCTGCTTTTTTTCCTTTCTCTTTGTGATGTCACCAATTCCTGCAGTAATGACAGGGCTTGATTACACAGTATGAGAAAGTCATTTTCTCACTTAGTCAGAAAAACACCTAGTTTTGTTTGTTTCGAGTTCAGCTTCTTTCCTGAAAACGTCTCCTTCTCCATTAACATATTTTAAGCTCATGTTACTACATCTACACTTAAAAGAGTTCAACAGTTGCTTGAATGAAAAACAAACAAGTAAATTGTCAAACCTCGTCTGAAAGTCGAGTAGCTCATTATTAATCTTCTCGATGCAGATGTCAGCCCAGAGGATATCATAGTAGCCATTAACTGTATCGATGACATTGTTGTAAAGGCCGTACAACTTCTGCAGCAGAGCCAGTTGCTTCCTAATCTCCAATAGCTGAGGATGCTGGGTAACAGGAAGTCCAAAGAGCTCTTCTCCTCCCGTGTAAGTGATGTACTTCCTGAACAGGTTGTCAAATCGATTCTGAAGAGGAGAAGAGCTACGATCAGGTACAGCTTACGCTCTGATGGACTTTAAAACATTACACATTTGAGGTAAAACATATGTAATTATCTGATTATAATTTATACAGAAAAAATCTGTCTTTTTCTAACAATGAAACAGAAACTGTAATAGTATAATAATAATAAAAATATAATAGCTCTTTTAACACTAGTATCAAGTAACTGGCCTCAGGTCAATGCAGGATCTAAATATTTACTAACTGACAGAGAGACAAAATAATTAATCACTAACCAACCTGGAACATGATCAGCGGATCACTGGCGTCTTGGGGTGCAAGTCCCACAACCATGGGACCGTCCTTAAGCAGAGAGGACAAAGTGTCTTTTTAGTAGCTATTATCAAAACAAACCTTAACTGTGATTAACTGAACATTTTTTGGTTGAATTGAAATCAGCAGTTTAATTGAAACACAGCAAACAGCCATAGATATTTTACCTTTTCATAGTCTTGATAAAAGTGTTGGCAGTCTTCCAGAAAGGTCTCCACATTGCTGACCAGTTCTTCTCTGAAGTTTGGCTGCAAGGCGACCAGCTCGTTCTGCACCTCTGTGCTCCGGGACAAGAGCTTTTCCCAAGTGTAGCGCAGGGTATCCACTTTTTCAGCCTCCTCTTTAGCCACTGATAGTTCATACTTATGAAGCATGGCATAGGACTCCTGTGAGGAAAAATAAGATACTAAGCCTTCCACCTAATGTCTCTTTCCCACTGTGTGTATTTGTGTGTATAAAAAGAGCTTCAATAAATATGCGATGCTGTGGTTTACCTCTATGGGCGCAACTTGAAAATCAATAGATATCTGGTGCTCTCTGATCTCCTTCAGTGCAGCCATGGCAATACGAATGTCATCCAGGTCTTTGATCTGTCGATTCAGTTTCTTTCCTGCTTCATCTACAAAAGCGAAAATGTGCTCCATCTCTGAGCGACACTTCCTGTTACAGTAAAGTCCGTAGTCCACCATCCAATTCTTGATTTCAGCAGAGAGGGACATCTTTAGAGGTGCTGGCAGAAAGAAATATGAAATAGCATTATTTAACTGGCTGAAAATCTAGAAAATCTCATTCATGCTGGTTTTAAATTTGTAACTTAATAAGACCTGTGAATAGCGCCAAGGCTCCTACAGCAATATACTCTGGTTCAGAGTTTACTTCCAGCTCTAGATCTCGATAGAAAAGAATCTGGCTCTCAAACTCTGATAACAAGGGACTCGCCTCGATAAATCTGTTCAAAACACAAACAAAAATAGCACTAGTGCGATGGCAGATAAGCAGATTTATATAGAAACCATACATTTCAACTTACTTCCTCATAGTCTCTTCACGGTCTTTCCTCCAGATGTGATGGTAACAACTAAAGTGATGTAGAGCGGTCACCACTTCCTGCACATTAATATCAACAGGAGAATATTAAATGAAGTGCACTTATAGAAAAATAAAAGACATTTATATTCATTAAATATACAGAAATATAGATACTAAAAATAACTGTTGTAAATGTGGGATAAAGAAATCTAAAAAGTGTATGGCAGGATTTAATAAAAGAAAAAATCTGTACGGCTAAGTTTGGATTAGTTTAATATAAAATGTGTAGTATAGCTTAATTAAGTGCCATGTACCTTTTTACTGGAGGTGATGGAGCTGCTAAGTACAGAGATTAGCTTGGCTATTTCCTTGTTCTCAGACACACTCTTGTAGTAATTTCTGGCTTGGAACGGGATGGCCTGGATCACAGAGGCTGACATGTCTGAGGTACTGCCATCTGAAAATGACAGAATTTCATAGAAAACACATTGAGCAGAAAGGATGGACATTATTCTTCCAAATATTAACTTTTTAAATAATTATACGTTACAGGTCTTTTTCAAGAGAACATGTTAATAATGGAATTACTTCCATTTAGTTTATCTCTCTCTGTATATATAATTTCTAAAAGTAAAATGTGCTTTTCTTAGTGGAAATTGATTATCCCTGCCACTTTATAATTAAATATGCATTTAATTTGCATTAAATATGAAATTCTTGAATATTTTCCTTCCCAAGCAATATTATGTGTTTCTGCCCCTGGTCAGATATTTGCTTGCTCTGCTGAGCTGTAAAATCGAGTTGTAATTGTATGCTGAAAACAGCAAGTCTTATAATGTAAAAAATGAGCAAACTGACACAGTGGCAGCTGTTGAAGGTCTGAGGTTAAGTTATGAAAGTGATAATATTCTCTATTACCAGCCAGGCTTCTGTATGTTGTTGCTCCGTCCTCTGTTTCACTCTCAGAGCTGTCTTGTTTCAGTGCTGCCATTCGCCTTTCATTCATTTGTCTCTGCAAAGGGGAATGTAAAACCTCGGGGTTTATTTAGTACACTGCTGGACCACGACACCATTAGTTCAAAAAAGGCAGTTCTAACAGTTCATTACAGTTATCAAGCTAAATACTGTCACAAATTAATGGTTCCTTTATTCACCTTAGATATTCTTTCTTTGCTCCACTGGCTGACTCCTTTGCTGACACTGACTACACACTCTACAGCGCGGTTTAGAGCCTGTTGAACCTCCTCTAAAGCTGGAACCATGACAATGTTAGGGATGGAAAGGGTCATGTTTACTCTGAAGATTGCATGGTGACCGCTGCTTTTGCCATGGCTGGTTGGGTCACTCGCAGCTACAGAGGGAGAGAAGGGTAACACACATAAACTATTGGAATAGACATTTTATGAGCTTATTTTAAGTCTCTACAGAAATACAGCAAAAACATTAAACAAGACCCACCAGAGAAATTTATGAGCGAGGACGTATGTATGCGCTTGCGCAACATCTCAAGGGTGTTGCGTGTCACTCTGAGCAAGGCATCCACGTTACGGTGGTTGAAGTAGGACAGCAGCTCCTGGGCTTCCTGCTCCATCACTTCCATCAAGTCCCTCTTCTTCTTCCTCCTCACCAACGGAGAAGAAGGACCAACACTAGCAGAACGTAGCAGCGTGTTTCTGGAGAAGAGACGCTCGTCATCACCTAAGAAGGCGACACATTTACAGTCAATATGAACACCTTCAGCAACACTTCACCTTGAATAAATCAGCATTATAATAAAAGTAAAAACAACAAGGTTCTAAAAAAGGTAATCCCCTTTCCTTTAAATACTTTTGAACTGCCTTTTTTAACTTGTCTCTTGTCATACTTTATCACACTGTATTGTGTTTGATCGTGAAAGGAAACTTAGTATACCTTCACTGTCATTGTGGTCTATGGTCTTGCTCTCTGTGCAGCTCTCTTCCTCTAACTTCTCCACCTCCTCTCTCTGATTGTGGTCAAACTCTAGCAGCATGTTGATCAGTTCATTAGCTGCCTCCTCCACCAGTGAGCTCTTCATGTTCACTTTCTGAGCTTGTCTTATGCAAAGGTCCTAGACACATGCAGATATACAGTTCAGTTCAATGTAATTCATCTTTAGAATAAGAAATCCCCAATTAATAAATATTGATAACATCTTTCAAATGTCTGCATAGATACACAGACTGAGTAAAACATATCCCAGCTGACAGTTTTATTTTATTTGTCCTTATTTACCCTGGTGGTTTGAACAAACTCCTCACAGGTCACAGGCTCATCCTCTGGCAGGACACACAGGGTGGATATGCTCATCTCCTGCAGTACTGCTTCTATTCTAAACTCCACCAGGTCATTCACTCTGTCCATCAGCAACTCAAGATCAGCTAAACAAACAAAAGTAACAAAGAGAGAGAGGGACACAAATGCATCAAAAATAAGGGAAAGAGGGAAAAATCAAGGGGAACTTGTTTGCATTTGAAGAAAGGAGAGAACAGTGATAAACAGACAATTCAGTATAAAAAAAGCAATGTGTAGAGAGAGAAAGAATCCATTGAATATATGAGTGTTACTTGTAAGAACACCACCTATGCAATAAATCCATTAATGTAAATGTTATCACACGCTGCCAGTGCTGAGTTGCAGGAATGTCTCGTGTCAGCGTGTACAGGATCGATCTCGTTACATTTTTGCTTACCCAATGCTTTGTCGATGCGGTCGAGATACTTGTCAATGTTCAGAGATGTCCAGTTGAGGGAGGTCAAACCCGGTTGTATAGCCTCATCCACCTGTCAAGTAAGTGATGTATGGTGTGATGATGGTGATGCACTTTGTAAGCAACCTGCTGTGACAGTCAGTCTCTTACCTGTCACCAGTTTAATGCTTAGAAAAGATGCATGATGAAACCAAGCAACAATAAAAAAGGATTTAACATTTTTTGTGTGTGTTCTGACTTGCTAGAGACAACTGAAAATAAAAACATAAAATAAAATGAAATCAAATAAAATGGGTTACCAGGGATATGCTTTTCTTAAATGTCCTATTTTGAACTTTTATGTAATCGCATGACCCTCTTTTGGGGAGAGCAATTTAAAATCATATCACTACTCTCATGGGATGCTGGGTTCCAGGCAGAGAATGGACTGAAATGCAGGACTTTGCAGAGAAATATAAAATCAAAACAAAGCTTTATTGGCTAGCACTGGCAAACATAATTTAGCTAACTGAAGGATGAAGGATTTGACATCAACATGACAAAGAACAGAGGGAAACCATCCATGCTGATGATGGATGACTGAGAACCTTCACGGACACATCCATCCATTTTCTTACGCTTATCCGGGGCCGGGTCTTGGGGCAGCAGCCTAAGTAGAGAAGCTAAGACCTCCCTCTCCCCAGTCACCTCCTCCACTACCCAAAGCTCACGACCATTAGGGAGGCTAGGGGGGAAAACACTCTTTGAGTAGAGCTCAGTTGCTTTGATCTCTTGCCCAAGATGTTGATTTTTGTATTATTTACCCAAGTTTACTTTTTGAGTTAAATAAAAAAACACTTTTTTGGACTTTAACCTGTGCCTGACTGTCCTTTACTGCTCAGTCAATCACACTAGAATTCCCACCCCAGCCCGCCACCTCGCACCAAGGGCAACTCCAGATTAAGACAGAGTCCAGTTCCTCTCCAGGAGACTAGTTCCAGAGCCCAAGCCATTCATTGAGGTGAGCCTGAGTATATCTAGCCACTACCTCTCAACCTCACACACTAACTCAGGCTCCTCACCCACGAGAGAGGTGACATTCCACGTCCCAATTGCTAGTTTTGGTAGCCGAGGGTCACTCCACTTACCTTAGCTACATGTGGCATGGCCAGCTGTTCAAAGACACTCTGAATCTTAGCACGCACTCTAGTGTTCTCGCTCAACATCAGCTGAAATGAAATAGATGCATGTTGGTGCATTTTTTGTAATTCCACAAAAGGGATGAACTGAATTTCTCAGTTGACAATAAAATGGGTTTTTGTCGATTTTAGTCATTTTTAAAAAACTGTGTGGAATTCGAACACAATTCCAGGATGTTTTATATTCCTAGATAAATGCAGCTTTGATCATTTGGTTGTTCACTGTATGCATTTTTGAAAATTTAGCTACAACTGTGTGCTATGCTCACCTGTATTCTATTGTAGTGTTTCTTAAGGATATCCTGTTTTTGCAGCAGTAGAAAAGCGAAGGGAGGGATTGCCAAATTCATCCTTGTCATGCAGTTCACCTCTCTGATCTGCGTCAGAATCTCTGGGTCAAAGTTCACAAATAACTCGCCAGTTTCTGGAGATCTGACCAGAAGAGAGGCTTGCAGGCCAGCTTTGGCATCCTCCATCTGCGTTGAGGTATAAAGTTTTTAGTGAGGTTTATGTAAAGAGATCCAGGGAAAAAATGTGTGAATAAGAGGGGAGAAAAGATGTTCATTCAATTTGTGTTTTAGATCCTCAAGCTAATTTTAATATTAGACAAAGATAACCCAAGTATGAACAAAATGTAGTTTTTCCAGCAAGAACTGCAATGATTCTTTTATCTCGCTGTAGAAGAATTTTGCCTCTCTCTTCTTTGCAGAATTGTTTTAATTCAGCCACACTAGAGGGTTTTCAAGGACAAGTCATGCCAAAGCATCTCAATCTGATTTAACTCCAGACTTTGACCAGGCCACTCCAAACCCTTCATTTTGTTTATTTATTTATTTGTCATTTCCACTTTATTTGTCAGTGAACAAGCAAAAACAGAACCATTAAAGAGAAAGGATGCATTGTACCAGATTTAGCTGCTAGCTAATTTTCATCTGCAGCTCCTGAGACATTCAGACATTCATAGGTGGACTTTCTGGTGTTTTTCATATCTGTTGTCCTGCTACATAACCCGATTACACTTCAGTTTTTGCCACTTCAAGGCACAAACCGACAGCCAGACATTGTCCTTCAGGAGCTGGTGTGATATTGTTTTTATGAAATGCTGCGCTAGTTTTGTGCTGGATGTCACTCTCATCAGTCCACAAAACATATTGGGGAGCATTAGGATGTTTTTTTGTCAGATCTGAGATGAGCCTTGGTGTCCTTTTTAGTCATCCATCATTTTCACCAAATTACTTGTTTACATAGTGCCAGGTATATTTGGATAGCTTTCTCCTTTTTAAATTGATCATCTTTTAAAACCCTATCTTTGTTGTCTAGTATTAAAATGTGTTTGATGAGCTCATGTAAGTGTTTGCATATATGCAACAAAAAGAAATCACAACACTCAATTAAGGAATTAATAATACATATTGTATATAAATGCTCCTCTGTCAGATTTCTTGTTTGTATTATAAATTTTACTGTTCGTTAACCTTTTTCATCCAGCTGTGATGGTAGATCATCTCAAACTCCAACAACACTCTTGCTACACGATTAAAGTTCTTGATGATCCTTTTTGCCTCTGATGTGGAAAGAACTCCTGGATGCTAATTAGGGTAATAAAAGAAACAAACAAACATGATGTATTACTTGGATGGGAAACGCAAAGACAGTTTTACCATTAATCTGCTAGACCCAGCCAAACCTAAATTAAAAGTCAGGCATGCAGTATTACCTGCTGAAAGAGATCCATGGGTTCCTGTATACGGCTGTACAGCTGCCGAGCCCACATGATCCGACCGGCCACTGGGGGCAAGTCCCTGCCAATGGGGGGGTCAAGTTTCTGCTTCATGTAGATGCGGGAAACCATTTCAATGTCCCGGCCATAATTCTGTAAAATTTGCTGATACTTCTCATCAATCCCAAGATCTGGGATGCCCAGTCTGTTTTGGGGGAAACCAAAGATACTAGCGCTTCAGCAGAACTCAAACCCAGCAGCAATAAGCATATTTAAATACAGCAATAAACACATAGCAATAACCAGTAATGACAATGACTCTATTTTGTTTGGATGTGCTGGTAAATGTTTTGAGCTAAAATGTGCAAAAAAGGACCTTGTAACTAGCAAAAGTACTTGCACATTAAAGCACACTTGTTATTGTCATGAAACGGCTGTGGCAGGCAGGAGGAAGGACCTAAATGCAGAACTCAAAACAAGGGAATGAACTAAAGGAGGCTGCTTTATTGCAGTGGCACAACTTACACAAAAAATACTTATAAAACCAAACCAAAACCTAGAAACTGGAGACTAACAACAAAACACTAGGAACGGCAATTTCAGGGGACACAACAGGAGAAACCAAGGATGAGGGAGGACCAAAACACAGGGCTAGAAACTGAGGGACTGAACAACACAACTGATCACACTAGAGGAGACAAGGCTAAAGACAGACATGAGACAGGGGACCGTCAAGCAAAAAAACATGAACACAAGGGGAGCACAGGGAACACCTAAACACTGGAAGAAAAATAATTAAAAAACCCCAGAAAACTCTAAAAAATTAATAAACACAAAACATAAACAGACTCCAGACCATGATAGTTATTGTTTACTGTCATGGTATTTATTTCAATGAAATATTTACTCTGAGTTTTTTTTTTTATTTTGATTGCAGAATAGTTTAAAATTTCAGAGATTAAATGAAGCAGTATGTCACATGCATTGGCAAGATTAGGGAAATTGTGGTAAATATTTCAGAATGATGCTAATTAGTTACCAATGAAATACCTTTGAAAGGTCTTCAGCACATTTAGAGCCCTTTCTGTATTTTGAATTTTTTCAAAGGTGCTATCCATGAAACTCTTCAGTTGATTCTGGAAAGGAAAACACAGACAACAATAATATTCACAACAATGACAGCAGAATGAAATGAATTAATGAATCCTTAATCACCAGCAAATGAACTCGGCTAACCCGCATTACAAAACCGATGTCTAGTCAGTTTGCATTAAGTTTATTTGCACAAAACAGGGCAAATGCACAGTCTAATTAACTTACGTGGAGTTCAGAAGTGCTTTTGCAGAATTCCTCATAGTCAACATCAAAGTCACTTTTCCTCTGGTCTAGAAAACTGTAATGTTTTTTCTTCATGTTTAACACAATAGCCTAACAAAAAAAAATATCCAGACATGCAAAAACACACATTTTAGAAAACATTTTTAGCTATAAATAAACATAGTTTATTTATACAGTTTTCTTCTGCAGGTATTATTATTAAATGCATAATTAAAAGCATAAATTTTGGAACTTGTAGTGTATTAGTCAAGTAGAAATGTAACAGTGCAACTGTGTCTTACTGCAAGCTATGGATGTTCTGCAAAGTTATATCTATCAAGTAACTATCAAGTTATACCAAAAAAAGGTTTGCAATCTCAGCTTCTAGCTCAGTTTGGTTACTTCAAGCATGCATGCATTAGATAAACATTTTACAAGTGAAACATGAGAATGAATTGCCTGTACACTAAAATGAACACCATTGCACACACTTTTTTTGTGTAAAAAAGTATTGATCTAAAAAGGAAACTCAGAAGCTCCCCATGAACTGGAGAATGGTTGGGATACAAGTTTGTAGTATTAACAAATGGTCATCACAGGGCTGAGTTTAGAAAGTAATACTATGGCCCTAATAATGCAAAAAAAAGAGAAAGGAAGGAGTTGGTTTTAATCTCCATGCAATTAGTAGCTATTTTGTTATTAAGGCATATGTACGGCAAAACACTGCGGACAATATTTCACCACTGCATGCTGTCTGCAAGAAAAATGGGTCATGCATTGCTAAAAGTTGAAGACTGCAGTGAGACGTTACCTCCCATTTTCCCTGTATTTCTGCAGTCTGTGTATCCCAAGAAGCAAGGACAAACACATGGTTCATATCAACAGACTCTCAACGCATTATGTACTATAACCTTAAGCATCACAGTTTGATGATGTAAAAAAATTAATTGTTTACACAACAGGAAACCATAGAAAAAAATCAGCAGCCTGCCACTGGCATTGTAAGTGTGCAGCCTGAAATTCTGTTCTACCACACAGAGAAACTTTCCATTTACCATACTGACGACACTCAACATCTGAAGATGCCAGGAGAAATACAGACACGGCTGCCTGGCAGTGACATTTAATCAGTTAATGCAATGCCTCCCTGCACATGTCTTATTAACAGGATTTGACAACAGTCTGATATCACAGTGTACTCACTTGAAACCTGGTGGCCATCGTCTCCAGCCCTTCTATCTTCGAGTCCTTTAGAACGGAGTAGGTGGAAATGGTGGCGAACATTTCGAGGATCTTGTTCAGTCTTCGTTGGAATGTGTCAAACTTTCCAAAGATGTACATCTCGCTGAAGTCAAACTGTCTTTCTGAAGGAGTCTGCTCCAGCTTCTCCTTGGTTCTGTGGAAACATCGCTGGTATTCCTGGGAAACACATTATGATACAGAACCAAACATGTTGTTTGTTCTTCAAGCCGACATTCCAAAGTGATAAAAATGATAGAAAGATTTTAATATAGTAACATCTTTCACATAATAGGAAAATGACATATCCTCATCTATGCTTGTGGCAGGAATATCATGTTAAATCTGCATATTTTGACTGATAAAAAACTGACAGAGGTGCATTTTGCTACAAAACACATTTTGTTTTCCTTTAAAAATGATCCATTACCTGGTTTAGGCGAATGGCAGCTTTGATTTTCTCAGTAATGACTTGCTGAGGTTGGTCCCATATTGAGTTTGCGCCATTATTATTGATATAGGCCTTACAAGCTGTGATCATCTGGTTTGTCACCTGAGATGAGGATGGAAGAAATGGAAACTATAAATCATTTTGTAAATTTGTACTTTTTTGCTGGCTTAATGTAACACTATCCTAAAAATCCTTAAGTATCAGTCATTCATAAAAAAAATGTAGGACCCCATTGTTCATCATAACAAAAGCCTGTTGATCTGCACAATACCTTTACAAAAAGTGATGTAATCTTTTCAGATGTGTTGTAGTAGCGGGAAATACTGTGAATCATCCTGATGGCATTGATCAGACCTGGGATTGCATCCACCATTGATACCTTGGACGAAACAGAAATTATAGCTTGTATTTCTTTGTACATCCAAATATAACACACATCCAGCACATTTGTACTGTCTTCACCATGAATGCAGTTGATTTGGTTCATTTTTTAAAATGCACCAGAGTGTGATAAAATATTCTTTTCTCACAGGGTCACTGTTGTAGAGCGGGTCGCAAAACTTCTCCAAGCTGTAGAGATACTTGACGTTGTCTTTGGCCTCATTAACTCCATCTGTGATCCTTGCATCCAGTTCCCGCCATGACTAGACCATTACAGACCGTTAGTTAATTAAGGTGTGCACCGTTCTCAAAAAAACCCCATAATCTTACAATAAACCACTGAAATGAAGGAGAGAGCAGCAATATCAAAGAAAGAGAGCATGTGGTGCAGCCACTTAAACTCAGCAGTAGATGACAGTTATATCTGACCTTTATGAGCTTAGATTTAGCCAGCAAGAGCACACCCAGAGCAGCCTTGACATCGGGGCTCTTCAGCTGGTCCAGAAGGTAGTTGAAGCGAGTCATCCGTTTCTTCCAGTGCTCCAGCTCAGCCCGAGGGCCAAGATCATCAGCCTCCTTTCTAAGCTGGTCACTCTCAGCTAAAACCTGCAGAATAAAGACATTCGATATCGCTGTTGAAACTTAGGCCTGCAGTTTATCCTTCATCTGATACAAGCACATTCAAATAAAATGGCAGAAAACTTGGAATAAATGAATGAGAGTAATTTTTTGTATTAAGTTTGAGGAGAAACACGATGAGAGTCCCTTCTCACCTGTTCTATTTGTTTGATCCAGACTTTCATGCAGGCCTCTATCTTCTCTATGGTCTCTGTGCTGCTGGCAGCTGCCACGTAGTCAGATGGGCCCTTCAGCACCCTCAAGTCAAAGGTGTCGCACTCTTTCAAGGTAACCTGAAAGCAAAGTTGTGTCCTGTTGCTTTATTTGCAATACACTTATTATAATGTAAGTGTATGTAATGTTTAAACTGTGTTTATTTATCTATGTTAATCTAACCTACTATGTATTTCATATTTAATGTAGTTTTTGGTAATACCGTGCTTTTATTAGTGACATTGTCTGTCCCCTACCTTTTCCTGAAGGCTCTCCTGTGCTCCAGCCAACACAGACACAAAGCTTTCCAATGAAGATATGAAGTCCTGTTTGACAGCCAGGGTCTGAGGACTTGTCCCCTCTCCCCAGCCATGGTTCATCTTCCTCAGTGTGGGAATGAAGATCTCAGAGAGCAGCTGCTCCACACTTTTTAAAAGACCGCCTTCTGTTGTATCCAACATGTTGAAATTTACATCCTAGAAAATAGTAAAAAAAGATAATAAAAATCTCAGCATTCATATATTAAACATGCCGCAAAAGAGACTTTCCTAGCTTACTAGTTGGCAAAGAAAACCTTTTGGCTTTTGGCAGAAGTCTCCCTGGGTTAGTGTAGTGTAGACACTATAATGAACCAACTATGCATGTGTCCTTCAAGTGAGTCTGGGAAGCTATTAAAAATCTGCTGTAATACTTTAAAAAAGCATTAAAAAAGTTACAATACTGCTAGCAAAAAGGACATAATGTTTACCAATCATAGTTATAATATTACATTTATTAGATTAGATTTAATTAGTTTGTGTGATTGTACTGTATCATATCTGATAAGAGAGAACCAGCACATATGTGACTAAATTAAAAATATATGACTCCCTTTTAAATGACTGTCAGATGTTATTGTGGTTTTCTAAGGGTTTAATTACAGGACCATCCATGGGTCCCAAAGGCTTACTTATAATTTTTTGAACCAAGTGTTATAAACTTCATGATATAAATTCCAATAATATTTATAAATCGGCTATAACTTTAACATAACAGCTTGGGTCATGCTGACGGACTGGTTTTCAAATGAATTAAAAAATATGATTATTAAACATTGTTAATAATAATCATGAATCATTTATTACTGTACTATTCTACTTTAACCCTGCAAAGGTGTGGCACAGTCATCTAGAGAATACAATGTATCCATTCACCCTGTGGCTGCTAGTTAACTGACTTAATTTTAATTACCTAGCAACTTACCATTGTTCATGAACAATTTGCCAGCAACACATAATTGTGAATCTTTGGTGAACAGGTTCTCTCAGCCATGAGTTGGACACCTCCCTTTTAATAATAACTCCTCTAACTTAATCCACCCAAATGTCAAGTAACACCTGAACACCTGATGTGCCCTTGAATTTTTTTGAAGCGACTAATTAGGAAATTTAGCAAGAGAAGTACACACAAGTGCTTTCTCTCATTCTCATTACATGAATACACAAACACACACATACACACAGAATCCTGTTTTCCTCTGTCTCTAGCTGAGGGTGTTTTGTAGCAAACAGGACCTGTTATCAGTGGTGGTGATTAACTTTGCTGCAGATAGCAGGTGTTCAGTAGGAATCAATAGCCAGAACCAGCTGTGCTATCACAGTGCCATTACTGAGCTCCCCCAGTGCCTCACTACCTCTGGGTGTAAGAAGCTTTTTTTAGTTAATTGGATATCATGCATGATAAGAACAAGTAAAATTAAAAAAAATCGGAACATTTGCCTTGTGACACTCAGTGCCTATCATTAATTACGTTTCACAAAGTGATAAAAGTTGACTTCCCGTAGTGCTCACAACCACAACACAGTCATGGTTAAATTTGTCCACTTGCATGGTTTTAATTGACTTTAAATCCCTCCTCTCTCGCAAAGAAATGAATAACTTAGATATCCCAAAACAATACAAACTGACTCACTCTGTGTATGTTCTCAGAGGTGACTGCCTTTGAAGTATTGGCTCTGGTGAAGAAGACACACACTCCGGTCAGTGCCACATCCCTCCCATCTGTTACAAACACTTTGGACTTCTTGCTGTGACCAGGCTGCTGGGCAACAGGCTGGGCGGGCATAGAGGCTGTAGCTGCTGGTGCTGCTGCTGCTCGCATAAAGGATTGGAAACAACAAAAGGTGTCATGGTAACCAACTTTGACTTCCTGTTCTGATTTTAACACTGTGGCATTTACTTGAGAATGGATTACTTTTATGATCTGTATTAGTGACAAAGACAATTTCATATAAGATTGACCTAAAGCTGCTGTGATGCAGGGTTACACAATATAACCTAGATTTTCATGGTACCTGCTACAGTTGGTTCAGTGTCCTGATAGTAGAACATTAGGTGTGGAAGACCGTCAGCCATGAAAAATTGCTCCATGCGGTCAATCTGACAAAGATGAAAACAAAACTTCAGCACTGTTCAGTCCCATTGTAGATGCACCACATTTTTTGTTTGTTTGTTTCTGTCTTTTAAGCCCTGTAAAGTTGTCCAATAAAACAATATAATCTGTTAGAACATTTATGTGCAAAATACCTGATTCCCCTCCAATATGGCATCTTCCACATCTGCTTTCTCCAGCCCCAAGCATGAAGCCACAATACTGAAGATATAGTCATGTCTTCCATCCAGCTGAGCCCGCTTGGCTTCACGCTCCTCTTTCAACTTTTGCTGAAAAAAAAAGTTCCAAAATTTTGAATTACTAAATACCAAGTTCAATTCAATAAAAATGTAACCTGTGTAATTTTTCAAAGTATTTTGAATGGAAAGTTCAGCCATCACATGACCATCTTTCAACTGACTGAAGCTTAGGCATTGTTTAAGTACAGGACCCAAAGAACACAACGATTTTTAAAGAAAGTTGGATACATTTCAGTTAACTGTGAATAATGCTGTTCTGCAGCATTCTTATGTTTCAGGTACATGGGCCAGACGTGGCCGTCAAAAAGGCCAGGTGGGTCTGGTACCAGGTAGTTTCCTGAGCACTGAAAACTCGAGTTTCATATATAAAAGATTCACTGCCACTCTTTTACTTGAGACTCTGCTGCTTGCGTGCAGTGGCTTGTGTTTAGGTCTGGGGAGCAAAATCAGCCACAATGGGTTGTCAGGTCGTGCTGCTTAGTAACACAGGAGCAAGGTCAGCCAACAAACAGATTACATGAAACCTGGTGCTGCATGAAGCCGTTGCAGTAGGATGCATCTAAAATCGCTCATTTGCCTTTCATCTGTATAGAAATTATTTTTTAATCAAACAGGAGATAATAGGAATCTTTGTTCCTGGCTTGAAATATTTTTACATTGACATTGCTTTTGTCAGCCCACTTCTAGCATCTTACTATGAATAGCTATACCAAAATTACTCTTGAGAGCTATTGCTTTTGAAATTTGAAACAGTTGGATTAAACTTTAACACTGAGTATCACATAATAAGTGATGTATTTTCTTTGTCTGGCCTCTCTTTTCTTGTGTGCACATTGATGTGGTTGGCTTGTAGTAAACAGTGATTTTGCAACTATATGCTGGCTTATTCTCAAATAACTGTGTCAAGAATACTGTAAATGTCTGTAGTGCGCAATGGCATAAGGAAACCAAATGGCAACCCCGGTGAGGCTTTAGAGGTTGAGATCTGAGACTTACATTAGAAACAATGTGGAAAAAAATCAAATCCAAAAGACTGGATTGATATCAAGCAACAGCACGAAAAACAGGGATGAGGAATGTAGCTGTCAAAGGTAGAGCTAAAGAAGGGATTAAAATGACTGAATACCAAGAAGGTGAAAGGGAACAATATAAATTATATGATAGAGGAGTACAGGGAAGAGAAGAAAAAATGGGATGAGGTGAAAAAAAGTTTTAGAGAAAACAAATAGATTGAGGAAAAAATTTGGCGTGTAACGGAGGACATAAATACAGGGAGTGCAAAATTAGGCAAGTTTATTTTTGAGAAAATTTTATTATTGAACAATAACCATGATTGAGGAAAAAAACTCATTAATATCAAAGCTGAATGTTTTGCGTTTTTAGTAGTTTTAGCGGGGAGGTGTGCATAAATACTTGGACATAAACAAAGGACAACTCTATATATACCACAAATCATAGTGGTCAAGCTATGCTGTCTGTTTTGATCTGGCTAAGGGGAGTTGGACATGAACAAGGAGGCCATGATTAGCTTCTTTTAAGGCTTATCAGGAGCATTGTCAAAAATCATGTTCCAGACTTCTTCCTGTACCAGTTTGAACACTGGGAGTTGAGCTTGACTCCAAATCTGATGGCCAAATTAAAACGGCCCACTAGTCTCTTCAGTGGAAAACACCCTAATCTCTCAGGTTGTAAGTGTCAGCATAGTTGGGAGAACAGCAACATATCAGCACATTAGTGGCTTTAAACAAGACCAAGAAATACCAAAGCTGACATCCAAGTGTCTGTAGTGAAAAAAGAGAAAAAAAGACTAAAAGAACTAAAATGCTGTCTAACTACAGCAGCTGCAAAATCTGCATAATTATTCACTTCACAGAAATCCTGGTAGAAATGTTAACGATTAGGAGCATTTTTTGAACCCAAATCTTCCAAATTAAAATGGTTGGTGGAACATTGTGTGTGTCATTTCAGCAACATTCAGCACATTAGTGGCTTTAAACAAGGTCACTGACATCCAAGTGTCAAAAAAAGATAACAGTGTTTTAATTATTCAGAAAATGCACAACAAATCTTCCACTGTCTGCACAGTTCAGATGGTTAACCCATGAGCACTTTTTGAATTATAGTATATAAGACAAAAAAACTGAGTTTGGACAATTCTGATGGGTTTGATAGTCAATATCTGCAGTGACCATCTTAGTTACGTCAATTTTATTAACATACCAAAGTTGTTTTTATGACTACCACTCGTTTTTTGTCCTCCACTTGTTCATTTACTTACATTTTTTAAGGGGACACTGCCACAGGTTGCCAGTAACAAAGTGGTGAAAGTGAATGTGAAGTTATGTGTCGACACAACAGCGGCAAATCCCTTGAGTTAGGTATCTTTTTGAATGCTTTGATTATTAATAGGTCAGTGTTAAGTGGCTTTACAATCAAACACAATCAGCATTCCTCTGAAAATGGACGGGTACAAAGACTGCACTGAATGTAAATGAAAAAGCCTCAATCCAAAGAAAAACCTTTAAAGCCTTGAGAACTATGAAACTCTAGACCCTTGAAAAATGCAAGAATGTCTGGCTCCTTGGAAGCAAACTGGGTGGCTTAAGACAGTATGGACACTTAATATTAATGCAGTGTATGGCTATCAGGGCTCTGCTATCCTGTCGTAAAGAATATATCACAAACAAAAGAATGAGCTATCGATCAGTGTTAATCAAGCGCACTCAGTCTCGATTCAAAAATATTAATTATATTTTCAATATGATCTTTTCTTGCATGAAAAAATAAATGTAACACCCATCTGTTTAAACCATTACAGAAACTCTCTGGAAACACACACACACACATACCACATACACACACACATAAACACACACTAACATCATGGACTGACTGTAAAAAAAAAAAAAAAAAAGGATACCAAGCCAACCGTTGCCAGGCGACCAGCCATTTCACACACCTTCTCTCTGCCCTTATTTCAAATTGGATGAACAGCCAAGTCTCAGTCTTCAGGGTAGACACAAACAATACAGGCACATTGCAGTGTGGCGCAGATTATTCAAACAAGCAGACTAAGTCACCAGTGAATGCAATACACAAACACAAAAAATACACTAGTCAACAAAAGCCGGCAAAACACAAAAATACAAATCCACATTTAGTTATTCCCATGACACAGACACAGAAGCCAGCGCCGAAAGACCCAAATAATAACAGACACAATGCTAATAGCTTTCAGAATCAAACAAAGCCCCATCCTGAGATAAGCTATGGCGAGACAGAGAATCCCTATAATAAACAAACTGTGGCTTTTGGAATTAAAGAGAAAACACAAATGTGCACGAGGACAGTTTGGCATCTGATAAATTTCATCCGTTTTAATCCAAATCATCCAGGGAATAGAAAACAGCAGACACACGCTGTCAAAGTCAACACAGTCCCTGTAGATAAAGCTTTGCCATTAGTTTTGCTCATTTCATTTCAAAGTCTAAAACGTTGAAGCCAATGGCTCGTGAAAATTATGTGAGAGAGAAAACCTCGAATGACCCTACAATAAAAACAATTCCATTGCTGCATGAATTCTCTTACCTGAATGACTTTGGAAACAATTTGTCTCCAGAGCTGTTTTCTATACACCTGCGACATGACAACTCCTCGTCTCTTCAAGCCAACCCGTGTATACCTTCTCTAAAACCTGCTATCACGTTCTCATCAGTATGTACACAGGGGAGACATATACTCTCACCCTCGAAGGGTTAGCACTATCAAGTTGTCAGTGGTGAGCGCTCAACTAGCAGAGTTTGGGCTATACTTTCGTTATGTATAATGGCCACTGCCATCAGAAGTATCTGACTTTTCACAGCTAGGTGATGTCAGGGTAGATATGATCCCTTAAAAACAGTAAAACGCCTGCTTTATTCTGACATTCTAGTTCAAGCAATATGTCAAAATGTTAAGAGGCACTCGACTTAAAAGCACTGGCAATTTGAGAGCTTTATGAGATGGGGCTTCATACCCTCGCTTTTAGGCTGAAATCCCCATAGATGGAGTGATGCTTGGAAAGGAAAAACTCACAGCTCTGTCTGCACATGTGTAGTGTATGCTAGTGAACTAGCATAAAGGAATGCAAACACAGATGCACAAGGGTCAAACACTGAGGTAATCGCTGGCTCACAGGATTAGCAGCACACCAGAACAAAGCTGTCAGCATTCACTATAATGTAACAGTGCAAATAAGTGCTTGGGAGTGAATTCTGTGTTAAGCCCATGGACACTCTCACCAAATCGCATAGATGAAGCGGTAATTACAGATTCTGAGCTCCAGATGAAATTTTGACAAAAAGTAGCAATATAGAGTTCAGGGACAACTGATTTAGTGGATTTTAAAAGGTAAGTTTTATTTTTTTTATAACAACAGTCACAGTTTCTGTCCAGTTTGCTGCAGCAAACCTTTCTGCTTGCTTGGATGTAATTTTTGTACTAATTTCAAAAACAGATCAGCTTTGTTTGTCTAAATTTTAGATATGTTTTATTTGTATAATCAGCTACCTAACACCTAATCATGTTAAAAGTTAAAAATACATAAATAAAGAAATAAAAACATGTGATGTGGCATTATGATTTTGATCTTTTCCACTTAGTGAACGCATTTTTTTTAGTCTGCATTTGCAGTGTCGTGTTAACGGGTTCTTTGGATGCTAACACAGGTGTTAAAATTGGGATTTATCATTGCAACATCATGACATACATTGTAAATAAATGTAATCTTGTGTCCAGCAGTTTGTGTTGTGTTTTTTTCTGACAAAGAATTACTTCTATACTTGTTTTATCATTTTATGACACATTTGCCAAACTTATTTTAGGCTTTCTGCCATATAAAACCAGGCCTTCCTGAACAGAAACCCACTTAAATGCCCTTAAAATTACTTTCACAACTGCACGGTTTTGTGTTGCTTAAGCTTTCCACCACATACACGCTCCAAACACATCAGCTGTTTACTAAATCCCGACACATTAATGATGAATTGCATTTGGCCAAAGTTGATAGTCAAGAAGCTCAAGTCATCTGTAACTTCAGAACTCTTGGGTCACCTTACCTTGTTTTGATAGTCTGGCTTGAAATGCAGCATAGTCGCTGTCGGCCTTTCACGCTGACACTTCTTTTCAAGTCATTCCACCCTCTTAATTGTCTGCGTTTTTCATGACATCAGAGAGTTAAAGCTTCCAACAAAGAAGACAAGACAGCGAACAAGTGGCTGCGCTACACTATGTGAGCAATCAGCCTTCCTGTTTGTCATGTGAGAAAGGTTGCTGCCCTGAAATTATCAGACTGTTTCTCCTAAAAGGGTACTGCTAACTAGATAATGCGGTGTTGGATGACCTCCTGTCAGCAGGGTAATTATCAAGGTCCAACTCTCACCTTACAAGTCTGTTACAACAATAGGATGAAGGATGGAGGGTGGTGGGTGGGGGGTGGAATGAAAAGGTTGCAGAATACATCATTAGAGGGAGATAGTATCAGGTACAACCTTTTAAAAAAATACAGAAACAGAAGTGAATAAAAAATAAATGTTGCATCATTGTAGTACAAATGGCTCTATTAGAGAATGCGTTACTCTCCTCTTAAAGGAAAAAATGTGGCGAGTCATTTGATATAGCCAGTAGTGTAATTTACCAGGCAATGGTACTTTGCTTTGAAAGCAAGTGCTACAAATTACTAGAAATTAAATTAACATGGAAATTCAGTTTAAGCAAGAGTAAAACTTGATGCTTATAGAAAAGGAAGCCGATGCAAGGTCGTCACCTGGATCAGCACTTAAACAGTATAGGATTGAACTCAATACCATGTCCACTGTGTGAAGCAGTAAGCGTAACATGATTATCATTAAGTTGCCTAACAGACTTATTGGTTGACTCATTGTGCCTGATATGTGGCAGTGTGATGCCTAAAAAAATCTGCTATTCAATCAGTTGTTATGTTAGCAGATCCCTTGAACTCCATTGTCTAAGTCTGCCTGGAGCGGCACTGATCAGACAGTTATGAGGTGAGGAGGAATCCCCACGCTAGAGAGATTTATTTTTTAAACATTTTCTTGTTCTTGCTTCTGAAATGTGAGATTGTGCTGCTTCTTTCCATGTCACTGCAAACTTAAATAGCTTTTGTGACATTTTACAATTCCCTGAATAATCAGGAAAAACAATAGATTAGAATCTAATGAGATTAAGCATGCACTACCCCACTAATGGGGTAATTCTAATTATTTACCTAGAGAGCACATATGCATGTGCACATGTGCACACACAACCCCACCGTCGCCACCAATTAATATTCAGTTGCTTTTTACAGTCGCATCTTGCCGATGAGAGGCACAGCCCTCTCCACGAGGATTTGACTGTGAGTCAGATAGTGAAGAAATGGTTGCAAAGCTTTGCATTACAGAGTGGGTCGGTCATCAATTTTTCACTATTCCATGGCTGATTTTCTGTGTGGAACTGCCTGGTTGTGAGCGGCCATGAAACATGAGAGTGACTGTAAATTATAAATGAGGAGGTAGTGAGATCTGAAGACACAGACAGACAAGAGTTCACAGTTTTTCACAGTGACTGCTCACACTGACAGAAGCACAGACAGCTTAAGCAAATATGTTTAAGAAAGATGTGGCTCATAAATGTCATGCCTAATACACTTTATTCTCCTTTCGTGGACCATGGCGTCTCCTTGCATTTGGTGCCGCTGGGTCCAATGCCGAAAACTGAATCTAATGAACTGACATCGCTTCATCTGGCCTGTCTTTTCGCACAATGCAGGAATGTCTCAGCCAATTCTATTTCATTATGGTCAGTATTGTAGAAAAATAAGCAAGAAACTAGAGTATTTTGCATGAAGTCAGTGGGTCTGACACATAGACATGGAGTGCAGGGGGCCTTAGTTACCAATGCTCATGTCTATTGCATACTAATTAAACATGTACTTGGTTTAAAGTGCCATATTTAGTGCTGCACTGCTATTGGGAGGCAAGGAAGCATAGCTATTTAACATTTCTAAAATGTGTGAAAGGCTGTGCTTTGACTAAAGGCAGAAGACCAATTAACAGGGAAAGGGGTTATGCAGATTAAAGTTTAAAAGTTTATAAAACTAACTAATAAAATGAACTATTATAACTTCCATTCTGGCCTAATCTGACTTTCTTAGCACCTACAGGCGAAAGGAGATTTTTAAAAGTAGTGTGTCACAGACCCCACAAAGACCAGTCACTGTAATAATGACAGAGTTCCACATGAATGACAGAAGCTGGAAACTCATTGCTCATTTCAAGTTTACTGTTCAGCTGTCTTTGGGCAACATCATCCAGCCTCCTGCAGCTAAGCCAATAACACAGCAGCAACACTATGGAAACCCCGCCATCTGGTGGGCTGAGGCTGACAATACATCAACCACACATTACAGTCGTTTTGTGCCACAGCTATCTTTGCCTGCTGTTAGGCCAGAGAATCTAATAGTGTAGTGAGTCTCCGAGCAATTTTCCGAAGGGCTTAGAGAGCTCCTGAGGTGAAAATGAAGTGCAAATTAATCCCATCATTGTCTTTTTTTTCTCCCCTCTCTCACAAGAGAACGACATTTCTGGTGTTTCACTCTTGCAGCTCATTATCTTGTTGGGTTAGCTACATCTTCCTGTCCTCAATTACTGCAGTATTATATCAACGCTCACTTTTCAATTAATTACAGAAAAAAATTGAAAAATAATCATATATTGAAAATATGGTAATGGAATCACATTAGATTATCTCTTGCACTGACAGATTTCCCTTTAGGGCAAAGTTAAAGTGTTGCTGGGTACTGAAATTAAATTTAAAAATCTGTTTGATTCATGACAATATCGGATATTTTGCACTATATAGCAACTACACAAGATGTAAAGTAAATAAATAAATAAAATGCATATTTGCATATGCATAATACAAAACAAAAAAGGTTAGGTTACCAAAAGTGGAAAGGAAAAACTGGTGTCCTGATTCTAGGATACAGGCTGAATGAAGGCAAAATCGTCTTACTTACTTGTACAAATCAACAGAAGAATCCGGAAAAACTGTAGACATAATTTACAAAAAAATTCTAAAAAATCACCGACATATATTTTATAGTTTAAAAAAATTAAAACTATTGTTTTTGTATAATTTACTTGTTTATAATACAATTAAGTGTGCAACCAAACAATAAACCCACACATATAAATAACAATGGTGGCTTTAAGAAACACAGAACATTAAGGGCAACTAGGAGACTTAGCTCATAGAACTATAAATAAATACAAAAGAAAAAGTGTTACAGACACTTTTGAGAGTATTTGGGATCAAACCTGCATCTCCTTGAGTGACTCCACAGCCACGGAAGGCTGGGTGGGTCTGTTCCTGTAGCTCACTTTAGCGATCCTGGCGCTGAAGGACATGGCTCAGCATTCCTTCACGGACAGGCCTCCTCAGTAACTCAGTTTTATATCAAAAGCTTCATTTGGACCAAGCAAAGGAGTTTTACTCCATTATTTTTTGGGGTATAATTTCTAGTGATTTTGTTGACGCTCTCACTTTCCAGGAAGGCCCCTCGTGTTGTTAGTGGTTTCCAAGGTAACGAGGTATTTGTAAAAGGGGGCAAAGGGAGAGAGGGCTGGTCTTTAAAAAAAAATGTGGGCCACTTATTGGCTATTTTGTTGCAGGTGTTTCACATTACAGCCAGCAGTGGATCAAAAGGGCCATGGAATTATCTAGAGGACTTCCTGTCACGGGGTAACCACGCAGATATAAACATGCACTACATGAGCCGAAGTAGAGGGCGACCTACAAACTGATAGGACCTGCTCATCCACGGAAACCCATGTCCATGCCTCCTCTGGTATTAACATAAAACTGTTTGGAAATCTGCAGTTACTGAGTCAGCAGTGTGGGAGACTTTTAAGCACAAAACATTGAAGATTTAATAGCAGATTTTAAAATGAAAGAGAAAATCTTCTCATGTATAATGCTGTGTTATTGCTTATAAACAGGTTGGTCTGAAGTGGCCCTCTTATAAATTCAGCAGGATGATTCATGCATTCCAGTGATTGAGAAGCAGTTGTCCAATGCATGGGCTGCTGTGCGTTTGGGTCTCAGGGCATTCTTTTTATGTAGCATTACCACCTGCTGTTCAATCCAGTGAACTGCAACGTGAGGTTGAAAACTCTCCCTCTTTCACAAATAAGCATTATGCGTTCACCGGCCTATGTGCTTTTAATTTTTTAATGAAATGATCTAAAATCATTCCCAGTCTGACCTTGTCGTCTTCAGACTATGGCAAACCAACACAACAATACAGATGATTTAAGATGCCAGATTTAAATTGTTTCCTCCATTCAACACTATTTGCCCAACTGTGCCACTTAACATCAGTATTTAATATGGAACAATTACAAAATGCAACAGCAGAAAATCTTGTCAGTTTAAAGAAAGAATTACTAAATATTTCCATACACTAGGTTCCTAAGAAAATGTCTGTTTTAGACTGGTTTAAACATTTTCTTCCATCCAGTGTGTTGCCACTCTTTTATCCACATTTGCAAATCTCCGAAGAGGAGAGGAGACAGTCCTCTTTCATTTACTGAGATCAACAGCAGGCTTTTTGGAGTTTAAGAGTAAATTGTTCTACAGTTTCATGGGCTCCTGAAAATGAAAGTACTGAGCCATAGCACAATCCACTGCTGTGCAATGATATGCTTTAACTTTGCGATGCTCAAAGCCTTTAAAATCAAGTTAAAACTGACAGTTATCTTCCAATTTACTCACAGCATAAATACTTCAGCGTGGGTTTGAGCTGTCTTTCGAGGAAGCATCATGCCAAAAACAAAAGAAATCAGTTTAGACTTGAGAAAAAGAATTGCTTATGCTCACAAAGCAGGAGTTGGATGTACAAAGTTATCACAGGATTTCCAAATGTCAAGAACTGGAGTGGGAAGTATTATCAAGAAATTTAAAGAGCGCCCCTGAGTACAGAACAAGCCTGGCAGAGGCAAGAAGCAAAAGATTCCAAGACTCTGTGAAGAAAACTAATGAGAAATATGTCTAAGGCGTCTAAACGTGTCTAATGAGAATAACTGCAAAGACACCAGTCAATGACTTAGTCACGTCAGGAATTGTAAGAAAACCACTGCACAGGAATTGACTGTGAGATTGCAGACCAAGAAAATCTCCACTTCTGCAGACATCTTTAAGCCAGACTGATGTGTGCTAAGGACAAGCTGGAGAAAGAGTATGCATACTGGAATTCTGTCCTTTGGTCAGATGAGACCAAACTAGAGCTCTTTGGCTTATGATGCTGCATATGTTTGGGAGAGAACACCGTCCCCACTGTAAAACACAGTGGTGGGAGTATTTACCTTACATATTAAGTGTCCTGAGGCGACTGTTGTTGTTATGTGGTCCAGTATAAATAAAACTGAATTGAATTGTGGGGATGCTTCAGTTCACCAGGAACTGGAAATCTCATCAAAGTGGAAGAAACCATGAAGAAAGAAGGACAGTCGGAAAGAAAACAAGCAGTCATCAGCAAAGCTCAGTCTGGGTCTTCCCTTTGTCTTCCAACATGAAAACGATTCAAAACATACATCTTTTTCTGGTGAAGAACTTACCTCCAAAGCGACCAAAGTGAAGATTACTGACTAGTCTACACCAAGCCCTGACTTTGATCCGGGTGGAGTGAACTGAAAACCAAGGTCCATGTTAGAAGAACATCAGATCTGGAAAAGTTTTAGAGATTTGCCAAAGAAGAATGGGCCAGCATTGCTCGGGAGACGTGTGTGAGATAACGACACCAAAAAACTGCAGACTTTTATCCAGAATACACAATTTTCTATTAGCATCAGGAGAATTAATAATTTTGACTGTGGTAGTTTTTGTTTTTTTGTGAAATAATTTAGTTTCTTTGTGCAAAGTGAAACAACGTGAAAAAATGAAATTAGGATGTTTGGAAAAGTTTTGTTAAAAATGCCTTTCTCTGTTTAACATCACAATGGAAATACTTAAAAAAAGGGAAATTTTCATTGGGGGCAGGGCTAACAATTTTATCCTCATGTGCAGATGATCAGACATGTGTTTTACACTAAACAGGTTCCAGTTAAATCTGATGCGCTGAATCCTTTTCATTTCTCTTTTGTTTAGTGAGATGTACTTTTGAGGTTGAAATAGAAACACTTTAATATCATACCCCCTTTGCAGTGTCATCTGTACTTTTTCAGGATTTACTGCTAAGAACCAGGGTGTGTGTGTGTGTGTGTGTGTATTTGAGTGCCTGCCTCTTTTTACTGTACCGCCAAAGTGTTGATTTGTCAACTTTCCTCACTTTTGTAACTGATCTTATGGATTTCCCACCCATTAAATCAAAGACTGCTCTCTCCATTACTTCAAGGGATGTTGAGCCCCAGGCTGTCTTCCTTTTGTAGTTTCTTGTCCTGATAGCTTTTCTGCAATGTCTAACATATTAAACCATCAAAGACTACAAGTGGAAATATATACATGATTATAATCTGCTGTAAAGCATCTTCTGGTTCCCATCGCAGAATGATTTGGTGTATTTGCTCAGTACCCTAGTCAGGTCTATCACTAGTATAAAATGTATACACGTCTGAATATTTAAATAATAAATGATGCACTGATTTAAGACCTGTGTGTCAAAGTGCTGTGAAGTAATCATTCATAATAGACCCATTCTGAATCATTTTCAGCAGAGGTGTGGTGTTTCTAATCATACATCTTTTACTTCCAGATGAAAATGTCATGATCTCTAAAGCCATCTATGATGCAGCATGAAATTTCTGACAGCATGTTAACCTGCAAGGTAAATGCAGTGCAATCAAAGGGAGGGATGAACAGCTCAGCAGTTTCTTTTCTGTACTGTGCTTACGACTCTTATTTTGTAGTCTTTATTATCAAAACTGAAAGATACTGTAGCAGTGATGCATGGATGATCATAAAAATATGCTTGGTCTTATGCACTAAACTTTAATGTAACTGACACTGTTCACATCTCCAGTGTCAGACATGTTAAAACCAATCATCAAACGGTCAACCAGAAAATGACCACCAAAATGTAGAAAATGTTTTTGTATCATTGGCTGCACTGCCATCATGTGCTCTTTTTTGTTTGTTAATGTACAGTATTTATTTTTCCCCATCCAGGTATAAAATGAAGCCATTACCAATCAGACATTTTCCAAACTGGTATTATATGGTGGATCAAAATCTGACAGTGCTTTTCTTCATTCATATTTCCATCAATTTTGACAAGATCCCCTAAGTCACGTTTTACTCCATCTCTTACAAATAACTGTAGACTCTCACGGTTACATTTCTCCCCTGACCTCCTGCATACAGACTGACAACAATTTGAACTGAAATTTTCAAATTGGGAGTGATCACTCCATGAAACAGGTTATTGTGTATCTTGTCATACCTGAGCCTTTTCTTTCTGTTTGCCTTCTTTAAGAATGGCTTCTTTGACAGTCATCCTTCCACTGAAAACATTTCTGATGAGGCTTCTGTGAACAGTAGATGGATCAACTTTGCTGGACACAAGATTGGATCATCCCTTGAGTTAGCTGCCTTGTTATGCTTGAGCAATTTATAGGTTAGTGTTAAGTAGTTCAACAAACAAACAAAACAATAAAGAAAAAACAACATCAAGTACAAAGAATGGATTTAAAATGAGTGAAAAGGGAAGTCTTTGACCAAAGAAAACTTTGAAAACCATTCCTAAAGCCCGGAAAACTATTTCTCAAAATCATTTTAAAAATTACATTAAAAGACAGGCTTCTTGAAAGCAAAATATAACGAAAGACGGAGTGGGTGTTTCTCTTCAGTCCATCTTTGTCCGGCTACTGGTAGGATTTCTAGATATCAGCCACTTCCTCTATCTGCCGGTGGTACATACCATGGAGGGGCCTGAGGCGCCCCATATACCTTTTTATTTCTACTTAACTATATTTTCTTTCCTTCCTTTCTTTTTATTTGTATGTCCAAGTAGGTGACCTAATTGTTGTACTGAAAGTGTAAAAGCACCCCGTTTAGTTCTTGGACTCCTGGGTGAGAGTCACTGGCTTAGTCAATATGCTTACTTTTACAAACACCGCCAACTGCTGGAGGTAATGAAGTTGCGGAGTCAATTTCTATTCGCAAACATCTCCTCCGTGCAGCGCTGCTGACCTCCCGAGGCAATATGTGACGACAGCCCCTAGATGGCAGCAGCGTCCTGTTCCTCCAGGACTGAGCTGCAGCTGTCCTGTTGAACTGGGTTAGATTTGTGGGGCAAATGACCTCATGCTGTAGCATCCTCTTCATCACAGAGGAGATGAAGAGAGGATGATGATGTCATTCTCTGCCACGGTCGTTTTCACCCTGTTATAACTAAAAGCGTGGGTGGATTGGCATCACTGAGAGAAGACACGCGACACCTTGCAGCAACTAAAAGCAAACCGGGAACTAAATAATGCAACACCAGAACTCAGTGACCCCCGTGAACATGTGAAATCGTGTTTTCTTTCGTAAGAATTAGAAAGGCCTGGACTATATGAGAAAGTCAGATATGTTAATACAACTTCACTGTGCCGACATGGACATCTGTGCCTTTCCAGATCAGATCTGATGTAATATCTGAGCTTCAAGCAATTAAAGCATAAATTTCTATGGTATGACTCCCACGCAACCCGCATCAGCACCGCATTAAGTGACGCCTGGGACTGCTGATGTGCTGTGGCGCACACTAAATTTGGGTGGCGCACACTGCACCAAAACCCCCCGAAACGGAATCCCAGGATATCCCACCCCCACCCACCCCTTGAATCGGAATAGCCCTCCTTCCTCAGTCTTTCTACTCCCCTCCTCTTTTACCTCCGCCTTCTCTCATTATCACCCCCTTCCTCCTCCTCCTCCCCGGCTGTCGGCCTCACGTCCCCAACTCGGGAGCGCCGCCGATCGGTCGCCAGGATTTTCCCTTCTCGGCCAAAATGGAGGAGAAGGTCTCTCGCTTAATGAAGAGAGCACCGACTATATGAGCGGATCTGCTTCAATGATCGGCATCAGGACCCGCTTTTGCTGATATAATAGTTCTTGCAGCAACCTAACACTTTGAGGATATCTATCGCTATTTCCGCACAAGCGACCGCAGCCATGAGCGCAGGAGAGGGGCTAGATGAGGCTGGGAAGGACGCGGCAGACATAGCGGCGTTTTTCAAATCCGGTAAGTCAGAGAAGGGGCGAGTCTCCCTCTAGGAGACCCTGAGCTATCGGCGTGTTCACTGGTGGTCTGCCACATTGTTGCCAAATATGACAAAAAGCAGTGATGGGCGAGATGCAGAGTGCGCGTCGGACGTGCTGGAGAGATGCTCACAGTTTTGTAGTTATTTACCACATTGTAGTCAACCACTCAGTTGTCATGTCGCACCCTTTTTAATGACAACCACCAATCATACCTCCTGAAATATGGGATTTGATTATTATGCAGTGACCCCATTTTGGGTTGGACCAAGCAGCCTAGGCTATAGCAAGGTGTGGATGTGATAGAGCTAGACCGTGGTCTCCTCGGGCTGAAGGAGTGTTTTGATGCTACACACAGTATCCATCACGAACCCCACCAGATGTGACTCGATCTTTTTGTAAAATTTATCTTTCATGTCTTCAAATAGAGAGAAACATGGGAAGCTAGTAGATGGGGATCTTAACGAACCTCTCTCATCATCTTATGCACTGATTGGCTAGGCCATAGATGCATGTATGGGCAATAGGTTGCACTCTACAGCATAGGGCCTCCCTGATATGATGGCATCATCACAACAAACAAGGATTGGCCTGCCAGCCTTATTCCTCACCATGGAAATAATGTAAACACCATTTATAGGTCCTAGAGGGCTTTAAGCCTCCTTGATATCAGCCATATATTAAGATTTAGGTGTCTGTGCCAAACATTTTTTTAGAATCAGTTTTTGATGTGTCATTTTAGATAACTGGAGTGTCCTTACTCCAGTGATAATAATTCCTTGTGTTCCACTCTATAGGAAGATCTGTTTTAATCTGTATCTTAACCAGACTTAACACGTTTGTGATTAAATGTTTTCTTTTTATCCTATTCAGCCTTTATACAATACATCTTTAATCGAATCTGACAATCATTAGGCTGACAGTCCAGTATTGGGACCACCTCTGATACACAACAGCACAAGCAGCTGTCTCTCTCTCTCTCAGCTGTTTCTCTCTCTGACACCTGGTGCCTTGGGGTCTGCTGTCCACCACATCCACTGATTGCGCACATGTAGGAACACACACGCTCACACACACTTACACCACTTAAGTGAAAATTAATTGATAAATGCAGCAGCCTTGCGCTTGCACGTGCGCGCTTTTTAAACAGCCGATATAAACCCCGTACCTTCTCCTGGATATTGCCTTCCCTGCCAGTCAGACAGTAAGGAATGTTGTCAAAATGGATTGTATTCAAATCCGTTGTTACGGTTGGTTGGATGCCTGCCAATGCATTTTCCTATAGCTGCGTTGTATCAGGCTGGAAAGTTGGCTCAGAGTGAAGTTGGACTGCTTGGTTGTTTATATAGCAGCAAATGCAGTTCATACAGTATTCATGATGGAGACAGAAATAGGTTATGCCCTCAAGAAACTTTTACGAGAGCCTATTATGAAGAGAAAGTATGGAAAAAGAAGGTTCTGGGAAAACAACAAAATGCACTGTGAATACTGTCGAACAGTTCAAAGGTCAAAGTTCCGCTTTTCTTTGCTTTTTGAGACTTTGAAAAATATGCCCAAAAGCACAAAATCATGTGCACTCAAATACATTGATAACCTGAAATCAATATGACATTGAAAGTGATATATTTTTACCATTTAGCAGTTTCCTCCTTTCAACACTCTTTTATTAATTTCTATGTACATTTCCTTAAAGCGGATTGATTCATTCATCAATTTCCCTGACCTTTCATTTTATGTTCTATTTCTATACCTTTTTACTCTCAGCCCAATGCAAACATGTCAATTATTTAATTTGTTCCTGCATGCGTAGCATGAATCCTAAACCCTGCCAGCCTGTTACATGTTGAAATATTGCCAAACAGCTGCCCATCCTAGTTGATTCTGAATACTTATTTTGGGGATTTGTGTGTGTGAGTGTGTGTCTGTGGGTGCACTGTGGTGCCCTAGTTAGTCAGTGAAGGAAAACAAAAGGTAGCAGATTCCTTTACTGAACCAACACTAAAGTGATCGATGGGCTACCTGAACAGCTTGGTCACTGACTAAGAGTCTGACTTAGACTAACGTCTTCACGATCTGGACTATTTAAGCTTGTACATTATGTATAAAGCTGGTGGACTATTTGGATTGAAAGTGATTTGAGTTTCATCAACACATTTACATCCACATCCAGCCCTGGTGTTTAATTCGCCTCACCTGAACGGATAATATTCTCACCGGTCCTCGAAAATACTCAGTGTTCATCTCCGCGTGATTATTTTCAGTGAGCAGATGGTGCTCCATCTCTGAGTCCCACACTGTTGCTGTGGATCACAGCTCAGCCGCTGAGTCACTCTCCGAGGTTTCTTGTGCCATGACTTGGACTCTAATCTCGAAAATGTTGCAACTGGTCAAAGATGAGACATATTCAACTGCTCAGCTGTTCGAGCGTCCGTCAAGATTTTCACCTAACTGCAGAGAAAACCTCATAAGGCATGGCAGTACAATAACACTCCTCATAGTTATATTTAGTTGTTCCCTATCCTTTATATAAATAGCACAATCAGTCGACTATCAGACCAAGAATATGTATTAATACTCCTTTGTTTCCAGTGTGAATTTTGGATTGGATCAAGTATTTGAAGTAAAGCATCATGGTGCAAAAGCCTACTGCTGATTACTTGAAAACGTAACTGTGAAAATATTAGGTCATTTGTGATCAAGGCAAGTTGCTCATAACTAAAGATTTCCCTAGATATAGAATAGTCAGGAACTGTTCCATATCTTTATCTGTCTAAATGAGCATGAAAGTTGAATGACCGAGATCTTAGTTTTGAACATATAAGTAACTAATGTAAATAAAGATTAAAAAAAGCCCAAGAAACATTAAATAAAAGAAAGCCATCATATTAATGTGAAAAACTATGTCAGTCAACTCAATAGACTGAAATCCTATAAAGTATAAACCATTTCCTGTTTGAAAACGAGTGGGTGGAAGCAAATGCTTATTCATTCCCTATTTAACTCATTATATGTCTGTTCTTGGTTACACAGTCTAATATATACATATACACTATCTGCAAATAAATAGAGCTATGTAATACACAGTCCCTCATTGCAATAATATATGTGTAACTGTGCACTGATCTATAATAAGTTACCTACACCTATCTAAATATATAGTTTTTTGTAATATATCATTATATACAATTATCCTTATTTAATGTGCAATACAACCATTAGTGTGCAACTTAAATATCCACTCATTGTCAAAATGAGTAAACTTGAAGTGTAGTTCTGTCAAAGAAAAGCACTCTTTGTCATGTATATAGTTATATTGTATAGACAATTATATAACTGGGGTTGCAGTGCTCTGAGTTTGCAGTGAGTATTGCATGTTTTACATTAAGTTGTGCAACAATGCAAATCATTATCCAGTTTGACTTCTACAAATACTGACCAATAAGTGTTATTTCATGCTTAAATGAGTCTATTCCATGTAATGTCATACATAGGGCATGTCTGTCATTGAGATGTGCTGCCAATTTCTAATTTGGCAAAATGCTGAATAGAGCGTTCTGTATTTCATATGGCCAGTGATGTGACACTTGCATCACTAGCAATAAGAGCCAACAAATCAGATTATGTTGCAACCCATCATATCTTCTGATTAACCGCTTTCAAATACATTAAGGCGCTTTGGGGCGAGCCTTACTGGCAAGACAAAAAAATAAAACTGGGATGATGGTATATTATAGAAGGTATTAATTCATATAGTCTTTTGAGTGACGCTAAATGAAGTTACTGGCCCTGTGCAATACTATTATTGTACAGACCTGCACTCTGAAACTCAATTGGCGTAAAAGCAACCAGATGTATGTTGGAAGAAGGTCCAATAACTGTCAAAACATCTTGCATTAGAGCCATATTCCCAGTCTACAGTCAACTACACTGGTCATAGGACTGGCATCTCTAGTCATAATATCAATAAACTATAGGGTTTAGTAGGGCAGGGCAATATGGCCAAAAATATTTATCACGATATATATTTGAAAATTTGCGATAACGATATAATTGATGTAAAACAAAATACTTTCCAACTCCACAACTTTATTAGTGCAAAAACCCCATCAATTTATTTTCACTTAAACAAGCAGTTGTTTTTTATGTGCATTAAAGCTATATAAAAATTTAAGAGTGCAAATGCAAATTCCTTGCTGATAGTTTAACCAAAGGGCATTTCCAGTAGAAATGGGCTGACATATCCTGAGCATAACCATGTATAATATCCATAAAAGTTAAAAAGAGGTGCTTTGCAACATGAAACTGCAGTGTGCCAAATAAATAAGTCAAACACGTATTTTTCGGGCGCATTAAGTGAAACAAAACAGTCAGATAAGTCAAACCATACTCAACTCATTCTTCTTGCTTCCTCCACTTCCATACCATTGATTCATTAATTCTGAATTCTCTCGCAGCTGCTGTATTCCCATGTTCTACTGCGCGACTGATAGCCTTGAGTTTAAAATCCGCTTCATACGCATGTCTCTTAACAGGTGCCCTTTTGGGGTCCTTATGCACACACAATACGGTAATATTAGGTTGAAGCACAGTACGTATTACTCCGCGAGGCTCCTGACTACAGTAGCCGTAATGCTCCAGCAATCCATCAAGCGGTGCGGCTTCGTAGCTTACCAAAGTCGTACTAAAACATTTTTTGAGAGATTTTTGAGCGCCGTGTACAAAAAAAAATGTGCTTTAGTGGCTAAATGACGGACAAAACTCTCCGTAGCCGCCATGCTTTTTCCGCCATGTGCGTATGAAAACAAAGGCACTGCACATGCACGTTTTACCCGTATTCTATCGCGATATTTCATTTTCTTAACATTGCCTAACATTATACCGGTATTACCGTGATATGGCCCAGCCCTAGGGCTTAGGATTTTTGCAAAGATCTACTTTTTATGGCATGAACAACTATTTGTAGTTGTTGTGCTTGTACTGTTAAGAACATATAGTAAGCATAATAAATGTTTTCTTTGTTAATACTATATACAAGACATACATATATTATCAAGTTAGGTTTGCTGTCAACCAAATTTAGGTAACTCATTTTGGTTTGCTAGCTAACCCTTTGGCTAATGCTAACAGAATGGTATGGCAACTTCACTGGCCAGTTGCAATGCTGATTCTAGACCACGATTATTATGATGATGTAGGAACAACACCAACATTGGGATATCAGATCTTGGCCTATTAGGGACTATTATGACAACCTTGTACTGCATTGACAAGTTTACAGAATCGTACCAGCGACTGACTAAACAACAGTGATGCTTACTGGGGCTCCGTCCATGTTGCTTTTAATGGCTTGTCCCTCAGTAGTTCTTGCAGTAAGACTAGAATCAAAATGCTTCAATCATTATTACCAGAGTCAGTACTGATATTGCAGTGAGCCATTTCTCTCTGTGCCCAAAGTGAACCCAGTGACCTCTGCCAGTGCAGGCTGCAACAGCAGCCAAATCACTGAGCAGTGATTCTTTATTTTCGTTGAGCACACTTGCAATCGATGGAAGCATAACGACCTAGCGTTGCCTTGCAGACTCAAGCATAAATCTTATATAATCATGTAGATGAGGAAGAGAACTTCAACAGACAGTGCGGTATGCATCTTAAAACATGGAGTGTGTACTGAGAGAAACGGCAGAGTGAAGGCAAAGAGAAACAGATTGAAGAAAGTGAATGTAAATGTGGGATTGAGGGGAACTGGAGTGAGATCCAGAAAGAGAGGACATGACATACTTAGAGGGACAAAAAAACCTTCAGTCATCAAATTATAGATCTGAGGCTTGGGTGGAGTACACCCTGCAAAATGTAGGCTACTCTGGTCTTGAGGCTGAGACCTTACGGTCGCTTCTCGGAGCAGCTTAATTGGCAGTTGGTCAGAGTTAAAGACTGTAAGCTTAGATTGGCAGTGCCTGCGCTGCTAAATCAGCCGGCACTGCTTAAAGAGTCTGCTAGGTAAACTTCCACAGAAAAACAGGACTAGTTTGAAAAACATAGATATCACTATGGTTTTTGTAAAATGCTAGTTAAACAAGGACAAAATAACAATCTCTTTCATGGCAGCATTTGTGTTTGCAATCACAAGAAACATGCTGATAAGTAGCTTTGCCTTCCTTAACGCTGGGATATATGAGTGTATTTCAGTGTTGCACAGAGTAACAACATGAACCAACATTTTTATATGTGAAAGGTTACTTTAAAACTAGGGGTTTAGAGTAATTGGCTACTGGTAAACCTTGGTAACATTTTTGTCTGCCTTGCAAATGTGACAAAAATAAAGCATCCTCATTCTGTGTCACTGTATACAAATAAATAAATAAAAACTAAATAATAGTGCTGTCAGCGTTAATCTTGTTAAAATGATGTTAACACCATAACCGCATTAATGCCGCTAATCTCCGTTAGCGTGGTTAGCTCGTTAATGCTTTAGCGTGGTTAGCTCGTTAATGCGTTAGCGCAGTGCAGCCCCACGCACGGGGCAATCCGCATTAACTCGCTAACGGAGATTTGCGACGTTAATGCGGCTATGACGTTTAAGTCATTTTAATGAGATTAACGCTGACAGCACTACTAAATAATCATTTTTCTTTTATTTTAACGCTTCTTTATTAGCCATCATCAGCTGATTAAGCCTTCCAAGCAATGCCAAATAAGGCAGTGGTCAAGAATTAGTAACTTGGTAATAGTTAAAAATCAGTAAAAGAAGCCACAATGACAACAACCAGTAAACTATTTGTTAAATAAATGTGACGCAGCATGAGAAAACCAGAGTAAAGTCCAAGATTGACTTGTAGCATGTTTGTAGATCAAACTTCTAACTCCATTGGCCTTACAAGCAACTGTCGATCAATCATAATCCACATAGTGCCACAGGCTAAAGATGGAGAAGCTGCCAGCAAAAAGGGGGGAAATTTTGCTGGTTGACTGACTGGCCGGGTCGCAGGTTTGTGTGGCTGCACTCATCAGGGTGTTTTCCTCCTAGCCGACCTCCTTGTGGGACGAAGATTTGGAGCAAAACTGTGTGTTATTTAGACTTCATGCATCAGAAAACTATTCAGTAAACTGCATTTTTTTGGCATGGTTTTAAGACATATTTGCAAACAGTCTTAAGATAGCAAACATTCGAAATATTGGAAAGTCCAGTTATTCTTCATTGCGTCATTGCTTGGCTGTTTTTGTTCGCAGCAGAGATTCTCCGTATCTTTGGCCGACGTGCACATTTTTTCTTGTGTGCTTGTCAGAAATGTTAGAACCTCTGCTCTAAAGCCAACAGTTAAGACGCTGTCCACAAAACATGCAGATTATATATATTAAATGCCAACATCTCGGAGCCAGGAAATGTTTTAGGCTGTTTTCAGAGTGCTTGCTTGAAAACAAAGTGATACAAACTGAACCAAGTACCATACGTAATAAATATTTGCACATTCATGCTGAGCCTTACAGTATGTTTTTACACATTTATGCTTGTTTATCAACTACTGAACGCCCAAATCTTCTGTCAAAATCCAATTATCTTTCTCAGGTGTGTAAGCAACAGCGTATTCCAAATTTAATTCTCCATATAAGAGAGAGATAACAGACCCATAAATCAGTTGTGCACAGCTACTGAGCAAAAACTGGCCCACCATAGGGTCCGATCCAACCCACTGAATAGCTTTACAGTGTGTTTAAGGCATTAATAATTCCTAATTTCAATTTAAAGCATTGGCAGTGTGGTGAGACTTAAATAGGAGTGAAACTGTATGGAAAGTATTTAACCCCTGATATTAGCAAATTGAATTTAAACAGATGTACTAATTTCCCCCCTTAAACATATATATTGCATTGGAGTGGTATGTTCCATCCCACTTGTGATCACATTGGGCAAGTATGTGCAATAAACAGACCAGGTGCTGGTGCCTGTGTGCCTGAAATACCCTCACAAAGTTGCTGATATGGCTAATAAAGAGTTAATCCTCCACCTGCTGTGAATTTACATAAAAAGCCTACTGTATACTGTATTATAAGGACCAGATATCGGGATCCATTTCTAAGCGTTCATCAGAGAGTTTTATGGCAAAGACAATCAAGAAGGGTGCACAGTGAGGCAATTACCTGTTTTACAGCCAGACCATGCTGATCGATCCCATCAAAGGCTCTCGACCTTTTTGAGAGTCGTAATACACTCCATCATGCCAAGTTATTGATTGTTGTAAAATGTCACGTACATCTATGGAGTCGCTTTGAAGACACACGGACATGGCCCGGGCCATTACGTTAACACAGAAAATGTGGAAGTGCGTGCAGCGGTTGTTTCAGCTTTAATGAAGCCAATCAAACTTTGCAGTTTGCCATTTATTTTCTCGAGCTTATTTGAGTTAAGGTCTTGAGTGAAACTACGCTGCATTATTTTGCACCGTGACAGAGATCACGTTCGTTCATTTAAAGCGATTAACAGAAAAATTATGCGGAAAGATCAGCTGAGTATTTGCGCACATATGTGAATGGCATCGGTTACTAATGTCGAGTCAATAACTAGGAATTCCAGTAGGTTCGTCTTGTGTTCTAAAACACGCACATTCATATACATATGACACACACATGCACATAGGTATAAATCACTACATCCCACCCATGTCGCCCCGGGCCTATGAAGCACCGGGGGGGGGATGAAGGAGGATTGCAGGTCATAAAAATAAGCTGTGGGTTCGTCTCTGTGTCTTCTGCAAATCCCCCATCTGATAAGAGCGAAGCCTATCACTCAATGGCAGTCTCCCACTCGTTCTGTCCTTTTTCATTCCTTTCCTCGCCTCCTCCACTTCTCTCCCACACAGCCTTCCATCATTACTTCAGACCTCGCTTCTGCTCAGGGTTGTCATATATCCAAGTAATGATCTTTTATTGTAATATTCAGATCTTCTGTTTGCAAGTCCCACCACATCTAATTCCATTCTTTTCTTGTACCTTCAGTAACCGAGACACCAATGCAGAGATTATAAAATGCTTTACATCATCATATGAAGTTCCATATGTTCATAAACGAAAATATGATTCTTTCTCAAGCTTTCTGCTTATACCCTCCCTTATCTCCTCTCTCTTTCAGGCAAAGGTAGTATCTGAATGTGAAGTCTTTTAAGTCAGGAGCATCGTGCAATTCTTTGTGCCTCAGTTTTACTTTCACCAAAAGCACTTTGAAAAAAAAAAAAAAAAACACGAGCAATGACTCATGAGGCCAATGCTCTGCTTGAGGTCTGGGACTATTTTTTTAAATACTTTTTGAGAGAAAGGTAGCATGTCAAGTGTCAGGCAGTGTGCTATTTTTTTCCATTCATAAAACCAGTTAGCGAGAGTACCAGTTGCTTTTCTTGCGTAGAGTTAGAAAGAAGAGGAGGCCTCATTCTTACACTGTGCACTCTAGTTTCTTGCTTTTAAAAAAATCTCCTAATTTAAGTCTTTCCGTTGAATTTTATATGAGGCTGATGGTGTAGCAGTAACTTTAAATAATTGATATTCTGTCACACGCACAGAAGCACACATGCAAAAGCTGCATTCATGAAACTTCATATACTGTTACCGTGGTGATCACATTGACCAAAAAAATCCTCGGACTTCATTAAAAACACAGAAGCCCTCTAGAAGAATTGCCAAAGCCATCTCTATTCTCAGAGACGACTGAGGTCCTTTGATATATGCCGGATGATGCTCAGGAAGTTTTATGAGTCTGTGGTGGCGAGTGCCATCGTCTGTGCTGTGGTGCAACGGATAGCAACAGACTCAATAAACTGATCTACAAGGTCAGTGATGCTGTGGGTGTGGAGCTCGACTCTCTGACAGCGGTTTCAGAAAGGAGGATGCTGTCCAAGTTACGGACAGTATTTGACAGTCCTTTACACCCTTGCCATCTTCTGCTGGAAAGCCACAGTAGCACGGTCAGCAAAAGACTCATTCTACCACGATGTACCGCAGAACACCACAGGAAAGCATTCCTACTTGCGGCGATTAAACTTTACAACTCCTCCTAATGACATCTGGACTATTTTTCACCTGTGATATCTTGCTTATACTGTACATAGTGTTGTTAACTTTGGAATATTTAATTTAACACTCCTATTTATGTTTAAGCTGATTCTGATACCATACCCATACTCTTTACTGCTGTTCTCTGCAGTGATAGCATGTTTTACTTTCTTTAGCTGCAAGCCAAGGACGCTCTTTAGTCAGCATGAAAACAACAAATCAGACTAAAGTGCATCATGGGCTCAGCTTTGGTAAAATCAAAGCACAGCTTGCAGAGTGTGTTTGCATACATGTGTGAGCTTGTGTGCTGCCCGTGACTGCTTGTCTTCTGCCAACAGCTGTACTCGCTCTGTCCAGCAGGAACTGTGTAGTGTCTCTTCCCCTCGCAAACAGACTGACTGCATCATTCACCCTTGCTTTGAAGGCAGCAGCAGGCTCTGATCTGTGTTGCGTGAACAGTGCCAGCCCAGTGCTCCTCGGACTTAGCCGACAAAGCCTCTCTGCCTTTGTATAAAATGGGTTGAGGATCAAACTAACATACCATTCTAATGTATAGGCTTGCAGAAGTACTGGTTCTTGCTTCTGTTGTTGTCGAATTCACACATGCACTCAAATCAATTTGATTGGTCACACTTAGCGGTGCACAATTTCACTTTTTTCTCCTCTCTCTTTTCCTGCACTATCACAAAAACAGGCACAGGATTTAGGTTAACATCTTTCTATATCATCGTTGCTCTAAAAGAGTTTTCCTCTGTTTACCCTTTATGAACATGACATTTCTCTTATATCAATCTTTTTACAAAATAATAGTTACCCCATTTCTATCAATATTAAGATAATCTGCATTATTTATTCTCTAGAAGTTCATTTGTGTGGATTTTGGCGAAGTCTGGATAGTTTCTGCTTACTTTAAAACTTCCTAACAGCTTGACCTTGACCTCAGGTACAAGTAAAGATTCTTTCAATTATTTTTAACCTAGTGGTTTGTTTATTTCATAGTCTTTGGTACACGGTTACCTTCTGTTTCGCGTTCCCTTGGGCGTGTCCGACTGCCTGTCTGTCTTTTGCAGGCTCTCCTTTTTAACAAAAATAGGCTGCCGTACATGCGCGTATATATAAGGTCTTGAAAATTCTGTTAGTGCTTTTCACTGGACCAAAAACTTTATCTACACTGTACAAAATGAAGCGTACTGTGCGTGAACAGGTGCTTACTGTAATCCTCGCTAGGCGACAGCATATGCCAGGCTGTTCTTTTCATAAAGGAGTCCAGGAAAAGTCAGAGTGAAGGACTAAGCTGTCCCTCCTCTCCTCTCCTCTCCTCTCCTCTCCTCTCCTCTCCGTTATCTTTTGCCACTATAGTGTACGATTAGTGAGCGACCCAGAAAGAGTTTCTCAGTCTTCTACAGGCTGCAAGATGATTTTCAGTTCACGCAGGACATTTGGTCCAGCTGTCTACCTGCACTGACTTCTGGGAAACTTCTATTACAGTCTGGATTTCATTCATTTGTATTTATTTTCAAGGGTATATCCTCCTGAGACCCAGTAATTCATTTTTGTGCACTGTAGTACACATTTAGTTTTTGCTTGTACCTCTCATACTCTACTTGCCACTCTTCTAAGTCCTGATTTTTCTTAGAGGGACAACAGTACCTTTAAAATGATATCACATGTGTGGGGGTGTGGCCTTGCCAATTGTCTTTTCCTACCTTTTCAAAATGGCTGGCATGCCCACAAGCACATTTTTTATTGAAGAAAGAAAGGTAAGCATGATATTTACATTTAAAATATTTTTTAAAATCAGATTTTGATTAATTTTCAAAAATAAACATCTAGTAAGTAATTTGAGGGGTTTTTAAGAATTAAGCTTATTTAGTTTCACAGAGGAAATGACTAATTTATTAATGTGTACTCTAGTGCACGTCGGGACTTTGTACTTATATTTATTTCACTTTTTCCTAATAGACAACTCTTTGACAAAGGCAGAGAGAATTCTTAACAGATTCATTGAGGAGACTCAAACATAGATTTTTCAGAAGATGAGAGTCATGTGAGCCAGATAGGAGAGGTGAGAACCCAGGAGGAGCCACACGAAGATTAACAAGATGCAGTGGCAGATGTAATAGAGAAAGACACAGGGCCACCTGAAATCTGTCGTCCTATCTGGTCCAAAACCAACATTTAGGAGAATCTGGAATTTGATTTTGAGTTAAAAATAAAATATGGGTAAAATGCAGAAGTGTTTTCCAGTAAAGTAAAAAAAAACAAGAGTCGCAATTATAGCTGAATCCATGACACCTGATTGTTTCTACAAGATCACGTCTTTGCTGAAAGTTGTCAATGATCTCAATGTGCGAAAAGAACTCACAGAATCTGGAGTTCAAGCTCCTCTTGGCTAAGAAACCAGGGACAAACATGTGAACAAGACCTGAATAATACCAGTAATGAAGAGTTCTCTCCAAAAATCAAGAAAAGGAAGCCCCAACCAGATGAGAGTGTAACAAAATATGGTTCACTCCACTTGCCTGAAATGGTTAACACTCCAAGGCATTTCAGTTGTGGAATGGTTGGGTGCAACAGTAAAACATATGTGAGATGTGCCAAATGTTCCTTTGTGTCCCCAAATAAAAAAATCACAGTACTTCCTCAGATATCATAAATGAATTGACTTTTGTGAAATAGAAAGCCCAGTGCAATCACTTGTTCCTGAACCAATGGCTTACAGCTAGTGAAGTGTCAGTGACTTCTAAGTTGACCCATGATCTACATTTTTATGATATTGTTATATAAATAAGTTTTAATATCCTGCTTACAAAAATTTAAGTGGAGCATGTAATTTTCTTAAATAGCTCTTGAATTTTGTTAGTTTCACATTCGTGATCAACAAACTCCCCTTGTGCACTGAAGTACACATGTTGTAAAATTTAAATAAAATTAGTTTAAAACAATTTTGTTTTTGTAATGTGTTTTTTACCATCCCAACACTTGATTTATCTGAAAAAAATTAAAATCAAAATACTTTTTTTCCCCTGGGTCTCAGGAGGATATGTCACGGGCATGGAATGTCTCTCACATCAGTGTTCCCTTTGAAGTAATGTTGCCTTATTTATTTATGTATGAATTTGGCAAAATTAGATTTGTGTGCTGGATGTGTGGATTAGTCATTATTGATTATTTTATCCTGAATTAATTGAGCTGCTCAAACTGACATTATTGATCCCAGCTTGGCAGTTTGGGCAGACCAAATTTGTCTTAACTGTAGTGTTGTAGCATAGAAATTGCCAAGCATGCAGCTTTGCTTTTTCACATATCTGGTTGAATAATTTCATCTCCTTAAAGATGGTTTCTCAGGCAGTAGATACTATGGTATCAGCTGTACTTGGTATCTTTTAAAGGTTAATTCACTCATCAGTGCTGGGTGTCCTATATGTGTGTGAGCATATGTCTAAGAGTGTGTTTCAGAGCATAGAAAAAGAGCACATTTATGCATCTATGTGAATGTGCACGCGCGTGTGTGTTTGTACCACGTTTACATATCTTTATGGGGACCAAAAACTGGGATGTTACTATACTTGTGGGACCAACAGACCTTATGGGGACAAAATACCTGTCTGCATGAGTTTGAAGGCATTTTTGAGACTCAAAATATGTTTTTAGTGTCTATGGTTAGAGTAGGGCATTACGTTTTGATGGTTAGGGTTAGGGTATGTGGCTAGGGAAAGCATTATGTCAGTTAGATGTCCCCACTAGGATATGAAAACACAACTCTGTGTGTGTGTGTGTGTGTGTGTGTGTGTGTGTGTGTGTGTGTAGAACTGCATACAAATGTCTGATGGTGTTTAATCTCAGGGTGGGTCTGTCCAGATATGCAGATCAAAGGGCTCCTCTCGAATTGCTCACTCGCTCTCATTTGTAATCCCAAGGCTTTAATGTTTGGACACTAAAACATGATGAAGGTCATGCTGCTGCTTTAGTGGGTCACTGGGCAGTCCTTTAGCTCTATATTTCCTTCATTAAAATTTCTCTCTCCCTCTCTCATTTTTATCTCTGTCTCTTTTTAGATTGCTCTCTTCCAAAATGTGAATCCAAACTGGATGGCCCTGGTCAAACTTCAGGTAGGTCACGAGGGACTAATCAGAAATCCCTTTACAGAGGGGAATAGATGCACATGATCTCTTAACGTCCCGTGAATCTCGCAGTTAGTGATCACAAAATAAGTTATATATAATCTCATTTGTCCCACATCAAATAGAATTCCACGAAAGCCTCAGAGGTCTGTAAAATGCACATTTGTGTTTGTCAAGACTTCTATAGCCGAAGAAGGAAGGCTCACACTTAAAATGCTCTCCAGTTTAGCGTGGCTGGGACAGCATAGTTTTATAGTATATGTATTTGCGTAGGTAGAAGAGAGGCAGCGTTGAAACCCCCAAAACATAGCTCACACCATATACTATGTCCACTTTAAGTAAAATCTTGTGTTCCATCAAAGCTCTCTGTGTCCAATCCCATTACACTCAAATTCCTCTGTGCATCAGATAGCAACCATGACCTTGTTGCTTCTCATCCCTAATACCCGCAGGACACACCTACTAAAAATATATCAAGTCACACTTGCCAGGGTGATTTGTTTTGCGGTATAAGCAGGTCAGTTAAATGGCCCATATTAGTGTATGCACGTAGATCATAGATTATACCATATAAATGTGGCCCCGGTTCATTCCGTTTAATCGGTCTTGGACTAAAACACCAAAAGTGTTTGGACTGTTTCCAGAGAAAGTCTGATTTAAATTAAAGGGATTGGTGTAATCCGTGCCAGGAAAGCTGACACAGAGTGACAGGAAGTGTATTTGTGTTGTCATGCTAAGAGTGAATTTAAAAAAAAGCACATCATGTGGGGTTTTACAGAATTAGACTATGAAAAAGTGGAGAGTGTCATTGTTAGTCGATTGTGAGACACAGTTTTGACCTGATGTTTTCCAACTGGGTCATCCGGGGATGAAAAGAAGACTGCTTATTCCCAGTTGCCAGAATCTGAATGGGTGTTAATGTGAAATGATTGGGACAAGCCAGCTAAATCCTGTGAACTTTGAACTTCATTCCTGAGGCTGACACGAAAAAAATTAGAGCTGCATTGGTGTCTTTGTGTTTCTGTGAAAATCGGGCAGAAATTAAGAAATTGAGCTGCTCACGGCGAATCAGAGGTAATCAGATTGTATTGGCCGTTTATGGCCGATTGTTCATTGTTCATTCTCAATTACTGTGAAGAAAATCATCTTGCTGTTGAATTAAGTGTCAGTTTAGCAAATTGCCTGTAGCAATCTATTGCACTGTAACATGAAATTGCAGGTGTCCTTGTGGAAAAGCGTTTGTGCTGATGTGGTGCATTTTATACATGTATTGTGAATGTTAATGAAGAATACAAGCTTTTACCTTTTACCTGAGTATGTCTGCAGCCCTGTTAGATAGAAAGTGCTAGAGGGTAAAGAATTGTTTAAGCCCGTGTGTGTGTGTGTGTGTGTGTGTGTGTGTGTATATATATATCAGTGTTGGTCAAGTTACTTGAAAATTGCGGATTACTTCACCAAAAAAGTAATCTCATTAACTAAAGTAATTAGTTACTTAGTTACTTTTTAAAAACATGATACACAACCTGAATATGTAATAAAGCAATAGACCTCTAAGCCCAAATCTATTTTTTATGCATAATTCATATTAAATTGAATCAAATGGAAAGCCTCTTTTTAAAAATTGTATTATGAGTTTTAATCTTTTAATTTTATGCACATTGGATTAAGCAAAAAATTAAATTACATGCAACTGTCTTTGATTTGAAGAAATCCTTTAACATTTAAACCTATTTTCTGCATATTCCAGCATATAAAATAAAATAATGTTTTGTGTTTACACTCACTCTTTCAAATAGATGCAAGTAAAACACAGCAAAAAATAAATAAAATCAAAGATTCAGCAGCACTATGTCCTGTCCTCTTAAATCTATTTTCACCTGTTTAGCAGGAGTGGGGATATCGGAGGTTTGCCCAGTGCCGCAGCGGTTATGTCAGTGGGAGGATCCTGAGGTTTCTCTGTAAATTTCACATTCCTGTGGCAGCTTGCTAGGTGTTTACTCAGATTTGAAGTTGAATTTTTCGCTGTAGAAAGAAGTTTTATTCCCACGCAGAGTGTACAGCGGATGCTAATGTTTTTGTCACTTTTTACGGAATAAAACTTAAAGTAATGTCAGCACATCCACGCTTTAAACGCTGCATGGTCGTACTCTCTCCCACACTCCATATTTTCCATTGCTGATCTGCACACATCTGTTGCTGCCACGGGCGTCACATGCTTGTACGGCAATGTCATGAGACACTCTCACAAACAAAATCACGACGGTTTAGTAATGCAGTAACATATGGGAAAGAAACAGTAATCTAATTACTTTTTTGCAATAGTAATCCCTTACATTACTCATTACTTGAAAAAATTAATTGCGTTTCTGCCCATATATTGCAATATATTACAATTTTTCACTGGTTTTTGCAATTAAAATCTGCAAAGGTAAACTTTGTCAATATCTGTTTTATCTAATAAGATAACGTTCTCAGTCCATTCCTTTTACTTCACTCATTTTGTTTAAGATAAAATGGGATTGTCAAGCAGGCAGACTGATCAACGCTGTCATTACAGCCTGCCATAAGTATTACAAGCACCTGACAAACTCTTTGTATTACAGTCTAGTCCAACTTCATTGGATGCAAAGAATGCAAGTGCATGTGGACTACCTTACTATTGGAGATATTTTTGAACATAAGACAGCAGTAGCCATTCCTCTGTGAGATAATGAGCTGATAGTCACATGATTCATTGGCCCGTGATGCCCACATGTTGTAAGTTACAGCAATGTAGTCCTTTCTGCTGTACTCAAGCTTCCCTCATTGTTACAATTTACTTCTCCGTAGAGCCTGGGTACAGCAGTTTTCATGAAAAAATAAAATGTTGCGAGGATATAACAAAAGCTGTGGTTTTCCCACGTCTTTGTATGGATGCAGGTCTTTCCAAATAAAAATATATATAGAGAAAACCTAATGTTTTATGTTAGCATTGGTGTATGAAATGGCATCCTAATGAAGAAAAACACTGGATGAAGTCGCTCAATGAAGATATTTGCAGCATCGTGTAGGCCAAGCAGTGGTTCCATTATTAGAATCACACTTATAGCCAAAAAACAGAGCCATGTTAGGTAATATTACATAATCTGCATACAGCTATTTTTGAACAACAATAACAGCCTGTTTCATTCATTGGGAGATATGCTGCATATTTCATAGAAATTGAAGATCGATCAGTTATGTTATCATTTAGGTTTAAAAGTGTAAGTAATGCTGGGAATTGGTAGATTTTTAGGTCTTGCTTTAGTGGTGAGTGATGTTTCTGCATCCCATAAACTCATGCTAACTTTAACCTTTCCTCAACATCAACCTGCCTCGTCTGTCTGATCTGCCAGCACTCATCTGTTCCACTAGTAGCACGCAGTGCCACACAGGGGCAGGGATCCATCCTGCATCTAAATATTGGTGCTTTTATTCTGCACATACTGTGGAGGTTTACTTCCTTGCTTATATTATCACTTTTCTGTTTTATTTAATGTTTATGCAGTGATTTATGCATTATTAACAGAATTGAGCGTTACGAATTGATTTAAATTTGTCATAGAAGAGGAGATTAAAAAAATGCATCACTTACAGCCGAGATAGTTTGTAGAAGACACTTAACCACAAAATCACAAGTGTCCCCAAAACACTGTTGCATGCATATGGATTTACAGACTAAGCATGCTTAGAGTAAAGTGTTGGACTATTCCCCAGATATGCTGAGGCTCTCATTCAAATAATCATCTGCAACAGTAGCCAACTGCCAGTTTAGTCAGGATGATTTTCATCTCTTTTTCTGGCCTAATAATTTCTAGTGCAGACAGTCAACAGTGAATTAGATGAGAGCGATTTTCAGTCTTATACTTGTTGGCTGAAAAAAAAAACCCCTCCTCTCCTCCAGTCCTCTCCTCTGCTTTCCTCCATATGTTTCTGTTCAGTTTAATTCAGCTGTGAGCTCAGTCTCCCATTCTGCCCATACTGAGCTCACTGTGTGGTTCCTATTGAACTAGGCTTTGAATGCTAACCATGTGCACCACGGGTAAGACGGGCAGGCAGGCAGGCTCACTCAGACACACACACACACACACACACACACACACACACACACACACACAAACTTCTAAGCAAAGAGGAAGTGGTTTTCTCTGGAGTTCATTGGATCTTTCTTTTTTCTCCCCTGCAAAGGCCAGGATTGGAAACACTAAACTCTGGACTGTAGAGTGTGTGTGTGTTTGACTGTTTGATTGTTTACTTGCTCTTTTTTTTAAATCTGGTATCTAAATGAAGCTTTAGCTTCATTTGTAATTAACTTCAACTTAAATGCAGAGAACAGACCAAAAGGGTGAAACAAAAGGTCATGAAAGCTCTAATAAAACAGGCGGCATGAGGAGACAAATTGAACGCAGCTATACTGTAACCTAAGTTAAGTCCGTAAGTTCACACATGTACTTCCACAGCACACAACGTGTATGTTTAACATTGTGGTTTAAAGAAGAGGCTCTCTGAACCTAATTTACTATTGTAAAAGCAGATGACTAATTAATCTCCTTTCTATTGTGTATTCAAAAGTGTGCCATAACATTTTATATCTTTCAGTGTAGCTTGTGCTATAGCCTAAAAAGTGTGCATAGTGTGGTTAACATCTATATGTCTGTAACAGCTACGGCATACTTACTGTTTAGTATGGCAGGTAGACCTTATGCATGCACTAACATGGAACAGGGACTTTGCAAAGTGTAATGAATCACAGCCTCTCAATAATATCGTGGTTTAGAGTTAACTGACTCCCGTGCCGCTACATAGTTATTAGAGTTAAAATGACCAAATTCTTCCTGACAGCTACACACACACACACACACACACACACACACACACACACACACACACACACACACAAACTCGTGAGATATGATAAAAGAGAGGAAAGCCAGTTAGACTCCCTGTGGTGTCTTACACAGAGACAGCTGGACTCTGCACTCTGCAGTGTGTTTGTGTCATGTCTTTGTGAACCTTCTGTGGATTTCAGCATGTGGATGTGTGCATCCTGACCTCTTTTGTACGTGTGCGTATGTGTTTGCGCAGACGACCTTAATTGGATCATGCTGTAGAACACTGGCTGTCTTTCTTTTCTTTTTTTAGGAGCACAGCTTGCATCCTTCTGTGACAGGATATCAACATAATGATATCTGTTTGGCCGTGCCGCATTTCCGATGGCTGCAAATAATAAGACAATCGAATCCAAAAAGTTTCTTTTTCCAAACCACACTCTGGCTTGTTTAAACTGGAGCCTATTAGTGAAATGTAGTCTTGTTCTTATTTAATCCATGCACACTGTAGAGTAGATGTTTTTGTCAATTGATAATGAATTTTGAGCATAGCTTTAAATATCTGTATTACTACTCTTAAAAAGAGTTGGACAGGTTTATTGGAGTTATTAGTTACTGAGCCAAAAAGCTGTGCAATTAATTATTTGAATAAAAGGATGATGATTAAACGTGCATGTGTTTTAATGGGTCCAGTAGTTTCTGAGATTTATTTTAAAACGTAATAACCACGTAAATTGTAGGAAGTAAATGTAATTGTTTTCTGTTTTACCAAAATAAAAGATTTATTCATAACACATGGGAAAAGACCCAGGGAAACCAAGTTAACGATAAAAACGATTAAAAAAAAAAACCCGGTCCGTGGCCCGGGGGTTGGGGACCGCTGCTCTAAGGGATTTCAGAGCCATCCTGTGGGTGGTGCAGTGGTTATCACTGTCACCAGGAACTTTTCTGCTTGTACCTCTAGGTCAGCTTGAGCCTTTCTGTGCATATTCTCCCTCTCCCAAAGTCCAAAGAGATGCATGTCAGGTTATTTGGTGGTTCTAAATTGGTTGTAGGATGTCAGAGTGTGCATGGTGCACCTTGCTTTTTACTCTATGTCAGCTGGGATCAGCTACCACTCCCTCTCCACAACCTATGGACATTCAGACATCTCCAGCTACATCCCAACACTATGACCAATATTCCCTTGAGGATTAGGTCATTCATAGCTTTGGGTTTTCCTTATTACCATGCACTGCTGATAGTTTCCCTGACACATACAAACATGCATGTTAAATGCAGAAATTTACACGGCCGCGCTGTCTGCTAATTGGTTCCATCTGTTGTGAACTGTATCTGGCCTGACGTTCAGGATGTGAGTTCCTCTGCACTTTTTTTTGCTCCTGCACCGTTAACGTCAGGTCCACTCTTTTCATCAGAATCCTCTGTCTGCAAAACTTCATGTTAATAGTAATAAAATACAGATGTATTCCAGACAGCATTTTATTAGAATTTAGATGATGTAGCTCATCTTCAGCAGCCTAGATCCCACCCCGCCTCCTCCCTATCCCCCACACCATCATATCATTCTTACTTCTCACATCATTATCATCTTGTCCTCTGTCACTTAGCCGGCCTTTTCCTGGAGAGCACTGATGCATAGGAAGTCAGGGTTTCCACTCTTATCACCCATCCAATCGCCATCAACCTCTTCCCCCTGCGCATCAGCCAATTGCTTGCTGGAAATAGCCATCTCGGGGGAGGGGCTGAACAGGAAGGGGGGGGGTATACGTGTGCTTGCTGGTTGCCGCTTGATTCCAGGGATATAAAGGATGCTTGGCTGCTCCGAGGACAGAGGAATATCATTACAACGCCTGCTCCATCCTTTTCAAAAGGACCATAATTTCACGTTTTGATGCTTGAGCTGCTGCAGGAGCAGCACTGATTTATGACAAAACATCTGATTTCCTGTTCTAAAATTTCTGTTCATTCATTCAAGTGAGCAGTGGGAGCATGATGTTGGATTTGTTGATAGTAGTTGCATCTGTGCAGTGAACTGGATCATTTTCATGCTGGAATACTGTAGTCAAAGGTTTGTTGCACTGCAGAAATGTGGCAGTTGGACTATTATAGTGATACCACAGTTCAGTTCAGGCATTTAGGCACATGCAGCGAAACTAATAATGACAGTTTCTTATGAATTTGATTGGTTTATACCCTGTAGGTTTATGTTAATATGGAGTCAACACAAGATAAGAGTTGACACTCACTAGAGCAGTGTTTATAATGGAGAGAAACCCAGGTGGTAACAGCTTTAGTTGTTGAAACGAGGCTATACAATCTACTATCCTCTGGCTGGAATCCCTCCTGTGCTGGCATGCTGCTTGCTTTGTTGGTCAGTTGACTGACCTTCTGGATCATGTCTGTAAATGCTTGTAAGTATGATATGATTTAACAAAGCTAGACTGACTTATTTCAAACCCAGCAAATAGAAGTATAGGCTTTGAAATGTTCATCTATTGTTATGTTTGTTTTTTTGACGATCAATCCAAAACATATGCCTAATGCCTATTGGAAATTGCATTATTTCCATTGGCAGCGTTTGGATTCTATTAAACTCTGCTGAGCTATGCTTAGAGCTACTTCTCAGCAGTGTCACAACCACCTATTTTTGGTCTGCTGGGTAACTAATGAATGCATGTGAGTCACGAGGCCTCGCCTATCCTCTTGCAAAGGGTTGTGTTTACATAGAAAGGGGTGTGACCACCAGCGAGACCATATATAAAATCTATAAAGGTGTAGCGTATCACTTTGCCAGCAGTTCTCAACATAAAAGACAAGTAATAGAGCATTCTTGAGCTGACTTCAAAGTGAAGATACGAACTTTGAGCGAGCAGCTGGAGTCCACGGTGGTGATAAAGAGAATTTTTTTTTAGGTTTTTAGTTAAAGAGTGGCAACTTAGAGGATACCGGTGAATGTTTACCAGGGGTGCAAGTACAAAAGAGTGCTCAAGGTGGTCAAGTTATCAGCAAATGATTTATGCTCAAAGTTTGCCAACAGTGGCTAATATTAGCCACCAAAAGCTTCTGCTTGCACCTGAACAAGTAAGCCTGTAGCTGCTCGGCATAATAAATAACCTGTTCATATTACTCATTGATCAAAACATGAGCAGACAGCGAGCTGTGACCTTCTTGGCAGTGTGGAAGAAAAAAGGGTTTAGTGACCTCTAAGCTTTTAATATGTAAGCTGCTTGTCAATACGGTTTTATACGGCTGGATTATGGGAATATTAGGGTCATTAATGTTGGGAATGTCTGCTTTATTGGTTTCCTGTTACTCGTTTAAATTTTGGGAGGAAGCGTTTTTAAGTCGCGCTGTGCTAACTGAAGACAGAAACGCCTGATTTTCAAAGCAGAAAGCCACATAATCAAATCATTTTTTCCATTTTCTCCCCCCTCTCGACATGGCTGCTGATGCACGTATTCTGTGACAGAGTAATAAGTTGTCAGTGCTGTCGACGTAATTTGCCGAACCCAAGACTGATGATATTCCTTTCTTCAAACGTTAAATGAAAATGTGTTTTTTGAATGACGTCCAGAAATCAAACACCGTAGCTGAATACTAAAGCTCAAGACGAAAGCGCTCAGCCACTCGCAGGTTTTCCCTGAGGATGCTGTGTTCCACGTTAGCGGTGTTATGTGCTGTATATGTTTAAAACATTTAAAATATATACTTTAAGGGGGAATATTTTATACATCATGGCATCTTGGTACAAGAGCCTTTCAGTTTAGAGAAGGAAACGAGAGCAAGATGCCAGAGTGTAGGCCCAGGATGTTAAAGAAATCATGCAAATATAATAATTAACTTGGCCACTGTAATTAGTGGCTTTAGGCGGATTAAGACTAATCAGTTAACAATTCCAATTCATGGCTTTCATGTTGAAAGCTTCGAAAAGATGTTGGAGCTTAAAAAGTGATATATCTCTTTGTTTTTCTGCTGGTAAGGAGTTTCCTCCCAGAAACCTACTGCTAATTGAATAAATGCTATCTTCTCAGTTTTAAAATATGTTTATTCCTACCAATGAATAACTGATAAATGCATCTAGTGACCCCTACTGTGTGAGTGTAAAGAGTGCAGGGACTTGCGTTTGTCCCTCCCCCTCTCGTTCTCCCTTTTTCTCTCACAGTAATACTGTCATTTTATGTGTTATTTGCGTGTAATGCTGCATATCTGCTCCGTGTTTAGTTCATAGGTGCGGTTTGTGTTTGTGTTTACTATAGAGAAGTCGCGCTGCTAAAAACAGAAAGCACGTATAACATGATTGTGTGTTGCATCCTATCTATATGTAGTCAGGGTGGAGTCTGGATGCAGATGTGGTTCTGAGTTGAGCATGAATTTGAGGCCCCAAAGTCATAAAAGACCCAAAATGAGATGGCTAGAAGAGAGCAAATTATGAGGAGGCACAAACAAATCCTGAAGTCTTCTTCTGTCTTTTCTCTTATCGTCCCCTACTCTTCGCACCTCTACCCCTTACTTTCTCACCCCCCCTTTCCTCTCAGAGGATGGTTACAAACTGAGACAGGCAGGAGCCTGAACAAACCCTGGAAACGTCTAGATGAGATTAGATTTGGGACTGCTCAACTGTCTAAATTGATGTGAAATCTTTCCCTCTGTAGAAACACTGTTGTAAATCAATTGGCAAGTTGCAAATATACTCCCACCAGTAAGTGCTGCTTATTCGTTGCATGCGGGTATTTTGGCACTGCAAAATGTTGCTTTGTGCTCATGCAAAGGAGTGTTTTTCTGTTGTTTTTTACATCATTTATCTGAAGCAGAGAGCAAACATGTCACTTTTCTCCTCCTGGTGACTATTGACCACTCTGTTGGGGGGAATCTGTGCATCACTTGGGTATCCATGCGTGTACAGTAAGTCAGATGTTCCATAAGATAGCGGCCTGTTTTTCTAAGCCAGTTGTTTTTCAGGGCTGTGATAACACTGGATAACCATGGGACCCGGTCGGGGCCTCCTGCTGTAGCCCCGTAGTTCCGTGTTTGCTGTGTGTGTACTCAACAGGACACTGGTCTTTGTTGAGGACAAGTCTAGTGAAAATCTATTCACTGGGGAAAAGGGTTAGAGGCGATGGGGAGAGGGAGGGTATGATTGGAAATGACTGGAAGAGACTGTTTTGGATTGGGGAAAAAAAAGGCAAGGAAGGGCGGCGGTGTGATAGGAGAGGGGTAACAGAGAGGGGATGTGCTTAGGAAGTTGGCTGCAGAGGAGCGAAGGATGACAGGAGAAGAGAAAGTGATGCATCTGTGCAACAGGAGCTCCTAAACAATCCACGCAAACTCCCCCTGGATTACATTGACACACGCGCACAAATATACATTAGTAACAGTAACGTGCACACACGTGTCTTTCTGTGTCTTCCTCTGGGAGCAGGCTCTGACTGCCGAGCTTGTAAACAGGAACTATCCTGCTTTTAGCAAACTGGCAGCCCTGCAGGTGCTTACACACGTCATCAAAAAAAAAAAAAGCTGGATTCGCCTGTGATAGTTTTTATCTGTTTTGCTGGATTTGTTGAGACACAAATTGCAGGACCTGATTCTCTGTTTATCATTCAGTGCTCTGTTAGAGGTTTTCATTACAGATACTGTTTACAGAAAGAAATTACCAGTTGGCGAGCTCTCTCAGCAGCACTTCATTTCAGATTTTGTCTGTTGTTTTTTTACCTTCCAAAAGCATCTACCAAGGGAAAGACTGGACAGTAAGCCACTACTGGATTCTTTTAAGCATTCCTTTATTTATTTTTTAGCTTGTTTACTAACAAATGTTTTGCAGAGAGTCACGTTCGCAGCTTTATCTCAGCGAAGTGTGCCAGACGTCTCCGGTGCAGAGTCGAGCGTCATCAGGACGCTCGCGCTAATGACTAGCTTTTAAAGCTCGTCACGTGTTAATTGTTAGTTTTGTCCCTGAGGTTTGTAGGAGTAATTAATCCTATTATCAGAGCTCAGCTGTCGCTCTGTTAGTGCTGCCGTCAGCCCAGGTCGTGAGTCGGCTGATCTGATAGTTCTGCTGTGAAATGGGATGTTTCTTTCTGTGCCGTTCCATACAAGAATGCACTTATTGCTTACTGTGTGTTTGCATTACGCGTGTCCAGTATTTTGTATTGAGATAAATCACCATCAGTTTGCAAATTCTGAGCACATTTTAATGAACACACTTTTACTTTCCACAAAAAAACCCCACTTTTCAGCATGTTTTTGAAAACCTGGGATGTAAACACACCCGTCTCTAAAGCAAGGGTCAGTTTCTGTTGTTTAAATGTGATACTCGATGTAAATAAAATAGATGTGACAGTCAGCACAAAAAAGATTTTTCATAGTTCATGTTTGAAATCGATTTTTTTACATTTTCAATTTAAAATAACTGAATACAATTCAGTTGGCTACATACTGACATCAGAGGATAGAAACAAAGTACTGATCCCATCATGCTAGTATCAATCAAATACAATACCAACATGGATCACGTGGTTTTATCAGATATATATGTAGATGGCGACCATGTGACAGCCCACTTTTGCTCTCCTACACTTTAACAACCCACATTTTTGCACTTGCACTATTAAAGTATGTTGAAGCATCAGATTTGGAAGAGCTCACAAAAACAAGTGCCTTCCCTATCTCTCTCTCTCTCTCTCTCTCTCTCTCTCTCTTCCGCTCCTCACCTCTCTCTCCCACCGTCTGACATCATCGTTTCAAGTCCCATCTGCTTCAGGCCACAACTGTCTTGATGAATGAGGGACAGCTGACACGGTGTTGTCTCGAGCACTTTCTTTCTATCCTTCTCCTCCTCCTCTTTCTCTTTTCTGCCTCCCTTTCCTCTGAGGCAGTTAGTGACACATCAGACCACAGCGGCGCTCGCTCTCTCCTCTCGTCCCTCTCGCTCTCTCCCTCCTGCGCCCTGCTTGTCGAGTGTTATTTGGTCTGCTGTGTTTTATTGGCCTGTTTTTGTTGTGCAGCGGGACAATCGGGTGGTTTGGTTTGAGGAAGCTGATGAATGGCGCATCCAGAGCAGTACAAAGCGTCCTCCTCCCCGCTTCATTGATGTGTTGATGCGGCTCAGCTGGCTGCCCAGTGAGTTCGTACTGTGTACTGTTGTGGGTTTGCAAGCAGACAGATGCGCATGGGCGCTCAGCACTGAAAAGGACATTCAATCTTCTTTATAGTCCCTCAGCCAGTGACTGCTTCTCTTGTGGTCTTTCTGTTCTCCTTTGCCCTCCCTCTCCCTCTCTCTGCTACAGTAGCTGTGTAGCATGTAACATGGAGTCTGTTTGGAGGTCACAGAGACGCAGTCTAAAGGCTACAGGAAGCCACAGTGAATAGTTCTTTTGGTGAATACATTTCTATGAATGAAATTCTACTCTAAGTGACAACTTATTAACGTAGATCACAATTAGCTTTGGATGCCCAGCCTTGGTATAATATCCTGATATGGCAGATATGACTGATATATCAAGTATGTATCTTTTACAGCCCGACCGATAAACATCCACTGTATCGGATGTTACTGTTTCTTGTCTTTCAAACACACGTATTTCCCTAATGTTTGTAAAGTGTACGTATTTATGAGTCCTTTTTAAGATTAAGACCGTTTAAAAATATTCTTGTTTTAATATCACAACAATTCACGGATTTCTCATTTATCATCTGCTTGTGGTGTTTGTGATCTCTTTTCAAGATGTGTTGCCAACAAAGATGTAGCAGAACGCCCTTTGTTCAACAATCTAGGCAACATCAACTGGTTGAAGGATGTTTCTCCCGTCTCTTCTTTACTTTTTACATTTTCATTTATCTGAGATTATAAATGTCGATACTGATAAACTGGGAAATAGCTAATACTGGTTGATATATTGGTTGAGCTTGAGTCGCTTTTAATTATCATTATTATTATTATTTATTATTATTTTTAAACATAACCAAAGTTGACCCAAAGTGCTTTCCCGTTGTAGCGATCCACGTGGGCCAAGAATATACACAATATGTTGTCCAAACACAGAATATGTTGCACACAGGACTACGAGTCAAATTTAAAATATGAAAGCTGCATTAAAGTTAATACAACAAATGAATGAAATAAAAGGTACAAATATGTATCACTTCCTCTTAACAACCATTAATTTTTCCAGTAGGACCAAATAAGGATATTTTGATTAAAGCACAAAGCAGTTCTGGACGGATTTACCTCCCTGTTTGACACACTGTTTGTCACAGTCGTTGCTTATCAAACGAGTGAGTGAACAAGAATGAACCAAGTTGTGAAGAAAAGGAAACTGACAGGAGAAAAACAAAAGGGCAAAGAGAGCTAATTAACTAAAGTGATACAGTGTAAAAATTACATTCAAAATGTTAATACAGACACAAAATGTGTGTGCAGCAATTAAATTCATAACTGCTGCTTTTTTCTATTCCCCCCTCTGCTTGAAACAGATGAAATGTGATCCATAAGAAATACAAAAACTGCAGTTAGAAACAATCCGGGGGAAAAACAATCCGAATGAGAGACTTTATCTAATAACTGTCTTCAAATAATTTACTTTTTGTATTCAGTTATCTGTTAAAGTATAACAACACAATTAATATTGACCTAATATACTGACATATACACATTGTGGCAAATTTCAGTACCTCAAAAACCTGGGTTAATTGTAATTAGCATATTTATAGAAAGGCGACACAGTCCATGTCTAGAAGGTAATGCTATTGGCTGTTAGGTTGTTGTATATCTACAGCTTGAAAGGCCTGACCTATTACACACACTCATCTGTCAGCATGTCACTGACTCCCTCACTGAGAGGTGACAATCCCTCTCAGTTATTTATTCCAACAGGATCAGTCACATATATGTGACCTGGCCTTCTTGCTTTCACATGCAGCAGGGACAGACCTCCCTTTCAGCTCACAGAGACAAGACGCTGCCAGCTTTCACGCTCTAAGATAATACTTGAAGATCTAAACCAAAACAAAGCACAGTTAACCCTCAGGTTCTGTGCGCTTAGGTAGATAACTATTTAATTCAAAACCCCAGAGAACACATTCAGCACCTCGGAGGGTATAAATTCCTCACAAGGTAGAGAAAACTGAGAGGATCGCTGCTTTTCGAAGCTCCTATGAGACCCCGGGTCGTTATCTGTGACTCTGGATATGGCTAGTCTGACCGTGTTGTTCCGGTTGCACTACATGGGCTTTCTCAGGGACAGGAAAGGTCGGCTGACAGCGGAAACGCATCAGGCAGCTAACAGAGTAGGTAGGTGCACCCAGAAAGTGCTGCTGAGAGAATACTAAAGATGTGAATGTTAGTATTCACATTTCTTGTCTTTTTTATGGCTTTTGTGTCAAAAATGTCTGCACATGCTAACTTTCAGTGTCATGCTTCATGTCTAGATAAAGTCTTTGCTGCGGCTTGAATGCTGATGCATGCTAAGCACACTTTTGGTTGCTGGATCACGTGTTTTTGAGCCTCTTATTTTTCAGTCTTATCTAAACTTTCTTCACAATTTGTCAAAAAATAAAAAATGCAACAGTTTGCATGGGTATTACTACAATTTCTCCCGATAGGATAGAAAAACAGCAAGCTAATTACTTTATGCACCAGTGTTGTTTCAGTTATTTTGAGGTTTACTAACATGATGCAAAGGCTAAAATATAAAAGCTTTTCACATAAATAAACAAACCGATTATTATGTGTGAGCATGCTTCAATAAATAGGTTTGCTACTACCTGTATAATTTTTAAAGACTAACTGTATCAGGTGAAGAAGATCCAAGTCCCAGCAGACACACTGTATATAAATACACTTGAAAATATGACAAGAAGGACATTATTTACATTAAGGGCCCTGAGGTGGCCCACTGCTAAAGCTTATAGCAACAGATTCTGAGTATTAGTCAGAGAGCAGATTACAACCAATCATTATTAAAGCCTATTTCACTCACAAATCCACCAGCTACAACTGTTTGGCTGGCTTAACTTTTTTTTTCCTGTGAGTAGCTAGCCAGGCACACAGGGTGGGGAGAAACTATTAAATGCAAAGCAGCACTTGTTACTAAATCTTGTTTTGGGGAGGGGTTAGTGACATGTGGGGGGACATAGTGAAGAAAAGCCAGTTGGTGAAGGCAAAAAAGAGCTGGCAGCGTCTTTGGCTTTCTGCAGCTCAGAGGGTGGCGGGGCGTTGACCAATATATGGCACGGCTGTTGTTCACTTGCCTCCTCACCATGCCACAGTGGTATAATCAGAAAGCTAGAAGTGGTAGGGGCGATAGCCGCTGTAAATTTTGATAGGATGTAGTGTAGGACTATATAGATTGGAATGGTTTGCTGCTGGATTTAGTTTACCCATGGCAGTGCTGGATAACCACAGCTGGCAGTACGCCCAGGCTGGAAAAACCCTGATCAGGCTATCAGGTAGAGTATTGTTTATTATAAATGTATTTTGTTATGCTTACCCAAAATCCTGTGATGAGACAGGGTGTGTGGTTAAAAATTAATAATGTCCACGAAGAGATATTTACCAAAATTCATTCCAATCTCTAGAGATGTATTTATTTTCCCTCCTTATTTAATGTTGGTGATCAGGAGCCTCATTAGGCCTCACAATGCTTTGTCATTTGTGATGTTTGTGTCCCATGATTAATGCAGAATGGCTTTAATGCAATACAGCTGTATCAAAGCAGTTCCCAAGAGAAATAAATAATAGGAATGCATAGCAAACCAGTTCAAAAAATGCACACTAAATGATACTGATGTGATGATTATAATTTAGATTTTGTGATTTTTTTTAACTGAGGGGCCTGTGGTTTTATTGATGTTAATGGGTCACAAGAGCCAAGATGAGGGGGGTTGACAAGGGAGAGTCTGTCTGTGTGTACAATGTCGGGTGCTTGAAAAGGTTATCATTCTCCTGTTAAGTAGGTAGTAAGAGTAATAGAAACTAAGAACTGTAAGTTATATTACCATATAAATAGGAAGAAAAAGGAAACTACTATCTTATATTTGTTTATTGGGTGTTAAGGGTGCATTATGAAAATCAAGACCATACCTAAATAGTCAGTCTGCACAGCCACAGTGGGTCAGTGCCATGTGTTGAAACAGATTGACCAGTACAGCTGGTCTTGATGGAACCAAAAACAGACCTCAAAGATTCACATATTGTGCATAACATTGGGATGCTTTTAGCTCCTTAATATATTCCTCTAATGCCACTAGAAGAAATGACAGCTACCCATCTTTTTGTAGTAAAAGCCATCTTTTTTTTCTTCCTCCATACTAGTTTAATCACAAGACTGAGTACCTGCAGGGGTAATGAATGCAGGTGTCTGAGTAGATGACTTCTGAGGCGATTAGAAGAAGTGGTGCGATTTGTCACGATGGGTACACAGCAGAGTGAGATCAAAACAGAGCCAGCTGAGGGAGGATATATAAAGCCGCAGGCATAGTTTCATTTAAAATACACACACTAAAGCAACGCTTGGATCAATCTTTGCACCTGAGACTGAGTGAACTTTTGTTTTGTATAGTAAAGCGCACTGACCTAGTCTTTTGGCCCGATGATCAACAGTACTGTAAAAGCTTGAGTATGTGTGCACTGTAATGTTCTGATGAATGTTATTGAGGGAAATTAAAGCAGTGACATGCCCATCAAACTTTGTTGCAGATTTTCAAAACTTTAAAACCCCCTTCATGCTGCAGCACTTTGGGTGTCTCATGTTTATATTCAGTTATGGCTCTCCTGCCCTATAAAAGCTGGATAGATGCAAAATGACGAGCGCTTCCAATCGAAAGGCCGTCCTCTGTTGTTGACATCGCCTGAAACAAAAACCTGATGCTGTCGTCCTGCAACATTTATTTCAGCAGAGGTTAACTTTGCCCACACCCCAACATTTAAGACTAAACTAAGTAATGCCAAACAGAAACAAACCGAAACAGTGGGTTACTAGTAGTGAGGCTGAGGTGAATGCCAAGTATGTCAGAAGCAAATACAGTCAAACTGCAGAGGGAGGTGAGAATGGAGACAGACAGAGTGAAAGGACGTCGCACAAGAGATGAAAAGTGCAAAGAACAAAGCGAGGAGGAGACTTAAACACTGAGGTTGTTATTCAGACTCAGTGAGCTGAGAACAGAGCAGTGAAACAGCTGTAGCATCTTAATAAGAACACATAAAGGACTTATAATCTCTCAAGGTGTATTCTAACCGGATCGCAAATGAAACAGCTGCACATACAAACAGACAGCCGCGCATGTTGTCTCATGACCGCAGGCTCACTCCCAAGTTCTGCAGACCTCGTATATATATCACTGCAAAGTGCTACACTTGCAAGATAATTCCAGGAGTGTGTATGCAAGTGTTTTGCATAGCGATGCACTATTATGAGGGCACAGATGTGACCACAGTAGTTCATTATCCCGCATTGAAACTTTGATTGTACCCTTCGTCGGCCTCCCTCACAAACAGCTCAGTGAATTAGCCTTCACATGCACAATCACTTGCTTGCATAAGACTGCTGACCATTGTTTATCTTTGCACTGCCCCTCAACTGCTAACACACTCTGCTAAATAAGAGTTATATTTAGGGGTCGAGTTGTATTTGTTGTATTGTTTGACTTGGACATGATTTTACAGAGCTGTTAGTCCCGCGGTTTGTTCTGTACAATGACTTGTTCATTCAGCGGGGCTTTAAATTTATGGCATATATTTAGTTTCAGTCTGTCATCTCTTAGGTTTTCCTGTGATAATCCCTATAATAACTTATTTACGCAAGTGACATTGTGTTGAAGGGTTGCATTTAAGTTTTCATTCAGCTTGTTTTAAACATTATGCTGTTTGTAGTAATGTGCCGAGCAGCATTTAAAAAAGTTATGAGGAAAAAAAAGAAGAATCCATGATAGCAGTGTTTTATCTGAAGCAGCGGTACTGCAGATTTGAGATTTAAGCACAGTGTGAGAGCCGCAGCGTGGTATTAGTTTTTTTGTTCTACCTTTCCAATTTGTTATGATTTATTCATGGCCTCTTTCTGTTGGGTTTAGGGGTTATATCCCGGTCGAGGGGTTGCGGTTGGAGCAAAGTGTTATTTTTGCTGTAAGCCACACTGTAACAACAATATGAGAAACCCGATGAAAGTTGAGCTCGCCACAGTCCCCGGGCCACCTGCCAGCTCCCGATGAAGGTCGCAGAATTAGAGTGGAGTGGGGCAGGGGCTGCTAGAAGTGATTGTATGTGAGGAAGACGTGTGAATGAAAGCGCCAAAAATAAATAAATGCAGGTGATTTACAGCTGTAGAGCCTAGAAAGAGAATCAGAGAGAGAGGAGCAGAACAAGAGAGCGCGATGAGAGAGTTTGCTGTTGTTTATCTTATCACCCTGTTGCACGGGAGCAACACTCACTTCCTAGTCCTGGTTGTCACACCAGGGACATGATGACTGCCCTGCTTGTCATAGAGACCAGGCCAAACATTCTTACATGAAGGGAAAGGTAGCTTGATATCCACCACACACTAGGGGGATGAGCAGAAATAGAACGCAACACGACAACGTCATGTGACAGACACATGACAAATCTAGGTGATGTGTGAATGGATGTGCTAACTGAGCTTAAAGCTGCTTTTCTTGTAAAAGACTGCAAAAATAGCTGCAATAGTTCAGTATTGAATTGTATAAGCTGCGTGTCGTAGATTTTTTTAGTGCGGTCAGCGTTAATCTTGTTAAAATGACGTTAACGCCATAACCGCATTAATGCAGCAAATCTGTGTTAGCGAGTTACCGCGGATCGCCCTGTGCGTGGGGCTGGACAGCATCAACTCGTTAACGAGCTAACCATGCTAACATGACTTTGGTAAGCTACGAAGCCGCACTGCTTGATGGATTGTCGGAGCATTACGGCTACTATAGTCAGGAGCCTCGCGGAGTAAAACGTACTGTGCTTCAACTTAATATTACCGTATTGTGTGTGTATAAGGACCACAAATGGCACCTGTTAAGATCTGTACGTTAACGAGCTAACCGTGCTAATGCGTTGAAACCATGCAGCCCCACACAGGGGCGATCCGCGCTAACTGGCTAACGGAGATTTGCCACGTTAATGTGGTTATGACGTTAACGTCATTTTAACAAGATTAACGCTGACAACACTAATTGTTTTGTTGTTGTTGTTGTTACTGTGGAGTTACTGTGCTTTTTTTATTTTCTGCCTTACTTTTGCGCTAGTGGTGCAATGGTGGATGCTTATGTTAAACATTATACATTATCTTTACTCTTAGATCTGTATGATGCCATAGATATATCTTCATTTCAGACTTACAGCTCTGTCTGTGAGCACAGCAGAACTACCCACTGGCATTTCAGACTTCTTGTTGTGAGAGGCAGCCAGTTAGAAGAAAGCTTGTTTAAAGTGACAGGACCTGGAGCAGTGTTTGTCAGACAGCAGATGAAGTGATGGTTTGTGTTAGCATCCAGGGTAGGCTAAGAGTTATTTTGATCATGCAAAGCTACTCTAGCTGATTCAAAAATAGAAATATGGAGCTTATTGAGCTTAAAACAAATGGCACACCTAGTGTCTCAATTACACAATTAGTGCAAGATTTATGGATACAGCTTGCTAACCAGGGTTGCTAGTGTTAACTAATAGTGTAATAGCCCGCCCTCTCTCCCAAACTTTCTTAAAGAGCTAATATAATGGCATACAAAAATTCTAAGGTTAAGGTTTCCAAGACTAGTGGGTGACATCACAGTGACTATTTCCATCCTTTATGTACAGTTTATGGAGCGTCTGTGGCCTGTGCCCTGCTTTTTGCCAAAGTTCTCTTTACTTTTATCCAAAAAGCTTATAAAGTGGCACATCCGTCCCTCTGAGGGAGCACTATTCTGAGAGGCTCACAAAGGATGTCAGTCACACTGCTGCACCGTGAAGCACCAGCCAGAACAGCACCAGCACACATCCATACACATATAGAACCTTTAAAGCTGCAAGTGTGCCTGTCTGTATATGTAGCAATCACAGGGTTAGATATATGTCAGGCAGTTTCCAAAGCTTCTGGACTGTCCAACAAGCTGTTCTGACTGGGTATATTGGTCCCATAAATGAATCCGCTCGCACACTTCCTCAGTGTCTGCGCTGTTCCCTAAAAGCTGCACATATACTGAGCCAAACCATGCTGAGCAGTGCAACAAATGACTCCCAGTTCTCTCTTTTAGCACAAACACATAGTGAGGGTCACATACTGGGCTCTGACCCAGAACTGAAGTATGGAAGAAGCATATGAACTGGACTGCAGTTCATATGCTTCTTGTATTGTAAATCTTCATACGTGGTCACCACTTAATTTTAAAGAGTCTTGCATTCTTACAGCTGTGATTTGTTAGATTTGTCCTGTAAAATATTGTTGTATGGTAAAGTGCTGGGTGCACATTTTTAGTATGAAATTCATTTCATAGCGAGTGCTGCTCTAAATCTCTGAATCTCACCACATTGATCCTCGCTGGCAGCTGGAATGCGCGTTATCAAATTTTTGCTGGGATGGTCACGATATCGGCCAGTGGAATTGTACTGTAGTATTTCTGCAGCGTTATGCTGCATGCCTGATCTGTTCCACTGCACTACATTTAGCCTGGCTTGTAATTGGTCTGAGTTTGAGGTTACGAGGTTATGAGCCAGAGGATTGGCATCGTGTGGCATGGCAGGCTGCACAGATGCACCGTGTTCAGTCTAGCCTGTGGTCTGACGGATTGGAATCAAAGGGATTGGCCCTGTGCACCGAGGCTGTGATTTCCAACTTTCTGTGGAAAGACGACGCACATATGCTCATTTTGGATTATGAGATGTTGTTGCAGTGCTTGTAGGTGAAGCAATTGCTTGCAATTATCCCTGCATGTGTTGCAATTTTGGTTGGGGGTTCGTAGAATTTCTACATTACTGTCTAAACTTACTGCATTCATTCCCCCATTACATCTCAATAAAGCCTTCTAAAAACTAGCCTGTAACCCAGATTGGAAACGATGTAGGATGTTCTCAGTCTGTGCTGTGAAGAATTAGTACAACACTGAAGACAATCTGTTCTCCAGTAGTGTATTCAGATTAGTATGTGAGTCTTTCCAGCCCGGAGTTAGGAGGGAAAAGGATTGGCATGCTTCTGCTACATGACTATGCGAATTGATGGATTTAGGGCACAATCCTTTTGGAGTTAGAAAGACAAAAAAGGGCTGAACAGAGTGAATCTGTGTCATCACCTCTTGCTCCGACTCTGCTTTCTAAATTCATGCAGAGCAACAGGAGTGAAAACGCAATGTTCTTTGTGGAATTTTGGAATCACAGAAACATTACAGTTTCGAAACCATGCATGAAGCTCTTTACTCCCACGTACAGGCTCAGTTAAGATCTCACGTGAAGTTAAATGCAAGCTGCAATTTTCTGTCTTAAGCTCAGATGAACTGAAAGGGTTGACTGACCCTCGAGCAACATAAAAACACAGGTTTTGCCAAGTTGCTGCCACTATCAAACATACAGCAGTTTGCATTATTATACAAATGAGCAAACTGTACGGGATCATCTTTGCTTTTTGCTTGTTATTGTTTGCAAGAAAGAGAGAAAAAATCATTCACCTCTGACCTTTTCTTCTATTCAATTCAATTATTTTTAATTTTATTTATATAGCGCGAAGCATTGTAAGGTAAAGACCCTCCAATATTACAGGGGAACCCCAACAATCAGAGAACAGCCAATCAGTAAGCACTTGGCGAAAGTGGGAAGGAAGAACTCCCTTTTAATGGAAAGAAACCTCCAGCAGAACCAGGCTCAGGGCAGGGCAGCCATTTGCCATGACTTGTTGGGATCGTGAATATTACATGGTTTTGAATAATACTGAATATCCAATAAATGAAAAAAAAAAAGTAAAACAATATCAGAGAATAGTGCACGACCTAAATATGTAGTGGAAATGCAAATTGCTACAAAGAGCACGCCTCGCAACCCAGAGAATTGTCTTATTTCACGCATTATGTGTTATTTGCACCTTTGATGGATGTCTGCACAATGTCTCCATTAACAAATGTGCAAAGAGACAGAAAGCGTTTAAGTGCATATGTCGCTGCCCACATTTCTGTCTGTGATGAATGACAAACTGTTATGCATTGCATATGTCTAGATGATATGTCATGTGTGCAGCTGATCCTCTGTTTCGCATTCATCTCCTTGCATATCCTGATACTTTCTAGATTTGAGGAAAGATATCTTGCTAAGGCCCTTTGTCTTCATTTCCTGTTTAAATTGTTGTAATATGTTATAATAATAAAAAGCTTACTATAAAGGCCATATTTTGTGGACAAGCATTATTCATATTACAGGGTGCTAAATGCACACCACCAGTAAAATGGATTGTACTCATTATGAGACCGCTATGAACAAAGAATCTGTGATTGAAAAGATTTATTTCATGCTCAGTAGACTTGTAAATGAAGGGTCGCATGTAGTGAAAAGAGGAGATTGTTGTGTGTGTGCTTCTTTTGTTTTAATACCGTGCTATGCAAAAGCCTCGAGCCACCCCTCATTTCTTTATATTTCGCTAGGAAAATTGGAAATGTGTAGAAATGGGTGCAGGGATTTATTGAAAAATGTGTAAACATAAATTGAAATACAGTACATAAGGGAAAAACAGCATTTGCACAATTGTAACAAGCTTGAAAGTCAATATTTGGTGTGACTACCTTTATTCTTCAACACAGCCGGACCTCTCTTAGGCAAGCTTAAAGTAATTTCTTTCTTCATTAGTCTTCAGGAATAGTTCTCCAGGCTTCTTGGTTTCCATTCAAAGATGAGCCCACGTTGGGCTCTTGGGAGGCTATGTTGTGTTTTTGACCAACAAGGTATGCTTTTTAATATATTAGCAATTTGCAGTAATTGTTGTGTTACAAAATGAAGTCATTTCACCAATGAGATTTTTTCCTCATAGTATTGCATGGTGGATCAAAGTTTGATGGTACTTTTCTGAGTTCATAATTCCATTCCATCAATTCCACCATGACATGATGATGTAGACATTCACTGGTGTACCTCACTGCTGATCTCCTGTGCACAAACCAATGACCATTTGAACCAAAAATTTCATCTTGGATTCATTACTGTCACTGATTTTCAGCTGCATTTCTGATGTTCGTGTGTCAGGTCAAGGATTTATTCCTGTTTCTTAAGGACTTGTCTTGTAGATGCTGTTCATTTGCTGAAAATCATTTTTTAGGCCTGGCACACCTTTTGTCCAACTCTTGTCCAGTTTCCTCAGATTTTTTAAAGTCATACTGCACACATGCTGAGATATACCAAGTTTTGGCTAATAGCGGTTTAAGACTCACCTTGTTGGTCGAAAAAATGCTTAAACTGTGTTGTCGTTGACATTTTTCATAGATTCTTCTAAAGAAATGGAAGCAAATGATGTGTTTTTGCAATACAATTTAAAACTGTTTCTTACCTTAGTTAGTTACCTTTTTTATGCTTGAATGATTCACAGGTCAGTGTTAAGTGGTTTGGTCAGGTATAAGGACTGGACTGAAAATGAGTGAAAATGTCCAAAGAAAAACTTGAAACACCCCCAGAAAGCCTGAATAACTACACAACAGTGTGTGTGTGGCAAGAGGCGGTGATGGGATGTCATGAATCACAGTGTGTAGGGTAGTACTTACTGTTTAGTAAAATTAGGAGAGGCTCTGATGTCATAAGTAATAGGCCATCATACTGTGAAACTTTCTCTTTACTGCCAGCTGCTCTCGATTTTTTTTTAGCAGCGCAGCATTTATGTTAAATTCACCACCTAATTTTGAAAAATCAGTATTTAGGCATTAAAATATACAACTGCAGATCTGTTTAGCTTAGCACAGTCCTCAGCATAAAGCTTAAGTGCATATATGCCCAGCTTTCTGCTGTCTGACCTGGTCTGATGTGTGGTGTTTGAGAAAGGTGCATAGCTTGAGTTTTAGCGGGGAAAGCAGGAGTGTAACAGAGGTCAGTGCTGGCTGCGTGCCAGAGTCAGTATCTTACATAAACTACCACTGAGAGGAATGTGTCTGGGGCACACTTCACAGGAAAGGCACACATGTGCTAACACAAAAACGTGCTAGAGGTGTATTGTTTCTTTTTGCCTTTGCTCTGTATAGTGCTGACTTTCAGTGAACGCAGTCCCAGCAACAAAGCACTATTCTAAAGACACACACTGAAGTCTCTCTGTTAACACTTTCCATGATCAGTCTTATTACTATGATTTTTAAAAAAATTTTTTATCTGCAAGTAGGAGGACATGGAGGCTTAAAATATGTGGGTTTCCCTATCCTCTTACCAATGGAAAGACAATAAAAAGCCATTGTTGCTACGTCAGTCCCATTTTCTGTCAGCTGGTTGTGACATTATCCTTGAATCAGTCCAGTCGCTTCCCACAGAGAGGTGACGTGATACCACTCAGGCCTGACTTCAAACCGTGGCTGAAATCAATATTACAGGAGCTGTTTAAACCTGCAGGAGCTATTTAGCTGTTTCTCTCTTTGTTTTTCTGCAGTCCTCTGTGTGCTGTCACAGCTGGTTGTTCTGTCCCCATATTCTTCTCCATGCTTTCACAAATCCGACTTGGCTTCTCTATTTCTGTGATGTCATACTGCACATTTAAAAGATAGCCCCCCCCCCAATCCAATAGATCATTTATCTTTTTGCCAACTCATTTATCTCTCTGTTTATCTCTTGCTTCCTGTTTCTTCATATCTTCAGCTTATAACTCACTTGCAACCTAGGAGAAGCAATCACAGGTTTAATGGCACTCATGTTGAAATATATCTACATTACATCATGTCACTCAGTGTTTGAATTGTGCCATCAAGCCATCACTTTTTTTAGAGTAATATTAAGTCACTACCTCCTGCTGGAGATATTGGCTTGTACTTGTCACGACTGACTTTTATTGAAGGGAATTTGGCATGATTCAGCACTCAGTAGACTGGCCTCTCTGACTAGTTGGTTTCTGTTGGTAGTCAGTATGATAAAGTGCTTATATTAGAAATGCCAAAGCAGCACCGTGTTTGTGCAAAGTTGTTACTACGTATTCCTTTTTTTGACCCCCTAGGCTCTGTTTATCAGAACTTGCTTCTTATTGAAGCGTTTTATGCAAAGCAGGGCTGTTATTTTTCAGCGCCTTCCTGGGTATGATAGTCTGTGCCCTCAGTTCTAATAGCATTATCACGCCTTGAGTCAGTTGTAGTTCAGGTGATAGCGGTGATTTATGTGGTGGCGGGACTTAAGATAATGAACCGCATCCGTTACATTTCTTATGTGGTTGTGTGAGAGAGATTACTAAGAGCTACGTGAGGAATATCTGATGACATCACTAGCAAACTGAAACTGCAGACAGAGCCCCCTCCCTACCCGCCAGCTCCTTACTCATATATTCACTAGCCTGAAATGTCAATATCATCATGGCTGATGTATATTTTCTTTTACCAACTATGGCATTATAGCGTTTAGCTATGCATTATTGCCCTTTTCAGCCCTTCATAATGAAATTTCCTGAAAAATAAATATGCTTATCAGTTATCACCAAATACCAAAGTACTGCCTTCAGTAAACGTGCTGTTTTCATGACTTCATGGCTTCAACATGATTTGATATGAAGGAGAAAGAGAGACTGAGGGTGTGTGTGTGTGCGTGTGTGTGTGTACATAAATGCTCCATCTTCCTGGTATTAACCAATGTGCCATCTGTTGAGGAGGCGAGGCAAAGGGGATGACATTTCAGCAACATAGTGTAACACACTGCCATGACTATTGTGGGAAATCCTGAGTAAACCTAGCTAGGCTGAACATTCAGTGCTAAAGCAATGGACGATTTCAAAAATAATGCAAATGTAATAGCTTGCAAGCTACAAGAAGCAGATTTTGTTGGCAGCTAGTTAGATCTGCAGCCCGTCTTAACTTCTTCAGAATTACTACTAATAACAACATCAACGTTAACTCAGTTCCATAGAGCCACTTCTGCTGTGTCTGTGGTCATTGATATGAACAAAGTTACAAACAGCATTATAATGTACATTTATGTTGTTTTTTTGCATGCCATGCTATAAAGTGGGTTACCTTATTTAAGTGTTTTGCCTTTTTTCCTGCAGGCTTTTTCAGAGGCTCAGTTATCTTTAAACATGATGTGTTGCAGGGTCATGTATCCTCTACATGGATGTAAAAGTTGAATGACCTTGGTCTAATTGCTGTCTCTGCGTTAAAGATTTTGATTTTAAATATTTTATTCTGCTTACACCTTTATTTTTTCTGTGTTTCAGGGTTTCATCGTAATGAGGATATGAAGGCCATTGATGTGCTTCCTATCCTCAAGGAGAAGGTTGCCTTTCTCTCAGGTCAGTTTCATTTTATGTGCTGTAATTGTAAGTATCTGTTTCAACTGTAAGCTCACTGAAACTTCCATTCATCCTTTTTCAGTGAAGAATTCAGTCTAGTTATTCTGACATTCAGCAAAATTGTGCTCTAACTATACTATATTGCTGTAGAGATTGCTGCCTCACGTTGTGTAGCCTACTAGCTAGTCATGAGTTGCTTTGCTCTAATTCTACTTCCTTAGGTTTAGACACTTTCCAAATAATGTATTCACATTTCTAATCTATTTATTTAGTGAAACATGCACAACTGAAACTCTAGGAACCAAAACTTGAGCAGTATTTTCTGTAGTACTTTAAGCCAACTATGTTTCCTCATCAGTGTGCTTATCATGCAGATGTCTCAGGTCAGTCTCTATCTTTTGTGTGGCTAGACATTATTATAAACCATTAGGTGTTGCTAATTGTTAAGCTAATTTTGTGAGGACACTGTTGTATTTTCTGTAGTACTTTAAGCCAACTATGTAGTGTGCTTATCTGCAGCAGGAGTCTCTATCTTTTTGACATTATTATAAACCATTAGGGGCTAATTGTCTAATTTTGTGAGGTGTTGAATTTGCTAGCTTAATAGTTTGGGAACATGGGCACATTTTTGGCTTTAAAGGTGAGAGGTCAGTGACATCATCCTTGAAAAGTGTGAAATTTTCACATGGAAATGGAGACTGATCTTGGGTATATTTGTTGGTTCCCCCATTGCAGTTGGTATGTGTAGGTAATTTATTAGCATTGACTTATTTCTCTGAACTCTGAATTTGACTCGGCATGGTTTTGATCTGACTTTTACCTTATTTGTGTTAACTGTATTGGCATAGTTGTGAGTAATTTAAGATACTTTTTTTCTGTCAGATTAGTAGTTGGTGTGGTTTGTTATAGCTCTGTGACTGGAACTCTATTACCAGTCTTGTAACTGCAAGACTAAATTCACACCTGGCTCTCAACAAAAGTAACTTGTTTTGAAGTTTCAGTTGACCTGTCTTTGTATCTGAACCAGCTATCTCTACTCACTAGTTATCTCTGACAATTGTGAAAAGAAAATATCTTCATTATTTAAATAGGTTTTCTTTGTGTCATTGTATTTCTATGCGAAGGTGGCAGAGACAGACGTGGAGGTCCGATTCTCACCTTTCCAGCGCGGAGCAACCATGACAGAATACGACCCGAAGACCTGCGCAGGCTCATAGCATACTTGGCCACCATCCCAAGGTAAGGATAGTGGAAGACATATCCATCTATGGACGTGCATAGACACTTAAATGTACCCTTTGCTATAGCTTGCTATTGATGTTTCCCACGTGTTTGCCACAACTGGACATGATACAAATGACAGCTGCTAGATGAAAATGTGTGTTCCCCAACTGGCTTGCAGTGGTTTCTGGAGGTTGCTGGCTGTCATTGGGTAAAATTAGTTTTAAAGAAGATGCCAAGGTTGCCTGTAGGTGAGCAGCAGTACTTTTCACAGTTTTGCTACAGCTTAGAGAGTAGCCAGCCAATCTTTGTAGACAAGTTCATCACTTCCATTCAGTCTATCACCATGGCAATATGCTAACAACCAATGTAGTCACAAGGACGTTTTGGGGGAATACACGTTTCTCCCAGCCAAAAGGTAGCTGCCAAGGGGTCACTGACTGGCTCAAGTAAAGATTTTCTCATCGACTTCCATCAACCTTCATCTACAACCTACTCATCTTTCCTTCATGACCACTGATTGCCAGATGGTTGTGCGCTCTAGGCCTGTATGACTGGGACCTTATTCACTTGATCCTACCTTGTCACCATGATTGTCCCACATCCAAAATGTCAAGCAAGTTAACATCAGATGGTAAGCGGTCATGTATCCACAAAGCCTGAAACAGACAAAGTATGCTCATTGCTTAGTTTGTGTTCGACTTTCCCACCTGTCTTCAATTTAAAGAAAAAAAAAAAAACGGAAGCAAAACCCAAGGCAACAGTAACGTGGGCTGTTTTTATTTTGGATTCTCTGTGGAGAATTAGCCCCTGCCCCCTCTTCCTCTTTTTACCTTCTCATTTCCTCTTCGCTTTCTAGAAAAAGCTGCTACTTTGCTTAGCTTACCTCTCACCCTGTTCTGTCTCTGTCACTTTGTTACTGATAAAGTGTCTAAGGGTATATTGCCAATTGTTGGCCCCCACCCCACCTCCCGTTCCTGCATTTGATGTGTTGTCATGCTAGACTAGAGTCTGCTGCACACTCAAAACGTGTTGCCACAGGAAGCATTTCCAAAGTTGTACTCCGTTGCTCCCTGTAGTTGTGTGCAGGCTGATCTTGAAATCTAGAAGCACCTTTAATACGTAGCTCCGGGCGTTTACCTGTTTGGAGTCGGTTGTCATTAGCTTAGAGGGAAGCTTGCACTTTTCTTCTCTGCTGCGTCTGATCTCCCCTGTGCTATGCTTACTAGTGCTTTGCAGGTTGAGTGCTTTAAAGTCTTTTTCACGGTGGAGTTTGGAGATTTGTCTTGAGGCAAGAAGTGGTCCAGATCAGTTACTGAAAAAAAAGATGGAGTGCAGATTGTGTGTGGGCTATATCATACCGTTTTAATACCGGTGTAATCCACAAAACAGATAGGAAAATGAAATATCGCGATAGAATATGGGTAAACGCGCTGCGCAGTGCCTTTGTTTACATACGCATTCTTTTTTTAGGCGACGCAGAATGAGAAGAGCGGCGGATCGTTAAATGAAACAGATGAACCAGAACTGGTTTGTAAAAATGCTGCAACTTCAGTGGTGTGGAACTGGTTTAGCTTTAGCCTGTCAGATACACACCAAAGCACTATTTTGCTAGCGCATGCTAGCGGGCACCCTCATTATTACTCTGTTGTTTGGAAAATACGGCGCACTTAAAATCAATCTCACCCTTTTTGTCTGAAAATCGACAGTGCCCCTTATAATCCCGCAATTGTGCCTTATGTATGAACTCTGGTTGTGTTTACTGACCTGCGATTTTATGTACACGGCTTGAAAATCTGTCAAAAGTAGAGACTTTGCTAAGCTACGACTCAAGGCGATGAATTGTCGGACATTACGGCTACCGCAGTCAGGAGTTCATGGAGTGATCGCACTGTGCTTCAACATAATATTACCGTTGTGTGCATAACCTGATTTTGAAGTTTTGTGGATATTATACATGGTTATGCTGAGGATATGTCGCTTACCAGTTTCCACTGGAAATCTTTTGTTAAACTGTCAGTGAGGAATTTGCACTGTTACATTTTTATATAACTTTAATGCACATAAAAATCAGCTGCTTCTTTAAGTGAAAATACATTGATGGCTTTGCACTAATAAAGTTGTTGAGTTGTAAAGTATTTTTGTCTTTTGTCAATTATATCGTTTGGAGATTTGTTATCGCAAATTTTCAAATGGTCCAGATAAATTTTTGAAAATATCGATGGAGTGCAGATTCACTGATCTTTTAGTTCATCTGTGGGATGTCAGAGGCTGAATGAGGCATTTTCAGACCCTGCATGTATTTCAGTAGCAGCAGCAGAATCAAGTTTAACTGTTGGGTTCACAGCGTTACTTTGTTTACTCTCTATAGATTATGTGCGTAGTTTTCAATTCCCTTGGATCATCCCACAGAATATATTCTCAGATCAAATGCCTAAAAACTCAAAAAGAGGGTGAATGAAGTAAATTATGCACACGAGCAGTTTATGTTTTATGTCAAAGTGCTTGTTGTTTTAAGTTTGGAGAGCAGTCTGTGTTGGATAAAAAGTTTATGTTAAAATCATTATCTTAAGGCAGACCATTTTGCCAATCTGATCTCTTTATTAAAATTGTTGAAATAATTTTCTCTAAAGTATTTTTTGGGACTGAGAGGTAAAAAACAAGTAGCTACCTCTAACTAAAGCCCAAGAAGCCGATACAGCTGGTGTGCAAAGACTTACAGGCTTCCAAACGGCTCAGCTCTTTAGAAAGAGGTAAGACTGGAGAGGATAAAAGATTAGTCAGAGGTGGCCAGTCATCCAGTCGGAAGACCGAGGAGTGTCATAAGTCAGGAGGAGGCCAGCTTCTTTTCCTCAGCTTAATTTCTCTTCCTCCTGTCTAAATATTTCTGCTGCCTTACCCCCTTTTTTTTCAGTACCCTCCTTCCAGCCTCAGTATCTCTCTTTCTCACTCGCTCTCCTCTCTACCCGCTCTGCTCTGGGGTTTTTTTTTCTCTATCCATTTGGCTGCCGATCTGTTTTCATAGAGTGTGGTCAGAGTGAGATAGAGCAGGAGGCCCTGCGTCTGTTTCTGTGTCCTAGCTGCACATTCAGATTAAAGCCTTTAATACTGAGAAACAACCTTTTATGGAAGTGTACGGCAGCAGGACTCCTGGTAAGCGGCGGTGGAAACTTCAACGCTTGAATGTTTTAACTGTTTTCTTTCCTCTCCAGATGCTGAGGAGATTGGGTACTTCAGTTAGAGCAGTTCCTTTAGAAAAGGGCTTTGTAATGTTTTGTTACGAGGCAGTGACGTCAAATTTTGTCCTTTCGTTGCCAGCATGGTTTTTTTTTCTCTAACCTGGCTTTAATGGTTCTATGTTAGCATTATAAATGTTAAATGTACTGCATCTTTTTCTTTGTGAATTAGCCCTTTATCCTGGGATATGACCTCGTTCATTTATTTCCTTTTTTTCTGCAGTGAGGAGGTGGCCAGACATGGCTTCACAGTCATTGTGGACATGCGTGGTTCTAAGTGGGACAGCATCAAACCTCTGCTAAAGATCCTTCAGGAATCGTTCCCTTCTTGTATTCACGTTGCTCTTATCATCAAGCCAGACAACTTCTGGCAGAAGCAGAGGACCAACTTTGGCAGCTCCAAGTTTGAATTTGAGGTAGGCGATGCTCGACGCACTTTAAATAGTACAGCATAAAAAAGTAATCATTTTAACCCAGCCACCTTGCTTTTTTTGTAATTTTTGCTTTTTGCTTTCATTTTCTTCTCTTTTTAATGCTGCATTACTGCATTTTGTTACGCACAGCAGATATAGATACCGGTTGTCTCGTCATGTCAGTGTACCGTATGCTCAGATGAGCAAATTGTTGTAAACTGTTAGTTAGTTTTGCATACCCGCTGGCCTTTCTTTACCAGCTCTAATTGGACTGTGCTTTGTGTCAGTGGCACGATTCTGTCCCGTGTGGGCATGTAGAGGTGGTATATTTAGTTCTGACCCAGTTACTATGGAAACAGGATATATAGGACATGGCAAAGAGTTTATTCCTAACTTTAGTGCATTGGCTTTGGACAAGCAACTTGTTGTATTTTTGTTTTTGTTTTTTTTTTTCCTTTTTGTGTATGACGTCAAACGTACTATTTTTGGCTGCACATCAAGTACCGTAGAGTTTTATTTATCATGCAGACTGCAGTGATTGAAGCATTCGTTTGAGAGATAACTCAGTCTTTCTTGTCAGAGGGGTTAATTGTGTTGAGGGTTTATATTAATAACATCTTATTAAACATGATGTTGTCTTTTTCTTCCTCACCACACCCATTCAAACACGGGTGTACAGTGCTTACTGACTGCGCATTATCTTTAGAGTCAAGTTTTTACAGTAGGAAATATCTTAAAGAGTTAACATTTGACTAGATTATTTGACTTGATTATATTAGCGTAAACTCTGCTTATTTTTCCTCTTTCGCCCTTTCGTCTATTTGTAATTCTTTTCTTTTTTCTTGTGTGTCCCAAATCTGCCTGCCCGCACCAGACGGTGATGGTCTCCTTAGAGGGTTTAACCAAGATTGTGGACCCTTCCCAGCTGACAGCCGACTTCGAGGGCAGCCTAGAATACAACCATGATGAATGGATTGAGGTTTTATTATTATTATTAAGAGTCTTATTGATGATCTTTTTAATAATTCAATTCTTTAATGCTAAATTCAATTCAATTTCCTCACTGAGGACAATAGCTGACTTCTAACTTTCCTTTCAGGTGCGGCTCTCTTATGAGACGTTTGCCAGTGATGCAGCGCGGGCTTTATCACGTCTTGAAGAACTCCAGGAAACCTTGTCCCAGCGTGATCTCCCACGGGATCTGGAAGGGGCTCGGCGGTTAATGGAAGAACATGCTGCACTGAAGAAAAGGGCCACGAAAGCATCCGTAGAGGAGCTCGACGCACAGGGACGGAGGCTGCTCCAAAGGCTACAGTCACAGACTGCAGGGGTTGGGAGTGTTGGAGCCAGCGGAGATTCTAACGACCACCATCACGGGTTTCACGTGCATGCGGACGTGCACAATCTGGTGGCTAAAGTGACAGGTTTGTTGGATAAGCTGCACGGGATGCGCCAGAATCTGCAGCAGTTGTGGCACATGAGGAAACTGAAGCTGGACCAGTGCTTCCAACTGCGGCTGTTTGAGCAAGATGCTGAGAAGGTCAGAGAACTAATCATGCTAATCACAAACGAACTAATCACAAAGTTATGTGTTGTCAGTTCTGCAGTTTTCTACATATACCTGATGTTAGATATGCCACTACAACAGTTTAACTTTTTGGACATGCAATTATTCATGGCTAATCTTTTGCATGAGCATACTTGCCAATTCTATTCAGTCATAGAAAAATATAACATGATCATCATCATCACTATGTAAGCCAGATAATTGAGACTCTATGTCAATATGGTGGTAAAGGTTCAATAAAGCTCACTGATGGCAGGTGTTAATTATTAATTTTCTTTTCCTTCTAAATGAATGGAGGACATAATATATGTCATCTTTACACTTATATTGGAAATTGCTTATATTCTTTAAATATATATTTATATTTCTGGTTGCCCATTGAGTTTAAATGCTCTTTGGAAATATATAATTGAGTTTTTCATTTTCCAAGTAATGTGTGAGTGTGTGCAAATGGAAACTGTAGCCCTATACACTGTTCAGGGTTTTTGGCAAGTACCTTTATTTAAGACACATTTGTCATATTCTTACCTCAGTAGAGGGTGAACAACAGCGGTCGCATCCCACACATAGTTTTTTAGTTTTCGTATCAGAGGAGCTTAGAGATGACCTTTGCCTTCTTCAGCGGTTGTGGTTAATTAGCAAGCAACAAGGCCTCTCACTCCTGCTGCCATGAGTTACCACAAGATGGGCAGCTTTTCATTTGATGTGCTTTTTGTAAAGCTATGTTTTCTCCATCTGTGTAGATGTTTGACTGGATAATGCACAACAAGGGGCTTTTCCTGACCAGTTACACGGAGATCGGAGGGAACCACCAGCATGCTGTGGAGTTGCAGACGCAGCACAACCACTTCGCTATGAACTGCATGGTAAGACCCTATCGTTAGCTGTCACGCACATACAAATGCACAGAAAAAGGTAATGCAGTCGTAAACTGCCATCATTCCTCTCATTCACACTAAATACTTTTTTTCCCCACCCTTTATCCCAAACCACCCTCTCCCTATATGGGGAAACTGATGTCTTCTGTCTTGCCATGCCCTTTTTCTCATATTCATCTTTTTTTGTACTCTGCTTCAACTCTGCCCCAGTTTGTCATGTCTTGTCATGGTGCTGTTCCCATAATTGACCCGCATTGCCTTTGTGCCCCTCCCACCGCTGTGTGCTGCCCTTTGCTGCTCTGCTCCGCCCTCCTCCCTGCGACATCATACCTCTAGTCCTTAGAGCTCTGCTGTTGGCTAATAAATTTAGCTGAGGATATTGTATTGTGGCACTGGACCCACCACACTATGTACTCTGCCCTAACTTTGTTTTCCTTTGTCACAGTTTGACTGGTAAGCCTCAATGGCCTTGCAAGGTTTCCGTTTCATCCTTTTGTCAATCCTTTGCAGTGCACTTTCTTTTTACATCCCTCATAACTTATAATGGTGTGTTATTCCTGCTTGTCATATATCATCAAGCAAGTAAACCAAGCTTGTTCCAGGCTTCATGGGATGCATTTAAATTAGTAGATTTGTTTTAGACTAAAAACAGCTTCAAAACAATCTGAGAAAAAAATAAGGATGTAGCCCACTACTTCTGATTTGAACAGCAAACTAGCCTGCCATTTTTCCGTGCCACTTTCTAAAAGTAATTATTTTTAGTGTAAAAGTGTAACCAATGGAGAGCAGGGCAACTGGCCTGAATCTTCTTACAGAGTCACTGGTGTTACGGATCATTTGCAACATTCAGCCCAGAGAGGGCGGTTTCAGTGACCTCCCACAGCCGGATGTTTCAACTGTACTGGCTAAGGTGAGCCAAAAAGCAACTGAGACAGCTGAGAAGACAGATAGACCTACACAGTATACTCAGGCCTACATTGACAGTATGCTCAAACATATACAAACACGCATACAGATGGTTTAACAGTGAAAGACCACCGCCCCCTCCACCTATTCTTCCCCAGGAAGCGGTGTTTCCCCTTCCTGTTGCCTGCACAGCACAATAGAAATACACAGTGTCAGTAGGTGTGTTTATACTGCATGTTCTCCTGTTTGTGTGTCCGCGTTCTCCGACTGTGTCAACATTGTAGCCAGAGTAAAACCAAGGTGAAACAACACAATTACTCGTTTGCCAGTTTCCAGCGACTAAACAAAAAAAACACCAGCATGTGTTTACTGTACTGTGTCAGGCAGTCATCGGTGATGGGAGTGTCATGTGTAAGTGAAACTTTGGACCAAATGCTGATGGTGACTCTGGTGTTGTGTGAGAGATAATGTGTCGTGTTGCAAAATACAATCCCTAGGGTTATGATACTGTTACTCCCCCTATGGGAGGTACTTAAAAATTCACTTTAGGAGTCAAGGAGCTTTTTTTAAATACTTTTAATAGAGCCGTCATTTTACATATGTGGCCTTTTTCTGGGTCACATGCATGATGCCTTTTTTTTCCCCAACTATTACAGGTTTTAAAACTCTAATATCACAAAATGCATTCAGATAGTTCAGATTGTTTGTCTTGTTTTGATAACTAACACAGTTTTGCTGAAGATTTTAACAGTTTGATGATGCGACACATTCAGATGTTTAGTTTGAGATGCCGAAGAAGCAAGTCAACAGTAATGCTCTCAAATATCAATCGTTTGGACATTTCCAAACTAGTCTGTAATTCTACAGTGAGAAAAATTTTCACAATTGGAAAAAAATCAAGACAGTTGAAGGTTTTGCAAGGCGTGGACATCCCAACAAATTAACCTAAAGGTCACAGAAATGCTAAGAGAAACTAAAAATCCAAGAGCTACAAGAATCCACGGGCCTCAGGTGACAGAGGGGATGGTGGGATTGTGTTGAAGCCACAGGACTTGGGTATCTTGTAATAATTACATTTAATAAGCATTGCTAGTCGATTTGTTCGAACTGTCATGTGTGGAGTCGAAATGTTTCTAGTCATATTTGTTGAGAAGGAAACGCATGATGTATGTTATGTAGCAAATATAACAACTGTCCAAAGATTATTGCAATATAAGTTCGAAATCAGACTCTAGAAATGCCATGATCTGTACAAGCAGTCGCTTTGTTTATTTGTTGCGGTCTCAGGGAAAGGTACGTGCACACCTCCAAGAAAATGTGCTATTGCAGCCTCCATCATCCATGCTGACTTTGTGCAGATAGAAGTAGCACTCTGTCATGATATCCTGCATTAAAGATAAATAAAGCTGTTAAGTCTGAGCATAATGTTTTATACCCATAACATTCATATACACACGCACACATAGAGATACAGGAAAAGAGCTTTCTTACATCAAGTACTTCATAATTAAGTACAAAGAATGTTTTTCCAGCGAGGCAGGCAGGGTAGGCATCACTGGAAACATGATATGCTGCTATGGAAACGTTTCTTAAATTATCTGTAAATACAGAAACAGGTTTTTTCAAAAAAGTACACTTTTAAATAAATATATATTTATATATCTAAGAAACTGTTTGTTCAAGGATGTAGACTGTACTTTTTCTTCATATTATGTCATAATTTTGTGTTTTTGCACTCTGTTGTGATGGAGTTGTGCTGAATTTTGAAGATGTTAATGCCGATTTTGTGTTTATCGACTACGTGCCTAGTTGATTCGTCAAGATATTGTTTTCTTCGCGTAGGTTGTTGCTTTCTTCAGTCAACTTCATCTGATTCCCAGCTAAAGTGGCACCTATTATGAAAGGAATGATATGTTTATGAGTTCATCTACAGCTGAAAACATACAAACGAAATTCTTTACAAAGGACAGCAATGCAAAGAAGATTTATTCCAGGCTCATGCTCCTATGGACAGTAAAGTAACATGACTAAGCTAATATATTCACTGAAGATGAAGATAAAACTTTCAGTCATTGTGAGTATTTTTAAATGTAGTCTGTTAGATAAAAAATGTCCTCCATACATCAGTGTATAGATCAGTGTATACACATGGTGATAATATTATGATTTCACGAAAGTGAAGTTTAGACTCACAAGCGATGCTCACACAGATGAGTACGATGATTAACAGAATACACAGAACTGCCAGACAAACTGTAGCATTCCTGAAAAAAACTAATGAGAAAATAATGTAAGTCGTTTTGTGTGTTTGTATTTAATGTGTTTGTATCGTCTCAATTTGAATATTTGTCTTACCAAACTCAGGAGGTTGGTTTTTTCCTTTGTTGGCATTGAACCCCGGCCATCTGATAGTCATGTACCTGAGAGGAGGGGGGCGGTTGGTGGCTGCGCTTTGGTTTCCGATGTTTGGCAGTGTTGCGTTTGTCGCAGCTCTCTGATTTTTCAGCTCCTCTCTGTTCCTACCTCTGAACACAGGGCTTGGTTGCTGTTCTCTTGAGCTCCTCGTTGCGCTGTAATCTATACCGAGTGTGTCTGCAGCTTCATAAGTATTGTCCTCTTCTGACCACTGGTCAGCGTCCATTGTCATGTAATCCTCATTGTTTTCTGCTGCCGACTCCGCCATTGCTGAATGGTGTCTTTGGTTGTTAGTGGCTGTGTGATGTGTTTTTCTAAAATACCTTACAGATTTTTATCGATGCAAATGCCTTGGTAGGAGGGACCAATGTAAAAAGGTTTCACTGGAAGCATCCGACAGCTACTTTTTACATCTGGAATATATATTATATAAAAATCTAAAAAAATCTAAAAAAAAATCTTTAAAAAAAAAGAAAAGAAGAATGAATTTTTAAGAAATGAATCTGAATTCCAAAGGATTTTGGAGGGATTTTGAAACTCTATCTTGTTCACTGGACTAAAAACTGGAAAACCCAGAAAAATTCCTAAAGGCAAATAGATGATTTGCCTTTAGTTTGTATACAAAGAGATGGTTCACAGAGATTAGGAATAGTTCCCGTGAAAACTGGAATGGTGGAGCACAGGGTGTTGGGAAAGTGAACTGTGAGATAACCCAGTTATTCAGAACTGGGTTTACATTGTTTGAGTAAAGGAATCTTACAAATGACGCTATGGGTTTACTAGTGTTTCATTTTACAAAGCCAGTCATCTCCATACAGCTAACGTGCTGACTGAATTAGGATCCTGTCCAAAATGACTGGTTTGTTCATTCATGCTATTCATGGTTAGTATAAATTCACACTTCCTGCAAAGTTACATTTACATTAACCTATAGCTAGCTAAAGAATTGCACATCCTAGAGATATTTTTATATTGCTTGACATCCCTATATTACCCATGAATTTTTCACTTCAGTAAATATTGTACCAAAAGCAGCAAGTCTGGTTATTAGTCGTTTTAGAAACAGGAAGTATTTAAAGCTTTAAGGTTGTTGAGAGTTTTTGTGTTTTATGTTTCTTGTACTTCATTTACAGCCTAGACACTGTCTATTTCTACAGATTGATTCATTTCTGGGACCTGTCCTCTTTTCCATTTTCCGTATTTATGTCTGTTTTCTCTCCCACAGCCACTCTCGTTCCCTATGGCACCATCAGTTTTAAATTAAGAAGACTTTTTAAATTTATATTCTCCCAACTCCTCCTCCCTTCTCTCCTTCAGCCATCAGTTTTAGATTACCACCCGAAGTAGTCCAACATGTCTGCATTTCCTCTCTTCCCCTGAATGATTGTGTGATTTGGAGGTCCCCCCAAAATCCCAATAGTCCCTAATACCACATAAAACCTCAGAGACAGCTCTTCCTGTGACATTTGATGTGTAAGATTTATTATGGGATTATAGTAGTTCTAGTCCTAACCACCATGCTTTTATTTATGACAACTTAACTTCTGCTGTGTATTCAAAAGCTGAACTGATGTTAGCCGTGCTGTTTAGCTCACCACTGTCCTTATCCTTGAACCAACATCAGATTGTACTGAGCACGTTTCAATGTTGATTCTGCACAGTATGGATTGTTCTTCTACAGTACACGCAAATGCAGAGCTGTTTAAAATCTCTCGAAACCCTAATATAAAAACAGACAAACTCAAAGCTTCCTGAGTTGAACAAAGTAAATCCAGTGTCCACAGCTTTGATGAAAACTGCTTTAAGGGTTGTAGCTGGTGTTTGGTTCATCTTTCCTTCCCATTGTGATTGAAACAAGCTAGCTAAGAGCCATAATAGGCTCCAGGAGCAGTAATTGAATAGAATAATAACACGCTGTTAACACAGTTGTTAATTAGCGTTTGCTGACCCATGCCTATCTACACAAAACAGCTTGGGGCCCATATATTAAAAAAGACTGAAAGATTAAGAGGCAAATGGGCTTTTTTATTATTCACATGGGGGTATGTCTCCCAAGTGAATTACTCTGTGTCTGTGTGTGAGGACAGAGGTGAAATATGTAATAAATAATTTTAGCCACTATTTTTTCCACATATAACTTTAATTGCTTTGAATGAACACTGACAATCTGGGCCATTTGAAGACTGGATATACTTTGAATGACAGACTATTAATTTACACTGGAAGATGCCCAAATATTAACGATAAGAGCACTCTTTATATAAATGTAGCTTTTCTTTTGTATAGAACCGAAATTAATTATTTTTAATATGTTTTGGGTTTTTTTCCCCCTGTATCTGTTTCTCTCTGAAACAGAATGTGTATGTGAACATCAATCGAATCATGTCTGTTGGAAATCGGCTCCTGGAGTCCAGCCACTATGCCTCTCAGCAGATCCAGCAGATCTCAAGCCAGCTGGAGCAAGAGTGGAAGGCCTTTGCTGCAGCACTGGACGAACGCAGCACCTTGCTGGAGATGTCTGCCAGCTTCCACCAGAAAGCAGATCAGGTACCGGGATGCAAAAAATTAATTAAACTTCTGATATTATAGTAATACATGTGTGCATAATAGATGCACATTTCTTCTTTTCTATATGTGCAAAAAGACTTTTTTTTGGCAGAAGTAAATGTGCTGTTGGCAGCTCTGCTTGAAAGCATCAGAATATCTGCATGTATTTATAAAGTTGTGAGTTCTTACATTCATTTAGTACATGCTGTGCAAACAACAATTGGAGCATGCAGCATATGATCTGTTATGTAATGATGTGTTTTTGTCATCTAAACAGTATTACAGCTTTGTGTAATTTTCTACTCTTACTTACTTACTTATACATTTAGATAAAAAAAAACTTTCCAATTTAAAGGCCCTGAGGTTACTGTGGAACCTTGCTAATGAGAGACCATTTAAATGATCAATACTACTTTAAATTGTTTTGCTTACGGTTGCAGTAGCAGCACATTAGTTGTTGACAACTGTTGTTTGCTGAATGGCTCTTTTTCTGTGTAGTCTTTGATGTCCAAGACTTTCTCGTAAGTGACTGTATTATTCTACCATCAGTAGAAATAGACAGAGCAGTACTGCAGGCATCTTATTTTTGTGGCAAAATATATATATGTATTATTATAATTTAGTGATCACATGTAATCTCCTTTCCTAAATAAGATCAAAAAGTGAATCTTTCTTTTTCCATGTGATGGCTCAGTCTTACTTTTCTCTTTTTGACTGTGTTGATTCTCCCATGGAAATTCTCATATGCACCACCATCTGGATAGAAATGTTCAGGGTTATTATTTGTGTGCAAAAATGACTTTTGCAGACATATTAAAGCTATTGTAATCTTTGACTGACCTGCTCGTTCAGTCTTAATAGCATTTGTATGATGCTGAACTTGTGTTTCTATACAAATACTGTATGTCTGTCTTTTTTCACAGTACATGAGTAAAGTGGAGCCGTGGTGTAAGGCATGTGGTGAGGGAGAGCTGCCCTCTGAACTCCAGGATCTGGAAGACACAATCCATCATCACCAGGGGCTGTATGAGCACATCACCACAGCATACTCTGAGGTCAGTAGGAGCAGGCACATTCGCAGACACAGTGCATGCCGAACCATAAGTGCATGACACAAATCAGCATGCAAAACACAGAGTATACAAATATATATACAAATATCATTGTGACTCTATGGAATACAAACAATAGATGTGGTGATTATGCAAATCGTGCATTCAAAATATTCACACATGCCTTCAACAACAATGGAAACTTTCTCCATCGATACATCTCTTTGGGTTTTAGTTAGTTTCACGACTTAAAATAAAGCAAATAACACAAATTAAACGATGGCTGATTTGGTTTGAAATTGGTAGATTCACTGCCTCCGTTAAAAAATTCTGTTAAAAAAACATACATGAGATGTTGAGAAAAAAAAAATATTATTAGGGTGTTATGTTGTCTACTGGTATTTAGTAGTGGTTGGTCCACTGTGTGTTATAGTAGTCGCCTCCCATGAGATTTTAGAGCACTTCCTGCGTCAGTCTGTTGACAAGGCTTATGGAGATGCTTAGCATCTTCCCAGAGTGCTAAAACTACTACCAAATGGTTTGCTGACCATGTTACTGGTACGCTTGACTAGCCAGCCAGCTCCACAGAGAATCTATGAGATATTGTCAAGAGGAAGCCCAAAAATTTCAGAAATTCCATATTTCTGCATTAGAAATCCTGTTTTTATTCATCTTAGGAAATATTCTAATAATATGAGATCTTAGACTCTGATTTTCATGAGCCATAGCCCATCATTTTCAAAATTACATAAAATGCCTTGAAATGTTTCTATACAGTATGTAAATGAATATAGTTTAAGTAATAGTTTTAACATTTTGAATGAAAATACAAAAAACAAGAACGTTTTCATGATTTTCAAATATTTTAGTATTGTATTGATATTCTAAGTCGACTTACAGTATCAAACCCATCAGATCCACCCAGTATTAAATGTCACACTGCCCATCAACTTTCACAGGTAAGCCAGGATGGCAAGTCTCTGTTGGACAAACTGCAGCGACCCTTGACCCCAGGAAGTGCAGATTCGTTGATGGCATCAGCTAACTACTCCAAGGCTGTGCATCATGTTTTGGATATCATCCATGAGGTGTTGCATCATCAAAGGCAACTGGAAAACATCTGGCAGCATCGCAAAGTCCGTCTGCACCAGCGCCTGCAGCTGTGTGTCTTTCAGCAGGATGTACAGCAAGTAAGAAATGTGTGCAAACATCCGCAGCAAAACCTGGCTTTGCTGAGACTCTCAACGCCCACACAACGACAGTACAGTAGGAATTGCATAAAGTGCTGTCCCATCTTGCCCTTATGTCTGAATTAGTTTCCCCGTAGATTTAGATTGTCTGTACTCTTAACTTTCCGATGCAGAAATCCTTCCACTTAAGCATTTTTTACTCTGAGAGCTTGAGAGGATGTCTATGAAGAGCTATTTCCTAGGCTTGTCATTATGTGTCAATTTTAGGGTTATTGAATCTTATAAATATTTGTATTTTCCAGTTCATACAGGAGTAAGGTTGAAATTGAATTAAAAAATGAGGGGGTGATTGAAGAATATGATATAATAATCTCCAGTTATTTCAACCCCCTTTTTTTTTTTTAACTTCCTCTGAGCTTTTTTTATTTCCTTTGAGTGAGTGTCTCTATGTGTGGCTGTGGTGGGGATGGCAGAGCTCTTAGATCAAAACTTCTGAGTTGGTGTATTTCTGTCCTCTGGGCATGAACCCCCTCTCTGCTCTCTTCCACCTCTCCTTCTCTCTCACTCATTCTTGCTGTACGTCTATGCTTCTGTCGTCCCCCTCTCTTCTTTTATCACCTTTTTCTCTTGGTAGTGGTTTCCATGGTGATGCAATTTACTGTCACATAATGCGTCGAGGGCATTGTGTGCATGTTCATATGCGTTTGCCTCATCAAAATATTCTCTCAGAGATGTTGAAAATCCCTTTCATTACATCACATAGAAACAGATGGAGTTAGGCCATCTGTTTAATAAATAATAAGGTTATTAATAAGTACAAAGACTTATATCTGTTCACAGCCACAATGGAAATGTTGACTCTTTACACTGCTTTGGATTTGCACTGAAGCAAAACCCAGTCACCCAGGCTGTAATTTAAACATGACAGACTGCATATGGAGGGAAGGAGTAAAGAAAAGGGGGTGGGGAGAAGCAGAGAGATGACATCTATAGACTGCTGTAATTAATGTGGTCGAAATGCAGCCGATTGTACCCCCTACTGCTGGAAAATATGTACTGCATACTGAAATGGACTGCTTATTTTTACCTGTTTATGTGTGTGTGTGTGTGTGTGTGTGTTTAAAGGTGCTGGACTGGATAGAAAATCACGGTGAGGCCTTCCTTAGCAAACATACAGGTGTTGGAAAGTCTTTGCACAGAGCCAGGGCTTTACAGAAAAGGCATGAAGACTTTGAAGAGGTTGCACAGGTGAGCAAAGCAAACACTCTTTGTTCTGTGACATACGTTTTCTCATCAATTTCATATTTTTGCAACAACCTTAAAACTGTATTCCACTGTGTAGACATGACAAAAAAACACAAAACAAAACGTTGAGTTGGTAGGTTCAGTTTAATAAGTTGTGACAAAAGTGACAAGAGAAAGTAAGTAAAGTTCTTCTTGTAAAGGTCACTTGCAAGAAATAGAATATTCTCATTTTAAATGTATTTAATCTTTCAGAACACCTACACCAATGCTGACAAGTTACTAGAGGCTGCAGAGCAGCTGGCCCAGACCGGAGAGTGTGACCCAGAGGAAATTTACCAGGCCGCCCACCAGCTTGAAGACCGCATCCAGGATTTTGTGCGACGTGTCGAGCAACGTAAAGTGCTGCTGGACATGTCTGTTGCCTTCCACACGCATGTCAAAGAGGTGCGTGTCCCTCTCCCTGCTTCAACTTGTCCTGTTTGCAGCATTGATTTAACTCCTCTGTTTTGCTTATTGCTAGAATTTCATGTGACTAATACTGTAAGAGGACATTGTATATAAAAAAGATGTAATCATGTTTATTCTGTGTTAAGGCTCTTAGAAATATATTTTAAACTGAGTTCCCTGTCTTCATATTTTTGTTGCAGCAGAGATGCTCCAGTTGAAATGCAATAAACTCCGCAGGCTAACTTTGCTCTGGCAGTTTTCACATGCAGGCTATGTTGAATAGTCGTAGCAATTTATATAAAGTGTGTTTGAATAAATGCATCAGATTGGTTCCAGATGTGTTCCTGCAACAATCATTATGCTGTTTGTAAAAAACAAAGAGTATAATTTTCTTTTGCCTCTGTAGTACACATTCACACGCCATACAAGGGTAATCTGACCTCATCTGCCTTCTCCTTGACTTTGATTAAGGCAGGCAGGTCTTTAGGTTGTCTTCTTAAGCCTTTAGGGAGCTGCAAAAATGCATTTGTGCTAACCGCTCCTTGAAAGAACTCTTTTGTGTATCTTTGACTGTCAAAATTAACCTTCCCAGACGGACAAGGCAGTGCTCTCTGCATGTGTTAACACTACATCCTGTTTACATAGACTCATAGACAGTCAGAGCCTAGGTATTATTAATGAAGCTAGTCTTTAATGCCCATATGGACTAATCTCCTTCATCCCATCTGTCAGCTCACAATGATAGCAGTACGCTATCTGTGTGAGCGCGCGTGTATTTCTGAGCGTGTATTTGTGTGTTTGTTTCACTATGATTCTTTTCTCTGCATGCATATGTTTGTACAAGTGAATGTTTCCAACTCTGCTGCCCATCACTTCTTCAAGTGCTGCAGAATGCTTTGGATGCAGTCCAGTGTGTTAGAAGGCAGTTGTTTACTGTGATGACAGGGCATGAACTACACTGTATAAGAAGCAGTTTACCTGCCCCAGTTTTCCATGAAGCTAACTGATCAGAAGGATCGGACTAATAAAAATAGCCATCTTTACTTAATCAGAAATTCTCAGACAAGGGCTTTGACAAAGAGAGAAGCATTTGTTTTGAAAAATGAGTCACTCGCTTGATTTCACTTTTCACACATTTTTAATGGTCTGTGTCAGTATGGAAACCATGTAATATGTAACATAGTTAACACAGTGAACAATATCAAAAGTAGGCATGTTTTTGTGTTGGCAGCGTGGGTGTTAGACAAACAATGGGTGCCAGGGTCTCTCCCCTGCAGCCTGGACCGTATGCCAGGGCTTCAGTACCCTGAGCCAATTCACCCAGATGGCTAATCTGTTACAAAGATGACCATTCACAAAACACCAGCTTTGAAAAGAACTGGTTGGATTTGATTTGTTGTTGATTTCTGTCTCATATCTCGTGTCTATCCATTTGGCAGCTTGTCTATTTATTCTTAGATGTCTGTTTAGCTCACGCCACTATATGCACCACCCTCAAACATGTGTCTGCTGATTATTGTGCTTTTTTTCTCTACATTTAAAGTGTTTTTTTTTTCTTTGTCGATCACACTTAGCTGTGGACATGGCTGGAGGAGCTTCAGAAAGAACTGCTGGATGATGTTTACGCAGAGTCGGTCGAGGCAGTCCAGGATCTGATCAAGCGATTCGGCCAGCAGCAGCAGACCACCCTGCAGGCAACAGTCAATGTTATAAAGGAAGGAGAGGACCTCATACAACAGCTCAGGTGATCATTTATTAGTATTATTAAATTTTTACATGATTTACTAAAGTCTGAATATTGTAATATTCAATGTTCATCTGATCATCTGTCACATTTGCCATCTGGAGATGGCCTTGGGTTACACATATTTTCCAATTATTCAATGATCATGTGCTAAAAGGAAAACAAGAAGCGCTGATAGAAGTATACACTGGAGAAAACGAGCGAGGGTGATTTCTAAAAGAATGACTTGACAAAAATTGGGAACAAACCTCTGCAGACCTCTAAGTCCTCTCCATTTAACCCCTGCTTACAGAGATTCTGCCATCTCAAGCAACAAGACTCCGCACAACAGCTCCATGGCCCACATCGAGAGCGTGCTGCAGCAGCTGGACGAGGCCCAGGGCCAGATGGAGGAGTTGTTCCAGGAAAGGAAGATCAAACTTGAGCTCTTCCTCCAGCTCCGCATCTTTGAAAGGGACGCAATTGACGTAAGTAGGCGGAAAATAGAGGGTTGGTGTATGATGCATATTTATTTTTAAAAGTGAGAGTGAGGAAGAGAACAGGAAACACCAGAATAGTAGAACTCGTGATCTTTAGATGTAAAAGCGAAGACAGAATGTTTCAAATATCCAAACAGCAGGAAGGTGTTTTCAATGAAAAGGGAGAAATTAAGGTGTACAGCTGAGACCAAGAAGACCAAAAGTTTGGACATGAAAAACAAAGTGCAACACATGTGATATGCTAAGAAAGAAATAACAGAATGTATCATATCAGCCAATTTGTTTTTCTTATTGGCTGTTGAAAAGATCAATTACATGTGACAGCGGGCTTACTGGCAAACCAAAATGACTGTGACTGTGAGCTGATGGACCATTACAGCATGAAAGGAAGATTCAGTCCTGGAGTGAGGATTCCAGCTGGTTTAAATCTCGGCTAAATTCACAGTCATACTCGCACGTGCGCTACATTAAAAAAGTGTTTAGTTCCACTCGATGAATCTCATCCACTGACTCGCTCCAGTTATGTCTCCCCCTCCCCGGTCTGCAGTTTGCTAATTCCTTAGCATCTTGCTGTGAGAGTGAACGCTTTACTCAGCTGGTGCTCAGAAATGAGAGCTGCTCTTGAAAAAACAGAAAGAAAGAAAGAAAGCATTGCTTTTATTTTTATCATGGCTATCAAATTAGATTTGTTGAGCCATACTGTGCTGACAGAAGAATTACACTCAGGCACTTTAGAACCAAACGCACTGAAAACAGATGCAGGCTTGTATTCATAAGAATCATATAAGTAACAAGAAGAGATGTGGAAAGTCATTATTGAGGACATAATGAATATATTTATCTTTGGAAAATGGTTTTCAGTTATAAACTCATCACTTGTGGTTTCTATGGGTGGTAAGTTTAGTGTTTTTTGGTCCAGAATAAAAATAGCGTAAACAGCTTCTCGATAGAGCACCAGCACTCATGGTAAGTGGATGACTTTAACTTAGTTTGGTGATCCTGCGATAATGATGATGATGATGGTAAGTGGAAAGCCCACAGAATGAGTCTCCTGATTATCTCTTGGCTTTACTTTACACTCATCAGCCACTTTGTTAGGTACAACCTACTAGTACTGGATTAGACTTAATTTTGCCTTCAGAGCTTCCTTAATTCTTTGTGGCATTGATTCAACAAAGGTATTAGAAACATTCATCAGAGAGTTTGCTGCATATTGACATGATAGCATCACACAGTTGCTGCAGATTTGTTGGCTGTGAATATCTCTTTTCACCACATGCCAAAGTTGCTCTATTGGCCTGGGATCTATGGCTGTCTGTGCCATTTGAATACAGTCAGCTCATTGTCTTGTTCAAGAACCAGTTTGAGATCATTTCAGCTTTGTGAAGGGATGAACATGGTCAGCAACAAAACTTAGGCAGACTGTGTGTTTAAATGCTCAGTTGATACTAGGGCCCCAAAGTGTGGCATGAAAATATCGCTCACGCTATTAAACCGCCACCATTAGCCCTAACCGTTAATACAACACAAGATAGGACTGTGTTTTTATGCTATTTACAGAAAATTGCGGCCCTACCATGTGAATGTCACAGCAGAAATCGAGACTCATGAGACCAGACAACGTTCTTCAATTCTTCTATTGTCTAAATTTAGTGAGCTCGTGTGAATTGCAGCCTCAGTTTCCTGTTCTTAGCTGATAGCAGCAGAATCTGTCGTGGTCTTCTGCTGCTGTAGCTCATCTGCTTCGAGATTTGCCACTTTGTGTGTCCAGAAATGCTCCTCTACACACCTTGGTTGTAACAAGTGGTTATTTGAGTTACTGTTGTCTTCCTGTCAGCTTGAAACTTAAATCTGGTCATTCGCTGGAATCAATAACGCACCCAGAGAACTCACACTCACTGATTTTCTCTTATTCAGACCATTCTCTTTAAACTCTAGAGATGTTAGTGTGTGAAGATATTTCCCCACTCTGACGCTCAGCTTGAGCTTGAACAGGTGGTCTCAAGACCATGTTGACATGCGTAAATGTCTCTGCCTGTGATTGGCTAATTGGATATTTTCATTCATGAGCCGCCAAACAGGTGAACCTCACAAAGTGTCTGGTGAATGCGCTACTGACTATATGATTATGTAATTATCTAATAATAAGCATCTTTAGTCATCTTTTAGCATAATAAAGCATAGAATAGCATAGCATAGTAAATGTTAATAAATGTAACAGCTGCAAAAATGTATACTTTACTGCAAATAAATGTATAACAAAAATGTATCTCATAAAACTAAAAAAGTTAATTTGTTAACAGTGACCCAACTGATTAATGAATTAGACTCACATATGTTTGTGAATATTATGAAGAACTGTAAGAATCGCAAGGCTTTTATTACCGTTCTCTAACAGTCTATAAACAGTCAATGGTTACATATAAGTTTCTATAAATATCCTATGACCTTAAAATAAACCTGGTTGTAATGGTATTAGTAGCATATGATAAATATGTTAAAAATGCTTGTCACATATCAGCTAGCATGTTAAGTGTTGAGTTGTCTGCTCTCTTCATCTGAACAAAAATATCGTTAACTTAAGAAGAATCTTCTAACAATAAGTATATAAATATAATGTAGAGTCAAAACATTACAATATGTAAAGCTTTTAAAATGTAATATTATATGATGGGGTGTACATTACATGTGTGAGTCAGGTCAGGTACACCCACTCTTGCACACAGGATTAACAGAGGGACTTTGAGGAATATGATGAGTGGAAAAGGTATTCCTGCCACTCCACACACACGCGCAGTTGCACAACGACACTCCCTCCTGGCTTAACTTGGGGGGGGTGTGTATGTTAGATGAGGGCACTGGTTGAGGTGAGACACACACTCCTCCCTCAGTGGTTTATTGCCTGACAAAAGCTGTGTATGAGTGCATAGCACCAAGACCAAAACAGTCAGAGGGGAGACTTCTCCTCCATTAGTTAGTCATTTCAGTCTTTGTAGATGAAGGAAATGGTCTTTTTGTACTCAGAGGGCATTTTACTCAACTGTAAGAGGAGAGGAGAGCAGAGTCTAAATGAGCGCTTGGTAAGTTTGTTAAAACTTTGTTGCCAGATTTGTAAAAATCATCATATTGTTTTAAGAAGGTATTATCTGTTATTCTCTTATGGAAGCTTGATAAGATTACCCTGAAAGAAAAATCATGTCTCTGTGCAGAGCAGATTTTATGGCAGGGGAATTTCTGTTAATCCAAACTCCTACAGCACAGTGCACAAAGCAGAGGCACGTTTTCATTTGGAGACAGGGTAATGTTCTCTGTTGTAGAAGTGGTCTATCTCGCCTTTTGTATACTCATTCGATAGTTAGAATTAGGGCCTTCCTGTGAAGTAGACTTTCATGCATTGTGTTTTCCTCATTGCTTTAAATAATTCCAGTATATCAGTTTTAATCTTAATGAAAATTCAAGACTTTGTGAATCTTTTTTTTCCCCTTGGTCCAATTCTCATCTGAGTGCTTTTGTCATGAGGTGAAAAAGGAGAAGGAAATCAGGAAAGTGAAGACTGATACCTGCTAAAATATGAATTTACCTCCACAGAATATGTATTTATTCATAGAAACACTTGAAAGACAACGTTTTTCTTGTTGCTGGAATTTGGCATTTGTGGCTTGTTTTCTGTATCTCGGGGGAATATTTAAAGCTCTCAGCTGTCTCACACTTACTAGGCGAACCTCTCTGAGAACACCAGTAACAATCTTAAGCATTGCAAAATGTATAATTACACATTATGTAGAGGCTGTAGTAAATTACATTTTTAGCAGTGCACGGTGTAACTGCATTATGAATAAAATAACTGTCTCTGACAATCTGGATCAGGGGATGTACCTGAGGGACAGATTAAATTAAGCACAGTACTGGCTGAGGAGGTTTAACTTATTCACATATGATTAGGAACGTGATGCCACCAATGCTGTTCTCCTTTTTTCAACAACTATTTTCTGTATGACTGTCTCCCGATTTTTATTTTTCTGCCTTATATTGAAACTCACTGGCCTGGCTGTTAGCTGTTGGCTTATTTTTCCTCGCTGTGTTGGAGGTTTTCTGTGTAACTGTCATGTGTGAGACTCGGAGACAGATTCAGAACTCGCACAGCTTTTTTGCTGGAGCTTGGGAAACTGAACACAAGCGAGAGCGAGGGACAGAGAGAGCGAGGAAGAGAGACAGGGAGAGCGAGGGACAGAGACAGAGAGAGCCAGAGTGAGGGACACAGAGGGACCAGATAGGGACATAGAGAGAAGACTGAGGAAAAAGTCCAATAAAGATGGAGACAAGACAGATTTCACAGGGAGACACAAATAACTAACACGGGTACACAGAGGGAAGACTGGACATGAAAAGGGAACTAAATAAAACTGAACAAGGAACAGAGAATTAACCAAACTGAGAAACAGAAGGAAATTATACTCAGGAAATAACACATTATCTTAAACCTCATTCCAGAAATACCTAACAATTCAAGACAAGCACAAACTACTTGGTCACAAACCCAGGACCATGACAGTAACAGGATAACAGGATAACTGTTTATAAAATGAAGAGGACAGCTTTGATTTTCAAGGAAAATGTTTAATTCTTATCTAGACTTCTGATTGTTAGGGCACGGTGACTCAAGTTACCCAAAGGTAACTTTACATTCTTTACATGCATTTGTTGGGTTACACTAGGTCAGAGACTAGGGTCAGACCTCGAAAGAAACTGCACTGTAAATGTCACTCTCTAAAGCTCAGACCTGACATTAAGATGTGATTCCCCAGCATACCTGTGTGCTTAAAGTGCTTTTAGAATGTGTAAAGTCAAGTTTAGTAGAAAAAAGTTTGTACAGTTTTCATAAAACGTGGTTCCCTCTCTCTTGATACAATAAATAAAGACTGCAGAGCAAGAGGTGAATACCTTCTTGAAAAAAAAAACTATAACTCACGGTTTGAAAACAAAAAAACCAAAAAAGATCGAGACAGCATGGAGACAGAGCTGAATGGTGCCAGGATCAAGGTGCTCCTGGTATCATGATTCAGTCTGTGTGGGCAGTCAGAGACAAGCGCTGACATCTCAGTACATCTGCTCCACCAGCCGTTTATTACCATTTGTAATATATTATCCATTATTGTGGAAGCCAGCGCGCTGCTGGCTTACAGCTCTTAAAGCGCTTGAGTTGCTAATTGAAGATGGAACAGCTGTCATATTTTTAAATGCAATTCTTTCCCTCTTTCTTCTTCTTTTGTTTTTTGTCAGACATCTTGCTTTGAATTAGCAGGATAATATTTAAACATAGAAAACCTGATTTTTTTTGAATTCATAGTCATTTGGTCTCTATTTTTCCCTTTTTTAACATCAAATCAACATACATTCAAAATGATTTTAACTAACCAAAAATACACATATATATCTAGATCGAGGGGTCACTGTGGTGTAGAAGAAAAATCCTGGGATCAGGTAGCTCACAGCTGTTGGTGCAAATGTTTCTTCATTGTCTCTGTCCTTTTTGGGAATAATATAAAAAGGAAACATTCTCCCATTTTATGTGCACGTCAACCCTTCTTCCCACCTTAACCCTCTCTGCCCCTCTCAGATCATCTCAGACCTGGAGTCATGGAATGAGGAGCTGTCACAGCAGATGAGCGACTTTGACACGGAGGATCTGACACTGGCTGAGCAGAGGCTGCAGCATCATGCGGACAAAGCGCTTACCATGAACAACCTCACCTTTGATGTCATCCACCAGGGACAAGAGCTGCTGCAGTATGTCACGGAGGTCCAGGCGTCTGGTGAGTGAGGGAATATAAATACACTTAAACCTTGAGTATTTATTCAAGGGGGTGACCCAGTGCCAGTCGTTAGGGGAAATTCTGCATGGGCTAAAATACCCTCGGGAGCTCAGTCCCTTATTTGACTTCTCGTAGGCCAAAACCTTTGCTGCATTGTCATTTCCCAGCTCATTCCTCTGCTCATGCCTTCCATGAATAATTTGTAGAGTGTAAAAATAGGGAGCCATCCAGCTGTGGCTACTGCTGTTCTATGGATGCAGGGAAATGTAGTGATGTATAGTATAACCATCCTGATTATTTTAGAAAACCTTTTTCAGTGTTGGTAACACAGAATGTCCACTTTCTGCAGGTGTGGAGCTGTTATGCGACCGAGACGTGGACATGGCCACACGGGTTCAGGACCTGCTGGAGTTTCTCCACGAGAAGCAGCAGGAGTTGGACCTCGCCGCAGAACAGCACAGGAGACACTTGGAGCAGTGTGTCCAGTTAAGGCATCTGCAGGCTGAAGTCAAACAGGTATGTATGTGACTCAGGGGAGACAAAGATTCAAGACTAAAGCAGTGATTAAGGTTTAACTTGGGTTTCAAAAGCTCTCTAAAAGCAACGCAGAAAAAAGCTAGAAAAAGAACAATGACTGCATTATACTCACAAAGCCTGAAACTGTTTTCTGACATCTGGTAACATATTTATATATTATGAACTGCATATATGCGTCCCACACATATAGTCACACATGAATATTCACATGAGTCTTCTTTTTTCCTGAAGTCACGCTGCTGAATGGAAATCTGTTCTGACAGTTTAGTGCTAACATACTGTGAAGTTGCAGCAGAGAGTGGTAGTGCGGCCTTTTAGCACATACTATGTTCTGTCTGTACATGACCATGGGTAGATGACTCATCCTGTGTCAACAATTTCTCTCTGTCTCTCTCACTCGTTCTTAACTGTATTCATTCCGCTTCTCCCAAACATATTCAGTAATGAGCAAATTTAGTTTGCAGTGCAATAATTGATCCATCATTAAATTTTCATCAGAATACTAAATATGAATTTCTTTGACTCCACTTTGATCTGTCCAGGTGTACTCCCAAACCTTTGGCATCATGCATTATGACAGATAGAGATTTTCTCACAAGAGTGCTGTGAAAAATAAAGTACAATGTTTTCACAGGAATTAAGAGTGCAAGTGGCAGCCAGTTGCTGCTAATCAAATGCACTTGATTAACTGTTATCAGCAAGTGTGAGCACCTCTATAAAAGCAGACACTTTGGCAGTTTGCTGGTTTTCAGCGTTCAGGTCTTATCTTAGACTATAAAAGGCTCAGTGAGCATGTTAAAGTTCATAACAGTACGATTAGAAAAAGACTGAACAAGTATGGCTTGTTTGGAAGAGTTGCGAGGAGAAAGCCTCCTCTCTTTGAAAACAACATGGCAGCGCAGCTTAGGTTTGCTAAGTTATATCTGAACAAACCACAAGACTTCTGGAATAATGTCCTTTTGACAGACAAGACCAAAGTGGAGCTGTTTGCCACATTTGGTGAAAACCACAGAGCACAAACACCTCATACCTACTATCAGGCATGGTGGTAGAGGGGTAATAATTTGGGCTTGTTATGAATCTGCATGCTTTTGTCAGCAATGAACTGCTCTGTACACCAAAGGTACATCTCAAGATGCAACAATAATCCCGAGCACACCCGCAAATCTGCAACAGAATGGCTGAAAAAGAGCTGAATCCTGTGCTGTAGCGACACAGTCAAAGCCCAGACCTCAGCGCTGTAATGACTGTAGGACTTTAAGAGAGCTCTGCTAAAATTATTGCCAACAAACCTCAATGAACTTAAACAAGATTGTAAAGAAGAATGAACCAAAATCCCTCCATAATAATTTGTTTTAATGATGTTTTTCTCATGACTGCATATTACCCACAAACGTCTTTCAATATAACTAGAAAAGTCCAATCAAAGTAGCAACTTTGAAATTCAGTGTAGTGTCCACTAATTTATTGTACATTTAATGCACAGAACATTAAGAAAAATATATTCCTATTTGTTCAAATACTTGAATAAACAGCAATATTACAAAGAAACACAAGAAAAACCAATAATCCAGACAAAAACAGATGTGGTTTCTTTGCTGTGCCTATTGTTTTGCATGTCATCTAGTCATTCCCTAACAATATCTATTCAGTAGTGGAACACAATTACAGCAAGACAATCATGTGGAGCAATCTTTCTTGCTGTTATCTGAAGCCAAAACATCAACAAACACCGAGGCAATTTTCACAACAAGGACTCTTATTGTGGTGATGCAGCCAAATAACAACAGTCTTAGGCTTGAACTTGAACTAAAACTAATGAAAAAAATTTGGTTGCTGGAAAAAAAAATTGATATTGATACTCGAAGAGGGCTGCGTCAAAACATTTCAAATGCACTGCCGTCACAATGATACGACAGCTGACAGAATGATGATAGCGTGTTAGCATGGAGTTACTTTTCATTCAGTTACTGAATGGAGTTACTCATCATTCATAGAGAAAGGTTGCTGCAGGTGCAGCTCTTTTACAGAGCGTGATGGTTGTTTATTCAGCTCATGTTCAGCTAGAAAATCTGAATTGGGATGGAGATCGTCAGTGTGGTTAGTGCGTATTATTTCAGGAATTCGGTGTAAAATACACTTCAACAGCTTTTGCCATCCACTCTCTTACACGGGGGAGCTTAGCTATTACACACCCTGCTCTGAATCCTCTAACTGCACCCTTTTACAGTAAAGACGGGAACAACAATAATCTTGTAATTGAAGCTTGTGTGTTTATGCTGCTGAACTATCTCTAAATATTGCTGTGCTAAATTTACCAGTGTAAGTTTGTGTGTTTGTTTTTTTAACCCAAACCCAGAAGTAGTTTCTTATTAGGTCTGCTGGAGGCCTTATAATAGAAAAGCGAGAGCTCAAACAAAACAAAAGGATTGTAAATAGATAAAGTGGTGTTTTTATGCCATGGTTTGATAAAATATTGAGCTATATTATAAAAGGGTTTACTGTTCATTCACACATCTGTGTTAAGCCACATGTCCCCACGGCTCCTCTGAGATTAAAAAGCTAACCTTATACCTGCCCCGCCTCAGGTCGTTGCAAGTGCAATGGAAACACTGACCCTGTTAAAACTTCTCAAAAACAGGTGTCAGTGTTGTGTAGCGTCATTAATTTTCTGGCCACGCTTCAGTTGCAGTTCTGCTACCACCCACTCAGCAGGCGTGCACGCTGAGTCAGAGAGAGTGAGCGAGGTGTCTTTGAGAGACTAACCTTTGGCTAGAATTAGGCCAGCGAAAAACAAAAGCAAATGTGATTTTTGGGTGCTGCAGGCAGCATGTATGCAAGGCGGGGTAGAGTAGGTGGTTTGGGAAATGTGTGCAGGGTATAATTTCAAGATCTAAAAGTTGGAAATGAGCATTTCTGTCACAGAGTACCAAGAGTAAAATATAGCAGAACAGAGAAGTAGCTGAAAAAATAGTTGTTTTTAAAATGTCATAATAAATGTAATCCCACTCTTTTCGAAGATAAATAAATACACTTTCTGTTGTGCTGTAGGTGCTGGGTTGGATCCGTAATGGCGAGTCGATGCTGAACGCCGGTCTGATCACAGCCAGTTCGTTACAAGAGGCTGAACAGCTGCAAAAGGAGCATGAACAATTTCAACATGCAATAGAGGTACAAGAAACACAGCTGTCTCATTTTTTTGCTTCTGTGTTTTTTGTAAAAACGTAATTCCCCGCCCTTCCCCCATTCACCAGGTTTACCTTGATTCATTTTTTAAAGGTCTAGTTGCCTTTTCCACCCTCGCTTCTGCTTCCGTGTCGCTTTCTTGCCCTTCATCTTCCAACCTTTTGCTTTTCTAAAACTCTTTTTAAGGCTGATATTGCTGCACACGGCCTCTCCGTCTGATCACAAGTCAGCCATGAAATGGAATTATGAATAACCAGCATCTATACCCCTCTCTTTCTTCTCTCGCTGCTTTTACCTTTCCCCCTTATTTTCCTTCTCCTCTTTACCCCTGATTATTCGGGGGGCATTTCTTTGAACACTATTGAGACTGGTTCATTTTAATGCAGGCCTGTGCCTGACCTACTTCTACGATGCTCACATACATGCGACAATTCACACATAGAAGAACATTGTTTTTTATTGTTGTATAAGTCAGAGTGGAATTTTAACACATGCTGCACGCCCCTGATTCCCACCCCAGCACTAGTGAAGGAAAAAAAGCAATATCTTTCTTAATTGTACACAGCAGATGGTCCGGACTTAAGACTTATCCCACAAAAATATTATCAAAGGTAGCAAGATATCCTTAATTTTTTTCTTTTGTTTATCCTCGACTGCCCAGAGTCCAGCAGGAAGCAAAAGCCTTACTCTCGGGCTATGCACTTTAACTCAAACATCACCAGATACTGTTTTTTTGTTTGTTTTTTTTTACCCTCGATCTCATTTCCTCTCCGAAATGCTCACTCTAGGACAGCCTTTATGACACAGCTATAATCAGACACAGCTTTTGTTTATATTGCCTTTACTTTGTTGCTTCCCAGTTCACAGATCTCTACCAAAGTGCCCCGTGGGGCCAAGAGGAAGCTGAGGTCGAATTTTCAAAGCAATCGTTGTGATATAGAGATTCATGTACCGCCTGAAATTCATTGTTTTTCATATCACCCTTCCCCTGCATGCAGAAAACCCATCAGAGCGCGCTGCAGGTACAGCAGAAAGCTGAGGCTCTACTCCAGGCAAACCACTATGACATGGATATGATCAGAGACTGTGCAGAAAAGGTATTGTTGCTTTGTGTTGTCTCTGAGGGAAAATAGTGCAGGCAGTGCAGTGGCTGGTAATGGTAAACTGATTTATTTTGTTTGACTGGAAGGTGGCAGACCACTGGCAGCAGCTGATGCTAAAGATGGAGGACAGACTTAAGCTGGTTAATGCTTCTGTGGCTTTCTACAAGACCTCTGAACAGGTATTATTGTTTGTGCGCGTGAATGCATATGAGTGTGGGAGTGGGTGCCACCAAAGTAATATCTGATCTTAATGTATGAGTAAGTTTAATTATAAATTTAAGTTTAAAAACATTCTCTTTCCCTGGTAAGCATCAGTCCCCAAAGTAAGTGCCTGCAGAGTTACATTCGGATAAGAAAATTGCTTCCAGCAGCCCGAATTTGCACAGGTTGCATGAAAGTGTAGACCAGGAGTGGATTACTGAAGAGCAGTTTCTTTACAAACTATACCGTGTCATCTGTGTCGTAGGTGTGCAGTGTGCTAGAAAGCCTCGAGCAGGAGTATAAGAGAGAAGAAGACTGGTGCGGTGGTGCTGATAAACTGGGCCCTAACAGTGAATCAGACCATGTCACTCCCATGATCAGCAAACATCTGGAGCAGAAAGAGGCCTTCCTCAAGGTGAGAATGATGATTTTATTGCAAATAGGAAAATAAACGTCAGCATTTTTGGGGGGTTAATGTGGCCTGGACTGATCCAGAGTGGCATTCCTGCACACTCACTTAAAGAGTAATTAAATCTGACAGGCAGTTTAATGCAAAATAAGATCAAGTGAGTTCATTATTAATGTGCTGCCGCTTGTTGTTGCTAACAGCTGGTACTGCTGAGAAAGTAATGTTAGCCTTGATCCCATCTGCACAGTCTACACACATTTTATTTACTTTTTGTCCTCGTCAAGCGTACGCAAGCGTCAGTAAATGTTGGGGTCTTGGTATTTCAGCATCTAGCTATCAAGCCATCCATTTTTTCACCACTTATGTGGGGCAGGGTTACAGAGGCAGCACCCCAAGCAGAGAAGCCCAGACTTCCCTCTTCCCAGCCAACTCCTCCAGCTCATCTGGTGGAACGAAGCATTCAAATGGAAGACAAAAGACGTAACCCAGGACACCCACTCCAGCTACCGTGACAGAAAAGGAGCGAGAGTATTAGCAGTTACATTTTTGAAGTAGCACATGTTAGTTAAAGGTAGAGTTTCCATGCTTGCAGGGAGAAAAAAAAGAGCTAATGTGTGAGAAGTTCACTCAGAGACAGAGAAAGATGTACAAAAGAGAGGACAAGAGAGAAAGATGACAGACTATTTTGAAAGGTAAAGACTGCTCAACAAGTGATGTTTGATAAATATAAATACATTTGGTAGCAAAAGGAAAAGTCCAACTTTGTACTGTGTAGGGCTTGTGAAACAGGCATGCTCGCCGCTGTGCTTCTACCCTGGATCTCAGGGTTCCAATTCCCATTGCAACCTCTGATTATAAGGATATGAATGTGTCGACCCACTGAGTAACATTCGGGTTCTTCTGCTCAATTACAGGCTTGTACGCTAGCCAGACGCAACGCTGATGTTTTCTTGAAGTACCTGCACAGAAACAGCGTCAACATGCCTGGCATGCTGTCCCACGTCAAAGCTCCAGAGACTCAGGTTAAGAGTAAGTAAACAACTCAGAGATAACTGTCATCTTTTCTGGATCTCATTATTACAGTTTACAGGAATCATTACAAATGTTTTTTACACAGTTGGTATAAACCTAAGCCCCTTTCAGACATGCACTCATTGCCATTAACTCGATGGCATCTTAACATCTCTTCATGTCTGATTGGGAAGTTCCCAAATAAAAGTCAAGGCAGTGGTCCTTCATATGTCACTTTCAAAAGAAAACAAGTCTGAATGCATGCAGTCACAGTGATAGATGAGTGATAGAAAATTACAGCTGCACAATTCTCTCATCTAGGTTTATTGAAGCAGTAAACACATTTACATAATAGCATTTTGTCTCAACAACACTGCTGCTAATTTGCAATAAGATAAAAGACTGTGATGGACTTTTGATATTCCCAGTCCGGGGGAGATCGGCCTGTTCCTGAGTATTTGTGGGAGGGTTATAGCAATTTCTCACCTCTCTTTGATTACTGCACGTATACAGAGACAAAGAGAGACATAGAGGTGTTACGCTAAACTAGAGTTTATGCTGACAGTGGCATAAATCCATCAGTGCTTTTGCATGTAAGGCAAAAACAAATGCACAAACATAAACATTAATATTAACAGATGTGTGAAGCTGATATGTATTCCATGGTTGAAAAGGGCTTTTTTTGAACTTTCCTTGCACCATTTTAATTATTCTGAGAAGTTTTGATTTCATGCGTTCATTTTTTTCCTGCGTTTGTTCGCGTGTTAAGCAGAAATTCGTAACCGACCCGAATAAACAATGTGCTTTTGTCAATTCATCAGATATCTTGAATGAGCTGCTGCAGAGAGAAAACAGAGTGCTTCACTTCTGGACCATGAGGAAGCGGAGACTGGACCAGTGCCAGCAATATGTAGTGTTTGAACGCAGCGCCAAACAGGTGTGTGCTTGTTTATATGTGCAGTGGGAATAAGCACAATCTGATCATGAGGCTCAGCAGATAACTGCATTGTGGTGTTTGATTTACTGCAGACTGAGAAAGTAGAAATAAGCCTGGTGTTTGGAGTGGGAGTATATCAGCATATTCATGTTGTTGGCGAGCAGCTGCAACTTCCATCTTGTTTTGTCTCTCTTTTTGAATTAAACAATGAGTTAGTGTTTCTTTATAATGGCACAGTCAACTGGAACTGCTGCAAACAGGGAGTGATACGTATAAATGTCTTAAGGATGGCTACCATTATGTGGCACAGGACATATAAAGGTTACAGTTACTGGAAAGCATTTCCAAAGCATCTCTTCAACTCTTTTTTTCCCCCTACATGTCAACCCAACCTTGGGAAGCTTTTCTGTGTAGAATAAGAGAACCAAAGTTCCAAAGAACACTCAATATTTCTCATTCAAACAAGTCTCACTTTGAGAAAAGTTTGGTTAATATTGTTTGCAGTAGCAGGCGGGATGCCCTTACACTCTACAAACTGAGCTTATAACTGGAATACTTTATTTAAACATGACATGAGAGAACCAAAGCAAGTTTGAATCTGCACTCTATTTTCCTGTACTAGAGTGCCTTAGGTTGTTTAATATAAGCCACTTGGCTCCCTCTTGTGGTGTTTGGGTGTATGCACGGACCAATTCTCTTAGCCAATAAAGCCAGATGACATCGAGCGTGTTTCTAGGACATGGCTATTCTAGGCTGGTCCAGGTTTTATCCCCAGGGCCCAGGGCTTGTTTCTGGTCTCACAGTTTGACTGGACCAGTTCTGCCATCACTGGTTGGGAGGTATCACCGGCAGACCCAGTTTTAAAGTACGCAAACACTAATAAGGATAGAAATTAAATAGGACATATTTGAAGTGAATGCTAGAAATTTAGGAAGTAACTAATTATTTTAATAAGTGTTAAATGATTGGATCTGGAGGGTAACCAAAAAACATAAAAGTATGCATCATATTTCCATGTCTTGTTATTTTCACAAGGTCATACTGATGTCAACTTTCCTCATCCAGAAGTCCCATGAATGTGATCGTAGGGAATTATAAAGGGAGTCTTAGAGGCAATCTGTATGGCAGAAAATACTATACAATCATTTTAAACACAAGAATTATTGTTGGTTGAAATATACATATACATATTGCATAATGCTCTACATACTACATAATACACTAAGGGTTTATTTTTTATATTTTTTGTAGTTTTAAGTGTATTAGGTCTTCAGATTTGGGTAGTCTGTGTTAAACTAAAATCCCTTCACTGTATACGTACTCATTTGTGATTGGCTGTTTCCTCAGGCCCTGGAGTGGATCCATGACACTGGGGAGTTTTACCTGTCCACTCACACATCCACCGGGTCGAGCATTCACCACACACAGGAGCTGCTGAAGGAACATGAAGATTTCCAGATCACAGCAAAGGTATGTGTGTGTACATTTATGTCTGTTTATTTATCCATAAAAGAAGGAGGACGAGCCTGTTTGCAGTTTCTGCTACTTACTGGTTGCGTTGCGTGTATATTTGCACAGTCTCACCCTCTGCTGTGAGGCCCATTCCCAGGGCGGCATATTGTCCTGTTTCCTCTTTACTGTGTCGCTGTTATTATGTTAGGGAGCAGTCTATTGTGTCCATCAGGCAACACACTGTTTCCTAACGCTCTCTCTCTTTTTCTCTGCCATCTACCTTTCCTCTGTATGGCCATCCCTCCCACTCTGTGCCCCCTCCCTCTCTATTGACAGCAAACCAAAGAGCGCGTAAAGCTGTTGATCCAGCTGGCGGATGGGTTTTGTGACAAGGGCCACGCCCATGCCTCGGAAATAAAGAAATGGGTGTCCTCGGTGGACAAGCGCTACAGGGACTTCTCTCTCCGCATGGACAAATACCGAACCTGCCTGGAAACAGCGCTTGGCATTTCTTCCGACTCAAACAAGGCCGTGAGTGCCCATCGCTGATAACACCACATCTGATCTTTCAAACAACTTTAAAAATGAAACGCATATATGTGTATTTGCGAGATATAACTGTGCATTATGACCGTTTGCTTCGACTTTAAGCTTTTCAAAAATCATTTTGTGCTTTATGGAATTAACATTGATATAGCCCAAATAAACTACACCTGGACTGAATCCTGCTGATAAATCACCCACTAGTGTGTGGAACTGCTGAGTGACTGATGTGGCCTGTTGTGCACTACATAATAGCCCCTGGCTCCTGTGTTTTCAGAGTAAAGAGTTGCAACTGGACATCATTCCAGCCAGTGCTCCAGGGTCAGAGGTCAAGTTGCGGGACGCCGCCCATGAACTCAATGAGGAGAAGAGGAAATCAGCACGGAGGAAAGAGTAAGGGCAGCAGATGGGTTGATTTTCCACTTATTTCCAGGGCCATAGGTTTCAGGCACATCATTTCCAGCTAACATATAAAATATTTTCAGCATTTTCAGTGCTGTTGACATTATCTAGCTTGAGGTCAGCTTTGATTTTAAATTTACTGTTAAGTAATGTGTACATTCATGTTATATAACACAAACTACATGTAAATATCATCCTGATTACCCCAGTTTCATTCAGGTGTGTACAAAAACAGTTTATAGTGCACAATGACATACATTAGTTAAGAGCTTTAATGGCGCAGCTTTGTGTTGCTGATGCTGTAAAAAATATCTGTGGTAACTACTTAGAAATGGTTTATTGGGTTATAAAGGAATTTCCTATTGGAGGAATCTCATGAGCAGCTATAAGCAAGGGGAATTATAATGCTTCCACATAGAGCAGCACTGTTCTATGTGTCTTTCCTGTTTGTAATAGTTACACACACACGGATGACTTCTGTTATACCCATTGGTTTGTTTAATTCACTGATGTCTTGAAGTCATCTTTAAGAAACAAAAATCAGTTAACTGCCATCTAAGTAAACCCACAGTTACAGGTTTTACAAGCACATCTGTGGATAAATTGTTCGTGAAATCCTTTAATTTCTTCTTCTTCGTTTTGAAAGTGTTTCTTTCTTCAAAAGTGTTGATAACAGTCTTTAATCTCTTCAGAAATCCTTTTGTTTTTGAGTTATATTTACTTGCATTTTGTCAGTCACAGCAGTGTACCGTGTGCATCACTTTCTGCATTTCCCAATATTTATATCCTTTCAGATTTATAATGGCAGAGCTGATTCAAACAGAGAAAGCCTATGTACGAGACCTACGAGAGTGTATGGATGTAAGTATTGTAACAAACACGGGTCTTCACTAAACAGCTGAAAACGCATCTTTTAAAACTTATCTTAGGTAACTTTATGTTCATGTTTTTAACTCTTTTTGTTGTGAAGCACTTTGATGTTTATCTTGAAAAGTGCAATATAAATAAAACTTTACGTACTTCATTCTTTGTTCTTGAATTATGGCGATATTTTTCTTTAAAATGATTTCCATTTGGTTACACTGCCAGTTTACTTTTTCTTTAAGCTAGACACAAGTCTAGGTGATAAATTAATTATTCTGTGGCGTGCGTGTCTGTGCAGACCTACCTGTGGGAGATGACCAGCGGCGTGGAGGAAATTCCTCCTGGTATTGTCAACAAGGAACACATCATTTTTGGGAACATGCAGGACCTCTATGAGTTTCATCACAAGTCAGTAGTGCATTATTTTGTGACACTTTGTTTTCCTTACCATCAATATCAGTTGATTTAAAAAAAAATGCAGTGAATCCACAGAAATTTGACCCTCTATCTTTTCCTCTTTCTGTACAGTATTTTCCTGAAGGAGTTGGAAAAGTACGAGCAGCTTCCAGAAGATGTCGGCCATTGTTTTGTAACCTGGGTAGGAGATAATCTTCCGCCTTAATAATTTGTTTCTTTCTACACTATGTTAAATGCTAAAACATGGCATAGTACAATAGTCCATTTCTTCTAAAAACATTTTTGTTTTATCCGCATCTCTGGATTTCTTGTGAATAAATACTGCTGTTATTTTTCCTGCTAAGGCTGATAAGTTTCAGATGTACGTGAACTACTGTAAGAACAAGCCAGATTCAACTCAGCTCATCGTGGAACATGCTGGACCCTACTTTGATGTAAGATATTACCAACAGCATTAATCTTTTCTGTTCATCTTCAGGGAGTAGAAATACTAAATCTGCATTTTATATCTGAAATTGACTCCCTTCGAATCATAATTAATTTAACCCTCATGGTTCCTCTGTGTGCCGCATGATTTAGAATGAATGAAGCAATTTCCTGTAAAAGTGTCTCTTTCCTTTTTCAATTTACAGGAAATCCAGCAGAGACATCGTCTCGCAAACTCTATCTCCTCTTATCTGATCAAGCCAGTCCAAAGAATCACAAAATACCAGCTGCTTCTAAAGGTAGAGCATACATTTAAATGAATCTTAAGAAAGTTTTGTATTTAAATGCCACTGTGTTGACACGTCTGTGTGCTCCACTGTAGGAGCTGTTAACATGCTGTGAGGAAGGAAAAGGGGAGATTAAGGATGGCCTGGAGGTGATGCTCAGTGTCCCCAAGAGAGCCAACGATGCCATGCACCTCTCTATGCTGGAGGGTGGGTAAACACATGTGTACATCTGCTAGTATGTCTTTATTATACACACCTATTTGCTTTGCTTGTCTGTAGCCAGTGACTGAACTGTCACTTCGCTTTTTGAGAGAAAACGAAATATGTTGCTCATTTTTATAGTCAGTTGTATTTCTGACTCAACTGTGAGTCAGAAGTAAATTATTTCAACTTGCCTCCTACAAACATATTTGCATTTACTGCAGAAACAAGAAATCACCCTTAAGTGATTCTTCCCTGCTTTTCCCTTCACTACCTCAGGATTTGATGGGAACATTGACTCCCAGGGAGAGCTGATACTCCAGGAGTCCTTCCAGGTCTGGGATCCTAAGACTCTGATCCGGAAGGGTCGCGATCGACACCTCTTCCTCTTTGAGATGTCTCTGGTCTTCAGCAAAGAAGTGAAAGACTCCAACGGGCGCAGCAAATACCTCTACAAGAGCAAGCTCTTTGTAAGAATTGTTTTATCAGGCTGTACTGGGTGGATCCACGCCAGGTCCTCCGAGACACCTGTTGTTTTTATCTGGGTTACAAGGCTGTTATCACATCATTTTTATGCCTCTGTGATGGCAACGGTTGTGGCTGGAGACAGAATACTTCTCAGTTGTCCCTACTTCTATAAGTCAGCCTGTCTGTCAGCTGCTCCCATTTTGAACTTGATATCTCTTGAACACCTCGAGGGAATTCTTTCAAATTGTAACATCCACTGTGACCTTGGCCATAACGCTGAATATGACTAAATTTGACACAACTGCATATAAAAATAATATGAAGTAGTGATAAAGATGTTAAGTCTTAAAAAAACTTAGCAAAAGAATGCAACTGTAGGATGATAAATCTGAGATATTTTTATATTTCGTCATATTTTTTTGCACGTTTTTCATCTCATCAGACGTCAGAGCTTGGAGTGACAGAACATGTGGAGGGAGATCCTTGCAAGTTTGCCCTCTGGTTGGGGAGGACCCCAACCTCAGACAACAAGATTGTTCTGAAGGTATGAAGATGCTGATTTCAGTGGGTTATGGAAAGAGTCATTGCATTCATATTTATTTTAACAGTATTTTAAGATTTACTTGCAAAAAAGCTTTGGCACTTCTAGCATTGTTACTATAAAGTTGTGTGAAGAAAGTTTTCATGGGGCTCTATACAGTACAGTGAAAAACTAAGTACACCCTTACTGCTTCTGTGGGAAATGAGAGGGTAAAAAGCAGCCAGGTGCTGCTAATCAGAAGTACTTGATTAAATGACCAGTGAATGTGAGCACTTCCGTAATACCAGCTGTTTGGCTGTTTGCTGGTCTAGAGTGTTCAGGTGTGTGTTAACGCAATCTTCCCAAGAGTGGCTATCCCAGCAAATTCAAACTAAGAAACTAAGGTCAGATTATGCTCAAACTTAAAGTTCAACTGAAAAATAGCTGAACAAGTGTGGTTTGTGCTGAAGCACGAGGAGAAAAAAAGAGCATGGCTGCAGAGCTTAGGTTTGCAAAGTTGTATCTGTACAAACTACAAGACTTCTGGAACGACGTCCTTTGGCTAAATGAGAGTGAAGATGTAACATAACACAACAATAATCTTTAACATAATGGCTGAAAATGGAATGAATCAAGGTGTTTCAGTGGCCCAGTCAAAGTCCAGATGCCAAACTAACTGAAATGCTCTGGCAAGACCTTAAGAGAGCTGTGCATAAACACATAAACCTCAATGAAGTGAAGTTACATTGTAAAAAAGACTGGGGCAGATTTCCTCCACAATTATGTGTCAGACTGAAGAAGTCAAACAGTTCAAGTTATTGGTGTTAAAAGTGGTTCTACAAGCTGCTGAATCTGGGGTGTGCTGTGTTTCTCAGAGGAATGCATAAAGTCCTGTGAAAACTCTCTTTTTCTTATGACTGTACTTCTCATATGATCACAGGAAGTGGTAAGGTTTTTGATACATGAAGAAGTGTTACTTCATGTCTATAGTCCATCCTCACTAAATCCTCCATGGCTCCTTTTGTTCAGCCAACAAAGTTCAGTCCTGTAAGGGGGTGGAGTGTTACTTTCTGCTACTTCTTCACTCATCACATTAGCATAGCAGTTGATGGGTCACAATCCAAACCTCACAAGCAACTTGGTAATTCTCATGCAGTGAGTCAGAAGCAATGTTTTATGCATGCTGTGTGTGTGTGTAGATATGTGTTTGCTTTTTGAGACTGACACACAGAGAAAGGCTCCCAGGGTGTGTTACGATTTGGCAACGTGTGCTGTACAGCTATCTGTCTTATTACATAACTTCTGATGATCATCTTAAACTGTATCTTATATAACTCGGCTCCATGGCAGTCGTGGTCCTGGTTGCTAAGTGAAAAAGGAAGAGAAGACTCAAATGAGGGTCGTTATAGGATGAAAGCTGCATCTACACATTGAATCTGTGACGTAAATAAACACAATAATAGACCGTGGTTGCTTTTTGGGGCTCTGAGTGAAGCTGTGCACGTCATATAGACATGTGAGTCAAGTTAAAGACTGCAGGGCTTAAGCACACTGTGGGAAGAGAGAGAATTATAATAACTAAATTAGGCCTTATTTGTAGACCCGTGTTTTTCTTGCTATTAATGCTGTCACTGTCTGTATTTAAAAAAGAGAAAACAGTACTGTGCACTTAAGAAACTTTGAAATCCAACATGTATCTAACCCAGTTATCTGTTATGCACCAGGCTTCAAGTATTGAGAATAAGCAGGACTGGATCAAACACATTCGGGAAGTCATACAGGAGCGAACAATCCACCTGCGAGGAGCTCTGAAGGAACCCATCCACATCCCTAAAGCCACCACAACGAAACACAAAGGCAGAAGGTGAGCTAAAAGGAGATTACTGTCAGGCAAAAAAAAAGAAATCAGTTTTATGATAATGCCTAAAAGCATTTCAGCCAAACAAAACTATATGCCGTGAAGATAGCCCTATAGGGTAAATGTCATGTTTATTGGTCATAGTAATTATGGGTCCGCTGTAATGATGCCTGCCTGCAGGGATGGAGAGGAGCTGGACAGCCAGGGAGACGCCAGCAGCCAACCTGATACCATCTCTATTGCCTCACGTACATCCCAGAACACACTGGACAGCGATAAGGTAAAAACACAACTCACGCAGACGCTCGTCATAACCAGTATGTAAGGGAAGCACTTTAGCCACATTAAAAAATAGTCAAGTTTTCAGTGCTATTTATTTCTTTTTTTGTTTTTATTTTATTTCCTGTCACACTGTGCAGCTCGTGCAGCTCGTGCAGTCACATTGCAGCTCTGCTGTCGATTAGTGCTGTCACTCAGTAATACGATTGTAAAAAAAAAAAAAAAAAATGTGCAAAATGCTTAGATGCATTCGACTGTCCTCAAGTCGTTTCCTGTGAAATTGTTTGATTGTGTTAGGAGGAAGAAACAGCCCGACTCTCAGAGCTTTAAAGCGGCATGTGTGTGTTTGTTTTTTCGTGTGTATTTGTGCTTGTGGCTGTGGTTATATCTGGTAATAGCACCACAGAAGGCTTGTCCTCCTACGCTCAGTATGATCAACTGTAAAGCTAAAAAACATGCAGCACACACACACACAGATAAAATAGTCTTCCCGTACGTTTATCTCATACTAATTATAAACTGAGCACCGGACTCATGCATCGGTTCCTTATTTTCACGCTTGAGTTGCGGTCGTTTCACATGACCCAAATGTGAAATTTTAAGGGTCGAGGGAGTGAGGAGCATCCGCTGAAGTCTAAACTATCACAGACACTGATTAATTAGTCACAGCGCCTCAGTTTAGGCAGCAGTCACATGCATACACATTCGAAACACACAGTAACACCTGCAAATTCAAATTAGCATCTCATTCTCACTTTTTGAATGCATCTCTTTATCTCTCGCTTTGTGAGGACTCCATGAGACGTTTCATTCAAGGGGCAGTGACAGTGGCGTGTTTGTGTTGCCGTGTGTGTGCGCGCTCGTGTTCCTGTGTGCGTTTCTGCTTTAGTGACTGACTTGTTGTGTGTCAGCAGCTTCAGCCTCCCACGCTCACTTCACAGAGGATGCTCGTCTGTATGCCAGACAGGAGAGCACAGTTTTAAGTCCTCACAGCTATCGATCTTACTCTTTGCTTCAAAATACAGGCAACCATAATGTTTTTACCGCTAATTTGTTTTTGTTTTTATTGATGAAAGGTTCCGTGCAAAAGTAATTGTTAAAAGACACGGGTGGATTAATTGCGCCGCTTCAGGAAAGTGACACAAGAGAAGGAATCATTTAAGCTTCAATAGTCTGATTGTAAGGACCCACAGAGGAGTGCAATTACAGTGACAGCAGGAAGTTTTCTACTGGATTTGGAATGTTGGGATCAGGAATTTTAATACTAATTAAAAATGAATGATTATTCCTCTTTTTTGACAACTTCTACTTACCTGCTTCCCTGCATCCACTTAGTGTGATTCGAACTTTAGTGGACTGAGACACAGATAACTCTGCTCTGTAGAGTTTTTCCATCTTTTTTTGGAACTTTTCTTGCAATGAGGGAGTGGAAAACAATGGACAGGTTTGGAGAAAGGAGCTCACATCCCGTTTCTCAGCTCCTAAGCTCTCTGGCTTTGCCCCACTACCAAAGGGTATGTTTCAGATAATCTGCTTTACTTCGCTTTGACAATTAATGCAGTGTAGTGTACTGTGAATAAAATATTGAGCAATAAGATATGCTTTGAAAGACTCAAATGGAAGCGCATACAAGCAGTTAGAGCAGTTGTAAGTATTGGAAAACGTGGGATGTTTTTCAGTGGATACAGTTTTTACACTGCAGAGTGTGTAGCTAATGACTGCTGCATGGCTTCACTCCATTTCCAAGATTTTTCATCTGTTGCTAATAATTTTTATGTTTAACGTAAATAAACATACGTTTTCCTTCTTGAAAACGTGTCATTCAAAGATGACAATAAAAACAAACTCCAAGTGATTGCTGAAATACAGCATTAAAAACAGAGAATGTCCATTGCAGTGCATAAGAATGAGGACAAGCTATTCATTATGCAACAATTATAGTATTAATATATTGTCCCAGAATTGTAATTGCATAAAACATTTTAAATGTTCTATCTTGTCTGCTCTTGTGTTTGCAGAATAGCTACATTTGCTCACCCTCTGTGCCTCCACAACAGATCAAAGCATCATTAGCGACTAGCAGCTGCTTTTTCACTCACACGTTAAAAGGACAAACCTTTTAAAATAACCAGTGAGAAAAATGACTAATCCCGACTCGCTCCACCTCTACCTAAAATTGCCTTTCCTTTCATAGACGATCACGTCGTCAGAGTGACGTTTTATTCGGTTGAGCTTGGATGAGTCACCGGTTCATTCTTACACTGTACAGAGCTTCTTGAGTCCCTGTGCTGTTAGCACATGATACTGTGTGGGCACATCTGCTTTACAGTTATTAATTAATTGCCAGGGAAAGTTTTACTGCAGGGTTATTATTTAACATCGAGCAAGTGTTGGTGATAAGATTAATAAAATGCAGAAAACTACTCAGAAATGTTTATGTATATTCTAAGGGAACACAATGAGACAATAATGGATTGTTTGAAAATTTTGCTACACACTAGCCTAACAGCTATTAATATGGAGGTTATCCTCTTGAAAAAACATTTAGAGTGCTGTTGTTTCCCTTCCAGCTCTCTGGTGGCTGTGAACTCACAGTGGTCATACACGACTTTGTGGCCAGTAACGGCGGCAGCAACGGGGAGCTGACAGTCCGCCGCGGCCAGACTGTGGAGGTTTTGGAGCGACTGCACGACAAGCCGGACTGGTGCTTGGTCCGGACCACGGATCGCTCGCCAGCCCAGGAGGGCATTGTGCCCTGCTCCATGCTCTGCATCGCTCACTCCAGGTCCTCCATGGAGATGGAGGGCCTCTTCAACCACAAAGGTGGGAGGAGAATAATTTCTTGGCTTATTACAGGTGCACTGAATGATGTTTTTTGATGTTTGTTTTGTCGCGAAGCACATCTGAACACTTAAAAACAGCTGCTTGTTGCATACATGCACAAGCATGGACATATCGGATTCAGTTCCTGTTTGCAAATACAACACCGATGACCCGTAGAGCCTTCACTTTCCATTAAACAGCTGCTTCGGGGAACACAGACATGTATTTCTAGGTGTTGCTATGCAACTGTGGAAGGCCCACTTGAAGCACAGCAGTTGTTTTTTTTACACTCTTTTTTTTGACTTTTTTCATTAACAATTTTACCATTGACAGATGTTATTACTGTCAGAAAACCTCATTTTGTCCTTTGTTCTTATACCTGACATATTTTGGCACAAAAAACACATTTCCAATGGATTTTCTCAATCTGTGTGTATTAACACCAAAGCCCTTCTCGAACTAAGTCTAGTCATTCAGCACTCGCCATGTAAGACTTCCAGGAACTTATTTGGGTTGTTATTTGAAGCATTATCTAACACGTGAAGTTGGGCAAAGGACATAAAAACTCAAAGTCTCAACACTGATGAGGGATTGTGGACCTAAAAATGAGGTTCTAAGAACTTCAGTAGTCCCAGGTTCCTGCAGTGCAGACACACAGAGAAGGTGGTACTTCCTCTGAAGGTATTAGATCCAAAAATGCACCTATAGCCTGATGGTTCTAAAATAAAATATTATTTTCCTGAAGTAGGGGCTTGTAGGTCTCCAGCAAAAAATGACACGCACAATGAATCCCACTATGCTTACAAGTTATTAGTATTTAATTATACTTGTAGCACCAAAAAAAAGGAAGTGCTCATAGATAGAGTGGCCTTACTCTTGGCTTAGCATAAATTAAATTTTGCTGTTGGCAAAAGTGGCGCTAATTCAGAGTTTTTGATGCTACCACATAGCCTAGGAAAGCAGAACATATTCCTCAGAACTGTACTGTAGCACATAATTGTGCTTAAGGACTTTCCACCAATGCTAATGCTGCATTGCTGTAAAACATACATGCTTTTAGTTTAATTAGTCACACAGTGACTTGTAGCTGGCTTAGCTAGATGCTTTATATTCATTTTTTTTTCTTATGTGAATATATCATAGGGTTGTCCGGTTATTCCTGTGAACCTGTTGTTCTTTTGACCAAAACACTCATAATCCAAGCTGTGATCAAACTACGCGTAGCCAGTTGGAGTTATGAGCTGCTGTCATCATGTCTTGAGAGAAGTTTCTGCTTGTGCCTTTCTCTTTTTAATCTGGAAGAGTGGGTGAGAGCTGGACTGCTTGTTTCTATGGTGATATAGCATACAAATATTTTGCTGGCAGCGTCTTTGTAGTCAGTACGAGAAAGGTCTGCATTTAAAATTAAAGGATGCTTGGACGGTGAATACAGGAACTAACAATTTTGGCATTAGCTGAATGATTTACTAGACCAGCACGAGAAGAAGGCTACAATTTTCCAACCAATTATTTTACGCTTTCAACTCCAGCTCTTTGTTTGTCATCCTTACTTTGTGTACTGGGACTTGTGTTTCTTGTCCGTTTGTCACTGTGTGTTTGTGCGGTCAGAGGGGGTGATGAAAAGGAGCCTTTTTCTGCAGGGGTTACTCTCGTCAAAAAGGCTGCTGCTCAAGAGGAGGGAGACGAGGATGTCAAAAAAGGGGGAAAAAAGGCTTTTTGTGCAGCTTTTGCCAGCCTTTTTTTATTTACAGACCAACCGTGGATGCTGCTTTGTCCAATGTGGTGGAAGGGTGAAGGTTTAGGGGATTAAGGTGGTCGTCCAAGAAATCTCCCATTTTTCTTGTCATGTCTCACAATCATAGACTGTACGTTAAAGGTAAAAATGTGTATAGATATTCACCCTGACATTTCATCCAGTGTTCTTTGGAGGCATTTTTTTGAATCATCAGCTTATGCTTGTCGAAACCTTGAGTTTTCAAGACTATTTTGAGCAGGAATGTCAAACATGTTTTACATCGCGGGCCACCTACACTCCTCTTTGATCTAAAGTAAAAGAAGTTTAATTCTCTGTTAAAACTTTAATTTGTAAATTTAAAAAAATCTGTCAGCATGGCTCTTTGGGTCTAAAGTGTAAGACGTGTAAAATTACAGAAAAAGTTCCAGTAGCACATTTCCCAGACTGTGAAATCACTGTAAAAAAATCCTGAAATTTCTATAGTATATAGTGAAAAAATGGGACATTTTCAGTCATTTAATTGCTTTTCTATTACGTAATGACTTCGGTGTACTATGAATGATGGTGGGGGAGGTGTTTATTAGTAGTAAAAGTCCAAAATTTATGTCCTCCTTCACACTTTCCAAAGCCGTCCAGTGGGCCGGAATGGAGTCTTTGCAAGGCCGATTTTGGCCCCCAGGCTTTGCGGTTATGTTTGACACCCCTGATTCAGAGTCTTAAGGTTTCAGTTAATGCTAGCAAACTAGCAAGCCATATTGTTTTTCAGAAACATGCCATTATAAATCCTCCAAAAGAAACAAACAGTTCAGTGACATGAATAAACTGAGGTGAAGCCTCGCAGACAACCAGTGACTACAGCTGCAATTTCTCACCACTAAGAATAACTGGCAGTTTGAGGCATCTGAGGGAACAGAGTACCATAGAAGGCTTCACATGCAGATGAATTAGGCCACAAAATGTACGCTTGGCAGTTTCAGTTATTCAGATTTATGATATGTTTCTTTTGTTTTTCTGGCTCTAATCCAATTGCTGACAGCTGCACGAGCCTGCGCGTCCCTGCTATGTAATATCACAGATTTGCGAGACATGCAGGTGGACTGCACTGCCCCTCGCAATGGAATAAATACTAAAGTACCCACTTAATGAAACTTAATGTTATTGATATAAAGACTCGGAGTGCCTGTGTATGTGTGTGTCTGCCCTAACAGTAGAGAGTGTGTTTAAACCCCAGAGAGATACACATAAACACACACTCGCAGTTAAACAGGCAGGTCTTTGTGCGTCTAGCTTGCATAACTGCTCAAGGCTGCACAGAGCACAGTTTCAGATGAAGACGCTCCAAAAACAGAGTTACGTATTGGATAAATAGTCAGTAGTACCATTTAGAAACTAAATAAATGTAAAAAGAAAATCCGAAATGTACGCGCGACACTTTTGATGAACAACTGAATAGAAAACATATTTCTTTTTTAAACCAAGCTTTGTGCTGTTCATTTGTGTTCGATTTCATAACCAAATCTATATTTGTTCCAAGCATACTGCACAAGTTGTATGCGACCTAATGCCTGTAAAATATGCACCCGCCCACACAAACTGAGTGGGTGCTTCTACAAAGGGTAATACGGTAGATATGCTGCCTGTTTCCAGACGTCCCCTTGGAACGGGAGAGGCACAGTGGAGGTTTGCCCAATATCCTCACAGCAGCCCACTCATGAGGGAGGGAGAGAGGGAGGGATGGAGATACAAAGAAAGAGAGAGAAAACATCCTACTCTCTAATGCTGCATTTGACTTTTGCTTTTCTCTCACACTGGACTTCACACTTTCCCTGGAATTTCAGCGACGTAGTTACTGCAGGCTTATTTTTATTTATAAAGATTCTGTTTTTTTTTCAAAGGATCTTAAAGCCTTTTGGCATACCTTTGGAGATGCTCTAAGGAAATATTTCAAGTCAGACTTTGATATTCCACTAGCATGGCCCGTGGAATTGAATCTTTAGTGTCTTTGAACCCTTTTTACTCTGTGGATTCGGCGCAGGGAGAACACTCTGACAACTGCAAGTTCTGGCTGTTGGATCTGGGTAGGTGCCATGTGTAGGACAAAAGTAAATTGCTTCCTGTTATGCTGTTAAATGCTAAATTTGGGTCTTATGCAGTGTGCTTGGGAAAACAAAAATGATAAGTTGTTCTGGTTTAGCGGTTTGCCGCTATTGTTTGTTTCTCTGGTGAAAATGTAACGAAAGCATAACATTAGAATCTCAATTAGACGATGCCTCTGGTCTTATGACATTAAAACGGGTCTTTTTTCGCTCTAAAGTGCGATATTGAAGCTCCAGCTGTGCAAGAAACAACTGCAACTCTACATTTGTCATTTTGACAGCTTGTCCTTATTTGCTGGGTTTACATCAGCTATTTTTGTACGGGCTTTGTGCTGCAGTTTCACAGTTCATCTGTCGATTATGTGGTGGCATTATGGCTTTAAAAGTAATTTGGTGAATGCACCGTTACATAATGAAATATTAAAATCCACTAAAATCACCAGGACAAGATTATGTCTTCTTGCCTGTTTAAATCCAGGTTAGGCTCGTGGTGCACAGATGGACAGAGGGTGTTGTTGAGAAAAGAGAGAATGATGAGGTCAAACTTACGAGAAGGGGAGAATGAGGACTCTTAAACAATGGAATCCCTTTCCTTTTTAATGTTTTCACAGGTGTCTGCCAGATACAGTGTGATAAAGCATTACAAATCACCCAAATATGCACTAGTTCTGCCAGAATGTGCACTGGGTGGTCTCTCATCCCATTACCACTCCCTTTCTTAAATGTGGCTGTTGGTGGCAAGCCCTCTCTAGCATTGTACACATTTTTTCAGATCATCTACCAAAATCCCCTGGAGCTCTCCCCACACGCTGCACTTCCGCCCCTAAAAGCACGTTCCCAGCCACACCAACTGATGTTTATGGCTTTGTGTGTTTGTTTTGCTTCTTCTTGGCAAGATTAGGGCACATGAAAGATGCTCCCCTGGTGACACCTCTGGAATCCCAGGCATGCTTCTGTTGAGCAGCGCTTTTTTGGATCACTGCAGTTGTACAAGAGGCCCTCCACCTACCCCACTCCTATTCTTAGAGACACAAGAACACACATAAAGTTGGAAATCTAGCATGTTCTTTTGCAGCAGCGTAAATGAGCAGCGACTGAGTCGTCACATTGTGTCGGAAGCTTGCTGATAAATCAGAAAATGCTTAAGTAGTATTAGAACATCTGGTGGGTTCTTCTGAAGGACATCAGCCCACAAAGTTAAAGTGAACAGGACTGTTGAGAACACAAGTATGATTTGACTTTGCTTTTAAGTACCAACTGTTGTTTGGTATGTTTAACCAGAATTATGAAGAAAGTAGAATAAATTTTAAGTTTTTTTCATCTATGTATGTATACTTCCTAACCAATTTATTAGACCACCTGTCAAAAAATATTATTATTTATTATTATGTTATTTATTAGGCAAATAAGAAGCTGAATTCCTGTTTCTGTATCTAAGGATGAGCCTGCACGCTGGACTGTTCTAAGAAGTCAGCAATTAATCAAACATTTAACTTGTAACTGCTAAAACAAATTTTTTTCTGCTTTTTTTTGTAAAAGAGTATGTTTTAAAATCCAAAAATAAAATCAATGATGACATAATAATAATGATAATGATAATAGCATAAAAATAGCCTCCATACTGGTGACTTAGCCAGTACAGAAACATAAAAACTTGACTTTAGTAATTATCCACACTGTTAATTTAGGGCAGCTATGCCATAAATATCTACTTATGTGTCTATCTGGTGCTCTATCTAGATCTAATACACAGAGGCAGACATGCTGATTCAGTTATTGATTTAATATAGTCATTTTCTATTTGGGTGACAGAGGATAATTAAGGATTTAGTTTTAATTTTTTGCATAAAGGTTGCATACTGTAGGCATCAAGCCTATAAAGAAAAATATCTAAATGTAAGTTATGGAAAAACTCAAACTTCTTTAAAGCGGACACTGTTGCTACGGCTGCCAATAGAACATTCTGTGTTATTTTAGCAGCAAAATTGAAAGGTCTTTAAGGATGATGCCTATAATACAGTGAATGTAGTTATAGCTCATTTGAACAAAAAAAAACGTGATTTATTTCTGTGATTTAAATATAATTGCCAGTATAAGAATCAAATTAAAAAGAAGCCTTCAAACAAATTGCCACTTCCCTCTGTTTGTTTCCCCATGAGCGAGAGGCTGACCAGCTGTTCGAGAGGTGTCTCACACTTTCATTTGCACTCCTGTTAGATCAACATCTTCAGTTTGCCACTTAACACTTATCAAGCCAAAGCTTGAAGATTTTTAAGCATGAGACAGGTGGGACTAGTGAAAAAATCAACAGATTTTTAAGCATGAGACAGGTGGGACTGCAGTGAAAATCAACAGCATCACACAAACCTTACTAATTCTAGTTATGCAGACAGTCTTCACTGCACACTGTATATCTGCATATTGATCACAATAAATGTGTTCCTGGTTTGCAGGAACCACAGTCCATTTGCTCTTCGTGAGAAGTCCTCACTTCTCTATGCTTTCCTGGTGAAAGCAGCAGTTTCCACCTAAGTGCTGGAGCTCATCAGTGTGGTCTCTCGGTTCAGTGATCATTTTAGCGGCTACCTTAATCACTTTAGCTTGGGTTAAATTTGATTTAACTGCTACAGTTTATCAGCCTGGGTGAACATGTGTCAGAGACTCATCTGGTTCCCATTAGTGAGCAACAGTTGTCTAATGCAGGTATTTACCTACACTCTTCCGGATATTAAACACTAATAAATCAAAGGTCTAGTCAGCACCTGTAGTTTTAACTTTTAGCATGAATAGTGGATCGAATGTAAACATCATATGGGGAAGGATTCAGAACTCATAAGTGAAGGATTTGGAATCCTCGGAGACCAACAAAGGTATTCTGAGTCCTCAGAATTACAGCCTTAAACAGGATCCATGAATGCACCCGTGACTAAAAAATTCCAGGGTTGTACTGTAACCAGCAATTGTGACTGGTTTTCATTTAGTATTGCAGGGGATCTGTTGGAGGAGAGCATTTTACAAAGCTCCCCCACAAATCTGCTCTAACCAGCGAGGTTGCACGTAAAACTTTCGAGCCAACAAAAGCGATGAAGTTGCCCTCAAGCAAAACACACAAATCTTCGACACCTCCTGTTGTCTTTAAATAGAGTGTTTGGGTGGAAAATATTGATTTGCAAAGCGTCCCAACTTTCCCCTTCCCATCCTTTCAAGATGCTTGAGCAGAATGAAAGCAACTTGTAAAAAACATGTGTTCTCATTTTCTGTGCCATCAAAATGCACGATATTGAAAGATTCTCACTGTGAGAAGATGATGCGAGAACTCTTAGTAAAGATGGATTTAAAGTCTTTACAGTGCCTGATGTGGGAGATTCTTGTTATTGAGGAACTGTGCTCTCTTCATTCCTTTGCATGTGATGTAAGAACACATTCTATAAGTAAGGAGAGCACAGTAAGAAGAAAAGTCTTCCAGAGGCTAATGACGGGCACACACATTCACATGTTGATGCATTAAGTCAGGCTGGGTGGAATCGTCCAATGAAGAACGGCAGAAATTCCACACCTGCTATTCATAAAAGCCGTTCGGCTCAGGCGTGCGCCTTAATCCTTTGCAGCTGCACCTTTTTAAATGCTCTAACAACTGAATTTTGGAAGTGCTGAAGCTCGAGTATTTTAAACCTTGCCTTTTGTCAAACCTAGATAACTTCAACTCATACACACACTAAAATTAACCTTCCTCTAAAAGATGAAAAACATCTCTCTGTTCTCCTTTCTGGATGTTTGTTTTCAAGCTCATCGTGTTTTCATGCAAACAATTTAAAGCAGAGTGATGTAGGAGGAGAGTGTGTTGTCCTGACTCATCGCCCCTGAATGAATAAACATATTTTTGCAGTCACTTCCTCACTGGTAGTCGTGTCCACAATGAAAAGGTCATCACCGCCTGTATCAAGAAACTGCCTTTAATTTAACTTGCTGTATTAACAGAGCACCTTTCATGCAAAGGATCTAAAACAAAGACTTTAACTTGAATAAAACTATGGGTATAATATAACAAGTGCTTCATTTAACAGACAGGTATTAAATTGTGTTTTAAAATATACCAAAAGCCTGTATGAGGGGTTAAATCAGTAGGTGGTTTCACTGCTGAAAAGCAGTGATGGACCAGAGGGGCATGTGACATCAAACTTATTGGTAATGTCACAAGAAAAACAATGGTGTGATCAGTGCTGCCCATTGTGTTGGATTGTCAATGCAACACTCTGTAGAGAAATGCCAGCACAGGCATCCAGTATCCGTAGTTTCAGGTGCTGCACATCTAGTATCTTCACACCATAGACAATGCCTTCAGATGACCCCAAAGATAAAAGTCTAAACAAACAGGTTGTATAAGTGACAATGGTGTGCTTGGTTTCAACGTAACTTTATTCTTTCATGAGTTATTTACAAGTTTCTTACCACAATGCAGTGTTGGATTGTCACTGTAGTTCATTTTGTTTGTTTGTTTGCTTGTTTTCTAAATTCAACAAAAAACAGAATAAGTGCTGGTTATTAGTCTAAATTGGCAGTGATAATAGCATGAAGAAATGAGGCATTGTTCTGAAGGGACCCACTCATTGACTTTGAAAATCCATCACTGAACAGAGTTTTGGGTCCCACACTCTCTTAATCTTTGAATTCAGGCCTTTTCGGTCCCTTTACTGCACATTTGTGAAAAAAAATGGTTCATTCTAAAGAGCTCAGTGAATTGTGGTACAGAAAGGGGATGCTGCTGTTCCAAGAAGTCGCTCTTTTGTAACTAGATCAAGCTTGTAAATTCGCTGAAACATTTAGATAGCAACACAAACAGATCAGCTCAACCAACAAAGTGTGTTGAACAAAGAGCCAAAAGGTAACTCATGAAAGAATGTTAGTTGCAGATCCATTGCTTGTCATTAAGTTTGCTGTGTCACATGGCGCATTCCTAGTGTTGTAAAATGCCTCTTATCAGTCAGTTATTGCTGACTCAATAACTAAGTTTCAAACCTCCTCTGGTATTAACATCAGCAGAGAAATTGCACCGGGAGCTTCATGGCTGAACAGCTCCTGTAGGTGTAATGTGTAGGTGCCCCAGTGCTTTTGTCCATGTAGTGTATTTCTAAGATTTAAAAAAAAAAACAGTGTTCTTATGACAGAATTTAAAATCCCTAATTTTTATGTTATTATTATAGGATTTTTGCATGCACTGGGGATGCTTTCATAATTTTTCTGTAACTACAGCTCTCTGTCGTGCATAAAAATTGTAGCTGACATGGTGATTGATAATAATTTGGCCAAATAGAGAAAAAAAAAACATAGTGTAAAACAATCTTGGGATGAAAATGTGTCCAACAGTACATTTCCACTCAGGCTGACAAACTGTGCAGCAGTGTAATCAGATTTTAATTAATTAACATAATGTGTTCTGTGGTATCCAGATAGTCAGAGTTACTGCTTGTGGTTTTTGTTTTTCTTTCTCTCATGAAATGAGCAGATTGAGAAAATATTTAAAATCAGGTTGTTACCTTCGGTTGACTGTTTGAGGATATCCACCCTCGTCCTGAGACTGTTCAGAGATTGTCAGAAGCTTGTTTAGTTGTCAGACTTGTGAGTCTCCTCACAGCATTTTCAGTGAGAGCAAAGGAAGCTAAAGAGGAGGATGGTAGTGCAATGAACAAGGGCAAAACAAATTAAGGTTAGAGGGAGAAAAGGAGTAAATGAGCAGAGACAGGTGAGACAGACAGGTGGCTGTATGTTTGAAGTACTCAGACAAAGCCTCAAGCATCCCTTTCTATGCCGTTATTTTCTCACCGCTCCATTTCTAGTCGAAGAAGAAGAGCTTTCCTCCTACAGATTCCCCGAGGAACCGTCATCACTGTGAGAGGGGGAGGAGGCCAGCCTGCCTCCTGCACAGAGCACAAACAAACAAATCCACACTTATCTTTAACATATATTGACTTTATTTTTTTTTCTTCTCTCTGCCTCTAGGCTATGTTACATATGCATAGAGTTTTGTTTAATGCAGAGATAAATGAGTTGGTGACACTTAACATCTTACCATGAATATGTATGATTTTTGCAATGAGCGATAAATTTGACAGATTTGATTTGGGTCATACTTTCATATTCCAGGACGAGTTTGTGCCGGTGTAAAAGCACAACAGCACAATCAGATAGCATTAATCACATGGATTAGCTGTCCATTGTTAGTCCCTGATTTGAAAGACCTGCCAGTCAGTCTAAAACTGAAAAAAAGTTTGTTTTTTTTCTTTAGTGGTTGCATGTTCCTTGCGTTTCGTTTGAGTAACACTGGATGCGCTTCATTCTCTTTCCTCTATCCATTCAGACACCTTGTCCGTATCCAGCAATGACGCCCTGCAGCCCGGCTCCAGCCAAACCCTGGGTCCTCACAGCTCCCCAGGTCCCAAACGTCCTGGAAACACACTAAGGAAGTGGCTGACGAGTCCCGTTCGGCGGCTCAGCTCCGGTAAAGCCGACGGCCACGTCAAGAAGCTCGCCCACAAGCATAAGAAGAACCGCGATGGCACGAGGAAGAACATGGACGCGATGCCCGGCTCGCAGAAGGACTCTGACGACAGCGCCGCCACGCCACAAGATGAGACCCTGGAAGAAGTAAGACGACACACCGTAATGCTGAATAACTGTGACCATGTCTGACTTTGAACTATCATTTGACAGCCAGCGTTCTTTATTTCTCTCTAGCGTATGCGCAATGAGGGGCTGAGCAGCGGCACCCTGTCCAAGTCTTCCTCATCGGGCATGCAGAGCTGCGGTGAGGAGGAAGGAGAAGAGGGGGCGGATGCTGTCCCGCTGCCTCCCCCAATGGCCATCCAGCAACACAGCCTGCTGCAGCCCGACTCTCAGGATGACAAGGTGGGGACATGCAGAGCAATCGATACGCGGTCATAAATATATGATGTACACACAACAGCTCATCATGTGCATCAAAAAGAGAGAAAGTAAGATAGATTGAACTGCATAAAGTGGACATATATTTGAGCTTTTTCTTTGTTTGTTTCTGTTTGTATTTGTTCTGTTAGTATTTAATCCACATGACTCATAAGCAGCAAGATTTTTAACTTGCTCATCCACTCACAGCTTAAAATAACAGCTAAACTTTATTTTGGCACTAATAACTCTGACTGTTTTCTCCTGTTTCCTTAATGGTTGCATGTTCCCTCCTTCAGCATTACGTTGATTTCTGTTCTGCTTCTCTTCTGTCCCAGTTTCCCTATCTGTCCATGTGAAACCCTCTAAATAATCCTATTTAGACTTTTCCTTTCTTTCCTTTCTTTTCTAATTAAATTCCCTCTGCATGTTTTTTTTTCTTTTTTTTGCTGAAGTGAATACTCCATTTACATGTCTTTGCAGTAGCAAGATGTCTGTGACATTAAATGGTTGTGTATAGAGGATCGTTTAAATCTCGCCCTGCCCTTTGTGCCTCCGACTAAGCTCTGTAGCAGAGGCAAAATTTCCGTCCAATGGAGTATTTTTTCGACCAATTATGGTGCGCGTGCTTGAAGAGCACACCAATCACAGTTTCCCCCTGACCTAAACCCACCTTGTAACCCCTGTTTTCCCAAGAATATAGTCTGTGATTGGCTCCAAGTTGGCTCCCAATTAACCCTTTTATTAGGGAGATCACACAAACCAAGTCTTTATTTGGACATGTGGAATATCGAGGTCCAAATCACGACAATGGTGAGCTCAAGTCTCTAAGAATGTATGACTCCTGTATGCATGCAACACCCAAAGTTGTCCATTCACAGTGTCTTGAAGGTTAACTGTTAGTTTTCTTTATTCTTTCCATTTCTTCTCTCTCTCTTTCAGTCTGCATCTCGGCTGTCCGGCCGTCCCAGTAGCTCAGAGACACCCAGTGCGGCTGAACTGGTCAGTGCCATCGAAGAACTGGTGAAGAGCAAGATGGTGAGATGGATTTCATAAACACTCACAAATACTTGCAAATGAGGCACACTTGCACACAAAACAATTTTAATAGATGTAGATACAAGCGCACGCTTTCTTTCTGGTGTAAGTGACAGAGAATGGCATCATTGCCAGCTAGTCATCTGTCAAAACTGTGACTAACTATCCCAGCTGTCCTCTGTTCCAACAAATGGGCACTGCACTCTGGTGAATATCCCCAGTATACTCATGCAGACTGGCCTCTACGTATATTATGCTTTATTTCGATAAAGACAAGTAAATGGAACATATTTTTCTGCCTCTTAATTTCTTAATTTTTTAATTCAGTCACTGGAAGACCGTCCCAGTTCTCTGTCAGTGGAGCAAGGTGACAGCAGCTCTCCCTCTTTCAATCCCTCCGACAACTCCCTCCTCTCCTCCTCCTCACCCATCGACGAGGTGGACGAGCGCAAATCTGGCTTCTTCAAGAGAAGACAGTGAGTTATAAGTCCTGTTGGTGTTTTTATAAACAAAAGCTGCTTGAACGCAGACAGTAAATGATGTTTGTCCTCATTCGTGTGCTTATATGGAACGTTTCTGATATTCATCCACAACTGAGCGTTGCATTCGTCTTACTCGCTGACAATTTCTGTGTTCTTTCCCTCAGTTATGTGCTCCTGGAGCTGGTGGAGACTGAGAGAGACTATGTCAGAGACCTGGGATCAGTGGTGGAGGTAAGAAAAGAAAAAAATCTGGAAATAAATTTTCGGACATAGTTTTTGGTCAGTGTTTGCTTGTGCTTCTTACACTTTGGGTGGCTCTTCCTTTCAGGGCTACATGAGCAGGATGAAAGAGGAAGGAGTTCCAGATGACATGAAAGGAAAAGACAAGATTGTCTTTGGAAACATCCATCAGATCTATGACTGGCACAAAGAGTACGCTGGCAGAATCCTTCAGCTGTAGTACCTGCCCCTGCTTCAGGGCATATGCACCATTATACAAATAAAATGTCAACATGCTGTTTCTTGGCAGGTTAAATCACATGTCTTTATCCATTCACAGTTTTTTCCTGGGAGAACTTGAAAAGTGTTTGGAGGATCCTGACCGGCTGGCACCTTTATTTGTCAAACAAGTAAGAAATGAACTAGTTTTGCAGCATGATTTTGTTAAAGAGGATATTACAAGTTCTTATCTGTAACATTCTTTTCTGTTTTTGTTCCAAATACAGGAACGGAGACTGCACATGTATATTGTGTACTGCCAAAACAAGCCTAAGTCTGAGCACATCGTGTCAGAGTATATTGATACATACTTTGAGGTAAGATTGTTTAATCATTTTGCACCTCATAGCCACAGCATGCTGTCTGTATTGTCCGTGTCATGAGTCAGGCCCCAGACATGATACATTTTTATTTTTCTTCAGGACCTGAAGCAGCGACTTGGACACAGACTGCAGCTCACTGACTTACTCATCAAACCTGTCCAGCGCATAATGAAGTACCAACTACTACTGAAGGTAAATCTTTTTCTGTACAACATATAGTATGATCAACACAGTCTGAATTTCTCTTCTTACCTCTGTTAACTTCTTCACAGGATCTTCTTAAAATTTCTAAGAAGGCTGGAGTGGATGCGACAGAGCTGGAGGTACAATACGAGAAAAAGCCCAGGCTTCAGCACAAAACTAATGAAGCGATAATCTGTTGTGTTTTCCACTGTTATGAAACTATCATAACTAGATTCATATTCTTAGTCACTTTGTCTAATATGCAAGTGGTTTTTAACTTTGATTTTCTCTCATGTTCTTCCACAGAAAGCTGTAGAAGTGATGTGCGTGGTCCCCAAACGCTGCAATGACATGATGAATGTTGGGCGCCTTCAAGGCTTTGATGTAAGTCACCCTCTGATAGTGTGTGAATTTTTCCAAAATAAATAATACAATAGAGGAAATACTTCACATTTTTTGTTTTGTTTCAGGCAACTGCCACTAGGTGTCAGTGTACACTTGTTTTTGCAGCTGTAGTTTGTTGTCCGATTTTGTGTGTTCGATTCGCTTTCATTTTTTCTAATATCTAATATCAAAGTAAAACTATTTAAGAAAACTCCTGCACCATCTAGAGCTTTCTTTGGATTGCCTGTTTGCTTCTCAGGGTAAAATTGTGGCTCAGGGCAGGTTGCTTCTCCAAGACACCTTCATGGTTTCAGACCAGGACGGAGGGCTCCTATCCAGGATGAAAGAGAGGAGAGTGTTTCTGTTTGAGCAGATAGTTATCTTCAGCGAACCCCTGGACAAAAAGAAGGGCTTCTCTACTCCTGGCTACCTCTTCAAGAACAGCATCAAGGTGAATACAGTTCACTTAAATCGCTTTGAGACCAACTGTAAACTTTTATGGACTTACTTTGGATTGTACCTCTTGATCATGAAGCTAAACCTGCTCTATTTTATTTCATATATATATATATATTTTTTTTTTTATCTTTGTCTCTTTACCCTTGTCTGCCACATAATTCAGGTGAGCTGGTTGGGTCTAGAAGAAAATGCAGATGACCCCTGCAAGTTCACACTGACCTCCAGGTCATCTAGTGGCAACCTGGAGAGGTACACTTTCCATTCACCAAGTCCTGGAGTCAGTCAAGTCTGGATCCATCAGGTCAGCCAGATCCTGGAGAATCAGAGAAATTTCCTCAACGGTAAGAAATTGTTGTGAATACTGTAACACACAAAATTACATTTTTACATAAAACATTTTGACACTCTTGGTCCTTTTAGTTTAAGAGGACTATTACGTTGTTAAAAAAAACCTAACACTTGTCCGCTCCCACAGCTTTGACGTCACCTATAGAGTATCAGAGGAACCATGTGGGAGGTGGCGGGCCAAGTGGTCCACCTAGCAGTAGCAGCAGCAGTACTGCAGGTCTACCAGGAGGCAGCAGCTCCAACAGTACCTGCAATATGGGGGGAGGAGGTGGCGGCGAAGGCAGCTCTGGAGGATCAGGGGGTAGCTCCTCCTCCCTGTGCGGCCCGCGTTCCCGACCATCTCGTATCCCCCAGCCGTCCTCACGCCTCCCCCAGCCTGTTCACCACCATCACCCCCCGGGCCCCGAGGGGCCCGACAGATCAGCAGGTATGTGGTCACTCTGCCACCCACAGCCGCTTCAGTCCCTCTCCTCTAACCCCCGTTCAGACAACACAGCTAATGGAGAGCTGTTAGCCTCAGAGGTCCCTAAGATGAGGATGCTGGATAGTCCTCATGGAAGTAACAGTAATAACAGTAACAGGCCATCAGGTAGTATGGACAGCAGTGTCAGACAGGTTCTCGGAGGCTCAGAGGACATGCCGAAGCATCAAATGGCCGGCAGACCACAGATGCCAGTAGCTCCTCTGAATTTTCATCTCAAAAGCCCTCGAATTGGGACAGTTTCGCCTCTGATATTACCTCAAACTCCCGGAGGAGGAGGAAAGGAAGCGTTTGTCCCCTCCAGCCCAGCTCATAAAGGCAACGCTTTCTGGGCCATAGTCCCTGCTATGCCTCCCTCTCCTGCCAGCAGGCCAGGTTCCTTCTCCTACCCCAGTGACAATGGTGGCAGTGGAGGCGACTCTCTGGGCAGAGGAAGTCACGGGACTCCCTCTCATCACCGCCACTCCAGCCACAGTAAGGACATAGATCGCATGAGCACCTGCTCCTCCACCAGTGAGCAGTCCATACACTCCACCCAGAGCAACGGGGTAAGATGCCAAGTCGAGGCTCAGGCTTCAGCGAGGCCTAGAGTACTTACTAGTCACTAACCTCACCCTCAGTGGCTGCCTGTCTGTCAGTCAGTCAACCTGCCGCTGGCTCTGAGAATGGCTTGTACATGCAACAACTACTACTGCTGCTGAAACACTTGAATGACTGAAGAATAACACCTATCTGAGTGCACTAACTTCACCAACAGTGTGTGTGAGGGAGAATTTTTGCCTTTCCGGAAACTACTAACAGTGTGGATCTGAGTCAAAGAGAAACTTGTATCTGCTTTTCAAGACTCTCTCTGAGCTTCAGTACGCATTTGCTTTACTGTAGCTACTAAACATTAACAAGTGCCATTTCAAAATCATGTTATCTCTTTTTTCCGTTAGGTGATAACTTCTAATCTCCTTTCAAAGGCTATGGGAAGTTTTTTTTCTTTGTTTTTTGAAAACATTAGCACATTTCAAAAAAGCCGTTTCTTTTCTGGTAAGATGGTTTCTCACTTCACAGAGATTAACCTTATGATTGCACAAACAGCGTTTTGTTTTCCGCAACCTGCCTTGTTTGTCTGTCAGTACCAACAGAATTTCTTTTTGAAATGGCTTTCTATCTGGTGAGATGGTTTCTCACTTCACAAAGGCTAAGCTTGTGATTGCACAAACTTTTTTTTTTCATTTCCACAACCTGCCCTGTTTGTTTCAAAGTGTCTTCAGCACCCCTTCTTGAAAACTTGTCTTTGTCTTTGAAAACATAAAGTTCCTCATTTCATCATCCCTGCCCAGGGGGATCATAAGCTCTGTGCTTTTGTAACTTCTCAGTCTAACTTGTCAGCCCGTCGCTCTAAATACAAATAAGTGCTTTTTCGACCAAAAAAAAAAAAAAGAAAAGGAAAAAGCATTTTGCACTGCATGCATTCAACATATTCTCAAATTCATTTTTGTATATGTTCCCTGCAATCAAACTATCAATTTGATTGGTGTAAGGTAACACTTATCTACTTCCCTGTTAGACATATATATGTGTTTTCATGTGTGTTAATTTGTGCAGTAACATGTTCTGCTATATTTAAAGTGTCTCGTGACTCATGATTTAATGTGTTCTCCTCCTGACAGAGTGAAAGCAGTAGTAGCAGCAGCAGCGTGTCCACCATGCTGGTGACTCAGGATTATGTGGCAGTGAAGGAGGATGAGATCAGTGTGGTGCAGGGTGAGGTGGTCCAAATGCTAGCAAGCAACCAGCAGAACATGTTCCTGGTGTACCGGGCGGCCAATGAGCACTGCCCTGCGGCTGAGGGCTGGATCCCTGGCTACGTGTTAGGACACACTTCATCCTCAGTCACACCCGAGCTCTCCGAAGGCACCATAAAGTAAGAATAAGCAGCCTTCCTTCCTTTATAGTTTGCCGCAGAAAACATGACAGTCATAGTGACTACGATTATGCAAACGTGAAACCTGAAACTTCTCCGTTTTTGTTCTCGCGTTTGTTTAGAAAGTCATTATCGTGGCACACAGCACTGCGCATTCGCCGGAAGTCTGAGAAAAGAGACAAGGAGGGCAGGAAAATTGAGAACGGCTACCGAAAGTCTCAGGACAGCCTGGCCAACAAAGTCTCTGTCAAGGTAGAAAAGTGTCACGTTATAAGTCACCCCACCAACTCCCCCCATCCACTGTAATTTGTGCAAGAAATCTAATTATGTCTTCAAATTGTCATTTCAGCTTCTGAATCCCAACTTTATCTATGAAGGTACGTGCACGTAGTTGCTTCAGCCAAGGAGCAAAGTCTTTCCTTGCATTTGGAATAGAAATTCAAAAAGATAAACACTAAACTTTACTGGGTTTTTGTTGTTGTTGTTGTTGTTTTTAGGTCCCCCAGAGTTCCTCATTCCAGTTAGTGATGCAACATGTGAGAGTGGCAATGCAGTTACTCTGAGGTGTAAAGTTTGCGGTCGCCCCCGACCAACCATCACTTGGCGCGGCCCTGACAACAACTCTCTGAGCAACAACGGACATTACAGCATGACCTACAGGTGCGGGGGGCTCACTTCAATTTCTTTTATGGATGTTTAGCTAGAAAAACCCAAATCTTACATTGGCCTGTGAAGTAAAGGTGCAGATGTGCTGCTAACAAATTCAGTTAACAAATTCATGTTGTTAAAAAAGAATATGAAGTCATAATAACTGTGTGCAAATTACAATATCAGTTGGTGAATTTCTCTTAATGCTTTGTTTCCTTTCATTTTCCATTTCTGCAGTGAGACCGGAGAGGCGTCTCTGTGCATCACGGAAGCGTCTGCAGAGGACAGCGGCATGTATACCTGTGTTGCTACAAACATAGCAGGCGCTGTCACCTCCTCTGCCAGTCTTAGAGTGTCAGGTGAGAGTCCTGTCATTGTGTATGTCTCTTGATATTATGCCACGCGGGTGTTTTAAACAGTCAAAACATTAATTTTATTAATTTTCCATTTGATTAGTATACTTGAATCATTGTGATTTCACTGTGTTGTCTCAGGAACCCCTGACGATGGCAGCGAACTCCTCTGGAAAAACGGCTTTGAGTCCCAGTACACAGAGATTACTGAACTAGGAAGGTGTGTTTTCCTGTCACGCAGTGCTTCTCAACCACATCAAAGCTAATAAATCAGGAGCCGCACTCATATATATAGTAGCAGTAGTAATAGCAGTAGCGACAGATGATACAAGTGAAGATATTTAAATGAAGAATGAGTTGCTTATTCCTTAGTAGCTGGTTAGAGAATGCAGCAATATTTAAATCATTTAACACAATTTGTGACTGCATTCACAAATACAAGTTCAAACTTTACTAAGCAATGAGAAACTACATTTTCACAAAGTGTCACAAGCTTTTTTGGAAATGAGGTTGCACACTGCATAAGCTGATATAGATAATCAACAAAGAAGTAGATTCACGTTATACATCCAAGTCCACCAGTCATGATTGGGCATTATAGTTTATAAATTTGATGTAGGATATTTTTAAAAAGAGAATCCAGGGTCTGTTCCTGGGATCTTTAAAATTAGTTAAAGTAAAACACAAATAAAAAGTCTTATTACTCAAGTTTCATTTTACTAACTACTAATTTTTGCCTTGCAGGGGTCGGTTCTCGGTGACTAAGCGATGCGACCAGAGAGGGAGTAAACGCACAGTTGCAGCAAAGCATGTTAACAAGAAGCTGTTGCGTCGAGAACAGGTCCTGCAGGAGATCAGACTCCTCCAGAATCTAGACCATCCCAATCTGGTCAAGCTGCTAGACACATATGAGACAGCCAGCAGCTACGTACTGGTACTAGAGATGTAAGTAAACCTGCTGCGAAATCTCATCTGTTTGAAAAAAATACTTAGATTTTTCTGTAAAAAGAATAAATAAATAAAATGCATGTTGTGTTTGTGTTATCAGGGCAGACCAGGGGCGATTCCTGGACTACATCGTGAGCTGGGGCAACCTGACGGAGGAGAAAGTTGCTTTATACCTCAGAGATATTCTTGAAGCTCTCCATTACCTGCACAGCTGGAGGATAGCGCATCTTGATCTCAAAGTAAACAGTTCAACAAACAAATGAAAGCATTACAATCTAAATCTTATTTTGGGGAAGCTGTTGCACTGCTGTTGTGCTTCTCTAGGTCTGATGATTGTGTCCTATATCTTCCTATCCCGCTCCCACAGCCTGAAAACATTGTGGTGGAACATGCGTCCTCCCAGCCAGTGATCAAGCTGACAGACTTTGGTGATGCTGTTCAACTGAACCCCCCCTCCTCTTACATCCATCCTCTTCTGGGAAGCCCAGAGTTCTCTGCTCCTGAACTGATCCTGGGTCAGCCCGTCTCACTGATGTCTGACCTCTGGAGCTTAGGTCTGTAGAGAAATTGTATCTTGCTGATTTCTGCATTAGAGAACCCTTTATGTACTCGAATACACAATCACAGTAGCAGAAACCCACTGTAATAGTATTAAATACACATTCCTTTGTTCTTATTTATCAGCATGTGCAAAAGGCTGCTTATTGATATTTGACTAAGACACAAAAATAGACAAAAATACAACCATGCGATACTATCATCTCAATCTCTAAGCCAGGTGTGTTAACACAAGTGTTTCCTCTGCAGTGCAGTTAGTCAGCCTCTCTGGGGATGCAAAGATCAGTGATTTAAATCCCCAGTTGCAATTTCTACTTGCCAACCGTGCAGCAATCTATTAATTGACTTCAATATTTTGAAGCTTCAAGTGATATTTTACTGCTGTGTATGTAGATGATGAGTTTCATCAGAAAAATGTATATATTAGTACAGCGTAAGGGAGTGCAGTGTAAAATTAATGATTCAGTCCAGTTTTATTTATATGGCATTTTTGTATTGTAAGGTAAAGACCCTACAATAATGCAGTGAAAGCCCCAACAAGCAGGCAAATTATCTAACAGAGGATTGTTATTGTTGTAGTCATGGTGCTATAATATTTCAGCGTCTGCAGAAGCTGCTTTTGTGCATGATTGTTTAATATAACGCTATATTGATTATTAAAAGGTATTTAAAAATGAGCTAAATGAGTTAATTTAATTTGGCTAAATAACCTGTTGATTGACCAACTGGATGATTTACAGGGGTGGTGACCTATGTGGTTCTGAGCGGCGCCTCTCCGTTCCTGGACGAGAGCCTTGAGGAGACGTGTCTGAACATCTGTCGCCTGGACTTTAGCTTCCCTGAGGATTACTTCCAGGGTGTGAGCCCAGCTGCCAGAGACTTCATCTGCCTGCTGCTCCAGGGCGAGCCAGAGCGACGGCCGCCCGCTGCGTCCTGCCTGGAGCAGCCCTGGCTCCAGCCTCGAGGTTTATCAAGCAGCGACTCCACCTTAAATCCCACGCAGCCACCAGCACTGTCACCATCTCGGAATCATTGCGGCGCACATCTGGACACATCCAGGCTCATTTCTTTCATCGAGAGACGGAAACACCAGAATGATGTCCGGCCCATAGGCACCATTAAGGCCTTCCTTCACAGCCGCCTGCTCGGCCAGACCTGACAGTAGGTCACCAGGTAAACACGACCAGAAGGAATTTCTTCCACTGCTGCTCTTCGTTCACTTGATCCTTGTTAGAAGCCTACTGAGAGCACCACCAGCGACACGCCTGCTACAATCCCCTTTTCCCTCACTAAGCCACAAAAGTCCTGCTGCTGCTGCTGCTGCCGACTGACTAACCTCTGCCGATTAAACCCTTCGAACCCCCAAGTCCTTCCCCTCCTTAAACCTGGCATACCGTCACTATGCCTGCACAACAAGCGAACTCTTGGAATCCATTTGAGATTTCAAAACCTTGACTCAGCAGGGAGAAAACCAAGCTTTCTCAACAAGCCAGCGTGAGCGAGTCTTGCGTTTCGGACAGTGTTAAACAAAGAAAAAAAAAAGAAGAATACTGTACAATAGGAATATTTCAGGCTGCTTTCGGTTGAACACAAGAAAATGTTTTTTTGTAACGAGAGATTACTTTTTGTAAATGAAACTAAATGTACAGCGAGGAAACAGAGAACTGTCTTTATTCATAACCTTTTGGAAAACAAAGGGTAGTTGGTGAGTAGAAAAAGAAAAAAACGAAAAGAAAAAAAAAAGGGAAGTGAGATTTGCGTGGTGAAGTGGCACCCATCAGCAGGGTCCTCTTAGTCTGGAACAAGATGTAACTACCAAAACCACGTTTTGCAGAAACTTACATTCAGTGCAATAGTTTGCTTTTCTTTATTCTCCCGCTTCAGTTTCAAAGGTTAAATCCCTTCTGTTTGCGACACTAAGAGAAACTAACTTGAACAAAGCATTAAAACAACTCAGCAAAAAAAGAATATCCCGATAGAGCTTCTCAGATTTTTACCTGCGTCCGCCTTATTTGTAAATAACGTTTTTCCCGCTTTTCGTTCTCATTTTGACGGATTTATCTCTCGACAAAAACGATTCCATCTGCTGAGTTTTAGTGAGTCCCTGCGGACGGCCGGAACAAACCGCTACTAGGTTCCCACGTGCAATGTCGCAGCTTTAACATTTATGCAACTATTTATGAAAACTTGTGTTGTAGCCGTATTCTTAAAAAGGCATGTACGTACCTGGTACTGCAATAGATGTCTGTATTGTGTTAACTCTTATGTATTAAGTTCAATATTAATATCCTGCAAAAAAACAAAAAAACAACAACAACAACCCTGCAACAAAAGGAGAGTTTTTCCAAAATAATGTATAAAAATGTGTATCTATGAAATATAGGCACTTATGCTTTATGTCGTCCTCGTTTTGCTTTTGTTTTTTTGTAACAATACCAAAGTTGGCTCTGCTTTGTTTTCCTGCTAATATGTTTGTTTGTTTGTTTTAATGATTTGTCATGTTGAGTTCTAACAGACCACACTGAGCAGAGGCATATGAGCGTTTACAAAGGTTCCTTGTGGTTTTATTTATTCTTATTGTAATAAGAAGATTGTTTGGTGGTTTATTGCTGAAAAAAATATATTGATTTGTCTTTTTTTATTATTATTATTTCTTTGGGTTTTTTTTTTTATTTTTTTTTTATTTTTCAAGCCCTGCACAAAGTTGCTTGCCGTGTGAGTTTGTTTGGCTCTTGTAGGTAGATAGTAGTGTATGTTGCTAGACCGTATTGGTTGATATCTTCACCAAGCAATAGGTCTGGGGTGAAAAAAGTCACCATGGACTGCACTGATGAAAGAATTATACCTTCTGGCAGACAATAACAACCCCTGAACCACCGTTTTTCTGATCAGCATTAACAGGTATCTCCCGTGAAAAAGGTCTCTGCCAGTTGTTTTCATTTAAATACGATCTTTAGGTTAAAAAGTTGCTTAAAAACTTCTTTAAAGTGCCAGTCCAGTGAATTAAGTTCGAGAGGTTTGGTAAAAATGAAAAACTTGCGTCGCTTCTCGTTTTATTTGAAGGTTGTCAGTTGCTGTCGATAACATGTTGAGTTGTCTTTCTGGTCTGTAAAGTCTCCGTCTTTCATTTTGTGTCATTTTTATTTATTAATGTGGATAAGGGTTTCCCTGAAACTATTCTGATCATCGCTTTGTCAGAGCGCGCTCGGGTTACGATCGAAGCGATGAAACGGTTTCTTGGGAAACCCGCCTGCTCACGATGTAAAGATGTACAGAGAAGGGTCGGGCAGTTCGCCCACACCCGGGATGTAAACCTCATAACTGTCATATTTTAAATACACCTAAAACAAGACTGCAGAAATGTCATCTTGAATGTCTTAGTATGACTTATTTTTACTTTTGCATGTATATTTCTTTGTACAGAAGATTGTGTTTACATGTTACTACGTGTTGTAAATAACTTATTTTGTCCTCTGTTATTTTGCCATTAAACGTACAAGGCACAGTCAGCGTTACTGAAACTTTTGTGCGCATATATTGTACATTCATCTCCACCCCCGTGAGAATGTCTATTATTATTCATTCATGATTTCCCATAACCTTTTGAGGGCTGGAAGATGAGATAAATCTATATTCCCGGCATGATTAGAAAGCAGGGGAAAACCCTTAATTCATATGGCTGCAATCAGTCATTCATTAAAATTATTAAAAACAAAGAACCCCAACTAACACAGCAGCCATGTTAAGCCTGGCATTAGAGGGGATTATTGTTTGCGATAGCGTAACATCTTTGACACGTTTTTTTACTTTTTATTTTTTTTTATTTTCACATAAGTGTGACATTTGGAAGCACTGCGGGGAAACAATGAAAAGCAAAGTGAGAATATTAAAATCAGGAGGAAGAGACGTGTACAGTAATAGCGAACGAATGTCATTACTGTGATGAAGATCTGTTCAAGAGATAAACTATGAGAAGGTATCGGGGGGGGGACTGTTGCTGATCTTATCAGTCCGCAGCAGATGCTGCTGCTGTTTTTGAATCAGTGCAAGCAGTGTGTGTTGCATCACTGCACAAAGAACGCACGATTTTACCTCCCACTCAACCCACGTCCGCTACAATAGTTACTCACTGAGGTCTGCTAGAGAACATTTTTTTTGCAGCATTTTAAACCCTGTTGTCTACGTACGCGCGTTATCAGCGCGTGTTTGTCATCTGAGCCCCATTCGAGGTTATTCACCTGAGGCACCTGTGTCTCTGTTCCGAAAGCAGCGCTTTCACCCAATGCCTGAAAGGTGCCTGTGCACTTATCGAGTGTGAAATCTATTTCGTCTTTCTTAGCAACAGTTTTTTTTGTTTTTATTTTTTGCATGAAACCACAGAAGGGGTATCTTTCCCATCTTTACAGACACTCTTGTGATCAAAATCTCACGCAAGAGCTGTGAAGTGTGAAGGTGATGCACGCCAGCGCAGAGTTTCTTTTTTAAAATTCTACAAACTTGATTTGACCTGTAACCAAATACTGTGTTGTTAATTCATTTTTCATTATTCGGGTAATGCTCTAAGCCCACACGTTTAACCCGACACAAATACCTAATACACGATTATGCGCATTTCTTGACAGCCCGATATTTCCCAGTTTGGCGCCTTCTCAGCCACCGTTGCTTCTGGGCATTTTCCACCCACTGAATTCAGCATTCACTCATATGGGGAGAGTCCTGTCTGGCTGAAGTTTAAAACCAAAAGCAAACGTGAGTCAGAGAAAGAGATGTCAAATACTTAGAAAGTTCACACTGATGAGGAGAATAATGACGTGATTGTGGCCCACACACTAACGGGACGGGACGCGAGTTGCAAGACTGTAAACAAGAACACTCCTACTATCTAACCACAATCAGGAGTCAAGAGACCACTAGATGGCATCGGAGATCTTGGTTTAATGAATTTGTCGATAACAGAACACATCGTGTGCAAAACAACCTGCAGAGCAACAACTTACAGACGTTAGTAAAGAACCACCGGCAAATTTGATTGGCCAAGCTCGAAACAGAAACTGCTGCAGTCTGGAAGAGAACAACAAAAACAGCACGTAGTGTTCAAAAGGGTTTGAAGGAGATAAGAGAACTGACGTGCATACCCTTTAAATCCATCCCAGTCAGTACGCACTGAAGTGAGCTGTGTGTTATTAAAAGGTTAAAAGTGCCATGCACTGAAACACTGTTGAACCTACAGATGGTAAATTCCCTCTGTAGGTTCAGCAGAGTTTTGTGTGTTTAGCAGAGGTGGTTCCCATGTAGTGAGAATTGGGCAGTTGAGTCACGCTCTCTGCTTCAGGCCAGGCAGTTCACATGAAACCCGCTGCCCCAGTTTCCACATTTAAAGTGGTGAGAGCAAAAACAGGTGAATGTGAAAATTTGAGTTTTATATCATATGTTATATCGTACTGGTATTTGACGCTGCATGGCAACCAATAAGAACTCCCCCAAAAGAACAAGGACTGACATCACAGCCCCAACTCTCACATATCTGTTTACCATCTTTCTCACTTGACCCTTTGTCCTTTTTTTATCTGTTCTGTGAGAACATGACGATAAGGGGAAAACACATGACGCATCACAAAGTCTCCCTAACTCCACTGTTTTTGGAATTTGACTTTCATTTTGATGTCATTTGCAGATGACATCAAATTTTTGGACTGCATCTTCTTTCTGTGATGCTTCCACATTGATAAAAATCTGCCAGCAAACCTGCCACTGAACCTTTTTACACTAGAGGTCTCCACAAGTGTATTTTAGTTTGACGCCCCCCTCCCCCTCCCCGACACACGTGCTAAGAGGAAGGGGGGAGGAGAGAGATCAACACTTGAACTCACCCAATCAGGGTTAAGTAACTTGCCAATACATTAAAAATGGATGCAACACAAATGCAACAACAACAACAAAAAAAATAAAAAAGCTTTTTCAAGTTTTTCAAGTCATGAGCACCAAGCTGAAGTAAAGTCGAGTCATTTATCAGTTAAGACCACAGATCAGAATCTGAAGTCTGGCATGAGTCAATCCACGTGAGCGGTTATGTTATAGAGTGAAAGGAAGACTTCACTTTTTAATCATTTCAGCATTGCAGGGAAAACATTTTCCGAGTAGTTAGTGTGAAACTTTCCCCCAGAGCTTGTCAGAGCTGCTGCTTTATCAGCTGCATTCTCCAGACTTGTATACAACAAGAAGTAGTTCAGCTGTTGACATCTTGCTGGAATGCACTTAAACTTTCAGTCCTCTGCTGTACTAACCTGGGTTATTTGGGGGGCTAATAAACTGTCGTTAGGCGGTTTGTTTTTTATGTTTGCTTGTTTCTTCTTTCTCATTAGCACTGCAGTGGGAATAATTGTTCAGCGTTTGTGTTTTCACATCAAAGACAGTTTTCAAACTGTTTACTTGCAGGTTGTTTTCCGTTTCCTTGCCTAAACAGCCTTATCTGGTGAGATGCTTCTGTACTGTCTCAGCAGTTCTTTGACCACAGAAACCAAATGTTTGTGCCAACCCTAAAACTGCTTAGAGCCGTGCAGCACCTTCAGATCATGCTTTACAGCCCTGTAGGATGCTGTAACATCCATTAACTCCTTACACTCCTGTTTAGTTAGATCAGAGTATATATGCTTTGTTTTACAGGGGCTCTTCCAGATGGTAGATACACCTCAAAGTGTTTAAAGGTCTTCAGGAAGGTCAGTAACTACAATTATGGATTCATGCATCCAGAACAAAAAGCCCCAGTTCGTGCCAGTATCTTCACTGACAAAAAGCAGTTTTCTTTTAATCGTCTTTTTGCACAGCAAATGTTTCTCCCTGGTACGCTTTTGATTCAGATCAAATTTGTGCTTTCTGAAAGTAAACAGGTTCACTTTGACACAGCTGCACGCAGTCTCCTGCAGATCCTGTGATGAAATTTTGGAGCTTTTGAGACCTCTTTTTGCATCAGATGTTCTCTTCCTGGGCTGGATTTTTTTCATTTGAAATCTACATGTTGATGATGATGATGATGATGATGCTCACCATTGTTTTGAGCATCTTAAGAAATCCATTGTTTTGTGACTTAAACACCAGATACTAAATGTCGGCGGTCTAAATAAGGCAGGTTTCACCTAACACTTTCTGAGGAAGCAGTAATCATCAATCTACATCTATAGACAGGGTCAAGCCTGCCCCTCCTCTCAGTTTAGGGTTTCCACTTCCTCAGTACACTGTGTTCTCAGTAGTTTAAGAGCAAGCTCTTTAAAAAAAAAAACAGAAGCAGATTGTGTTATTAAGAATGGGCGTATTCTGTCACTTTATTGTTTGCAGTCATACTGCATGGATGTGGTTTTCCTCAAGACTCCATATAACTGGGTTTCCCAAGGATGTACTCATTGCTCCACTAACAGAAATAACTGTTTTAGCTGACATCTCTCCACATAGACAATGGTGTAATGCGCAAAAAATCCAGGGGGATTTTTTTTTTAGATAAAAAAAAAAGGTATATGACAGGTAGCTGCGTGCTTCTTTTCAAAATATAGTAAAATTTATTATATAAATCAAAGAAAGAAAATGATAATGCCAGGAAGTTACAAGAAGTGTGTGGCTAATTTATCAGATGAAAATTGTGAAGCAAATAGTTTCACTGACTGAAACCAGAAGAATAGTATAGTTTATTGCAGAACAGTAACACCTCTCTACAGTAACATACATATCAAAGTTGGCTTGTTAGTCAGTGCAGATACTCCTTATTTTGTGGAAGTACTTAAAGCAAAAGGTAAAAATAGTGAAGAGAGGCAACTGCGGTTAGATTGGATCTGTCACACCTTTTCACCATACACACTCATTCGTGTCACAGGGATGCCGCATTTACCATAGAAATATAACACCTTTATTCTGTATTGTCAGCTGATTACAAACACCTTTTTTAAAAAGACATGAGAAAATACAACAAAAAAACTGATCAAACATTTAAATTACCCCCAAAACCGAATCGTAATTCTTGTGGCCCCAACGACTGCACCCATTTGACAGAAACCAGAAACGTTTATGTTACAAAAACCTTAAAAAACTGGAAACTGAAGCAAAGAGGAAAAAAAAAACATCAGCGGAATTATAGATGAAAAGATAGAACCAAGTTTTATCAGACAATTCAGTGACTCATTATAGCTGTTTTCCTGGAAAGGTGGGTGAGGGTGGGTGTGTGGGGTGGGGTGTGTGTGTGGGGTGGGGGGTGGGGGGGGGTGGGGTAATAATATAATAATATCAATTCATATGAGAAAAACTTTGTAATGATTCAGAGCTACCCTTCTCTAAGGGGATCCAAACTATGTCAGTAAAATGCAGCCTGGAGTTTTTGTGATTTTTCCTGTAATTTGTCATCCCTCCCGGCATTGAAGCAAAGAAGCTGAAAGAGGAACCGTCTGCCTGCCCATCAATAAACTCTTGTAAAAAGGGACTTCTTTCTTGTAATCCTGATTAATATCACGAGAACTATGAAGTCACTTGACAACAAACGCCTCGGATATGCACAAAGACTGCAAAGGTTAAACTAACAGCTTGGTTACATGCTTCCTCTTTCAGGTTGTGGTTTTCTCTGTGTTGGGTAAAGTGCAAATCTTCTGCTAATGATGCTAGGCAACCTACACTGCTGAATCTGCAAAGTTGCACTGAACACGATTTCCTGTGTGCAGACTGATGCAACGGGTACATCTGTGAGGGGGGTCATCGTGTTTGGATAAAAATGTAGGCTACTATGACATGTAACTTTTCATGGTGGTGCGCTTCCCCACTTAAACTGGATGACGTTGCCGTAGCTGCTGACAGATGTTGTAGTTGACACAGTTTCGTGCTAAGTAAAGAGCCAGCGGCAAAACAAACTGCAACAAGTCTAACTGTGACTCATTGTCCCAGGTGAAGATACAACAAAGTATTCAAAATCAGATTTATAATGGAATTGCATACATTTTGGTCATAACTCATAGAAGTACAAAAACAGAGTAAAAAATACATATCTGTGGTACATTATATTAATATACAGTCACATGCATACATTCACAAGTGCCAAACCTTAACACTCTAGAAGTGACAATAAGCCACAGTGATCTATTTTTACTGGACATGAAAAAATAAAAAGAAGCACATCCCCCAACTGTCCCAGTTCACTACATAGCAGTGCTCCTCTCATCCACGCTGGTAGTTTGTGAGTAGACTGATGCGGAAATTCTGTCCTGTGGTATGAAGACCTTGACCAGCTGGCACAGTCTGCAGGGAGATCTGTTTATCATCCGCAACAGGTGCCTCCTGAACTTCTCCCCGACAAACACATATAGGATGGGGTTGAGGCAACTGTGAGAGTAAGCAATGGCCTCTGTGATTTGTAAAGCCAGTCTGATGGCTTTGCTCTGCCCGCAATCTAAATACTTGTGCTTTAGCTCCAGTACATGGAAAAATGACGTAACGTTGTAGGGAATCCAGCAACAGAAGAAAATAGCTACCACTATGACAACAAGGCGGATAGCTAGTTTCTTGGATGAATGGCTGTTCAGTAACCTCCAGATGATCTGTGAGTAACAGAAACCCAGAATGATGATCGGGATGAGCAGACCTACAATGTTCATTTTAACGATGCTGAAGACCTTCCAGAAATGAAGACTGGAATCCCCATTTGGAAAACCAGGATAGCAAATTTGACGTCCCGACATATATTGCTCTTGGAGGAAGATCAGGTCAGGAAAGGAAGCCAGAAATCCCGCTCCCCACGTAATAGCAGCTGCAGTCAGTCCAAAGGAGCGTGTACGTGCTCTCATAGCACAAACAGCATGCACTATAGCCAAGTACCGATCAATGCTCATTAGACTGATAAAAAAGATCCCACAGTAAAAGACGATATGATAAATGCCCAAGACTATTTTGCACATAGCATCCCCAAACACCCACTCGTCCTTGGCTTGGTGGGCTAGGAAGGGCAGGGAACACACCAAAAGGAGGTCAGCAATGGCCAAGTTTAACAAGCACACGTCGGTCATGGTGCGGAGTCGTGCTCCACAAGTAATGACCCAGAAGACCAGAGAGTTACCCAGAAGGCCCAGCAGGAAGAAAATGATGTAGATGGCAGGAAGAAAAGTTGCTCCGTGTCGCTTATATACACATGGTTCATAGTCACTATAGTCAATATTGGATTCGTTGACATAGTCATAATCATATTCAGTATTATTTTTAGTGGCGGGTGTGGTGAAGCTGGAAAGAAGCAGAGGAACAAAAACAAATGATTAGATGTACTTATTATGACTTACTCATTTTCAGTTACCTTGTGTATGACAGATTAAAGTATGCATCAATATTAAAAAAACACCTTTTTAAACAGTTTAACTCAATGATGATCTGCAGACTTCAAACTGTGTGGCAGCTCATTCAAACAGTATCGGAAAGCATTTCTTCATTTTCAGGACTGGCATGAGGAACTTTCAAAACCAGTCACTCACATGATCAGCGGTTTTGGTACTATGTCTGACCTTGACCAAAGCTGTTCATGTTGGAAGTCTAAACAGAAACAATTATAAAGCACCTTATTTATCAGAATACTGGGATCAGCAAAATCAAAGCATCGATAAAGACTGGTAGTTGTTTAGTTGTCAGCTGCTCAGGTAAAAGTTGATTAACAGGAGCACTGAGGAGATTTTCTTCACTTTAAATGAAATGATGCATTTAAAGTGAAGCTGCTGAGAACGTTTGTGTGTGATAGTACCGACAGATACTTTCATCTGAATCATCTGAATAGCAGTACCACAGCTGTGACACAGAATACAATCATTAATTAATAGCAACATTTTAACTCAATGAGAGTATAGTGCAAAACCAACATATACAATGATGAAACTAAGATTACATTTGATAATTTTTCGTATTATGCGTTTATTGTAGAAGCTTTACCTTACAAAATAAAACACCTCGAGGCACCTTGTTGCGATTTGGACCTACACAAAAAATGAATTTAACTGAATTTAATCAATTTATAAGATTGTGTAAGCCAGCCAAAGTCCTTCTATCTAATAGTTTCCCAATGCGTTCATCAGGTTTTGCAACCATCTTAAAATGCCTCCTGGCACTTTTCAGCGCAGGCAATCGGACACAGAATGAGCATCATGAAGGCCTGTGTGACCACAGTTTTTCAATCTGTAAGTACAATTAACATTTATTTTATGATATATATATATATTCTGAAGAATATTCATAACACTCCGTTTATTTACTTCAGTTGAATTTCGTTACAGCTCAGCAGGAAGGCAAATTTTATTATGAAGTGCTGCGGTTGTAAATAAAATAAGCGGTTAGTGAAGCAGCACGGTTGTTTTGGTGCAGATAAGAACTGTAGCAAAGTAAGAGAACCACTGCACGAGCTCACGTGGCAGCGAGGTAAGCTTTATCAGGCTTTTTTTTTTTTTTGAACTTCCTACGAGACAGACCGTCTGTGACTGCTGCTGTTGTGTTTGGAAGTAAGAGCAGGCGGCCAGCAACTGTGAAAACAAACAGCTGGCGATTGTTTACAAGCGAGCAAATTACAAGTATTTGGAGACAAATGACGAAGTGCTTGAAGATTTTGAATCGCCCACAGTTCATGAGAAAGTGACATATACTGTCCAAATGCAGGCCAACGCTAAAACAATGACTGGGAATGCGTCGCCTGGAAGGAAAAATGAAAGGAACGTGAAAACCACAAAGATTCAAAAAGACGGGGCGGGGGAAAGGATAGTAATGATATTAAAAGCTTAAAATAGTCTCATGATGAGCAATAAATGAAGAAAATGTGGATAGATGTTTGTTAGAGCCAATCTTACCCTTGGAAAAGTGAAGATTCAGTAAGATTCAGACTGAAAGTAATGTCAGTTTCGGTGGTCTCGTCCATGATCAGCTGCTTTAAAAAAGAAAGAAAGAAGCCAAAGAACTGAAAACCCGTCCTACCTCCTTAAAGTGGCAGGGGTGGGGATACTGTATTTTAACTCTACTCTAAAGGAGTGAAATAAATCTCTAGTTTTCACTCGTTAGTAAAAATCAGCCCTACTTATATGGTAAAAGGATGTAAATTCGTTTAATCATTTAATTGCATGTAAATGTTCTATGCAATTTTGATACATAACTCAAATATTAGATCTTAAACTGAGTTAAATCTGGGCAAATTAAATGTGCGTGTAATTATATGCACACAGGGACAGGCTCAGCACCAGGCCGTGTGAACTGGATGGGCAAACAGCTTTGATGGGGGGAATTTGGCTCAAGTCACTTTGCTATTACATGAATTAGAATACAAAATGTGATTGCACTCACACATGGCGTGCACAATTGCAACCACTCCATAATAATGTCATAGAGGAATGTAGCCACAGATACAAAAGTGGAAAAATACATGTGTTTGAAAGCAAACGCACCGCCACACACAGTGGGACAGCTGACTGTGAGCACGCAATTATTTTCAACACAGTTCTATTTGTTTTGAAGTTTTTGAGTAGGGTTGTGCTTTAAAATTGTCTGATGGGTGACCTGATTTTAGTTTCAAATATAAATGAGGGTTACCTCTCACCGCTGTCCCTCACAGGCATGCTGCTTACCTCGATTGCAGCAGAAGTATTTGTGGTTAACCAAATGTTAATGATTCTATACTGCTGTTAACCTAATAATTAAACCCAGCTTGCAAGCTTATTTGCAAGTTCATTTATCTGTATAAATCAGTGTAACTTATAGTTGACATATATCCATAGAATTCAGCTGAGGGGGGCACAGGGGCTTTATTGGGCCAATTCTTGACGTGAAGTCTGCATATAGATCATATTTTTGAATTACATTTATTAGGCAACTTCTTTGTATATCAGTGGATCTGCAAAAATATAAGTAACAAAAGTGTTCAAACAAATGTGATAAAGTAGAAGGCACATTTTTTGTGTCTGGTGCAGAAGTAGAAATTAACATCACATGAATAATCTGATAAAGTAGATATCCAAAGTGGAGATGATTGGCCATGAAGCCAAACATTGTCTACCTTCAGTGAAAACCAAGCACAGCATGTCAGTACAAAAACCACATACCAAGTGTCAAACACGAAGGTGAGGAAAGGCGAGGATATAGGGGTTTTTTGCAGCCACAGGATCTGTGCACCTTGCAATCATTAAGTCAACCATGCTCTCTTGTGTATACCAAAATACTCTAGAATCAAATGTCAAATGCCACCTGTCTGACAGCTTAAGCCTGGCCTAGTTTGTTCATTGATGACAGTGACACAAAAGAATGGCTGAAAAAGAAGAGGATCAACATGGTGCAATGATCCAAAGTCCAGACTTTAGGCTGATTGAAATGCTGTGGCTGGCCCTTAAGAGAGCTGTGCATGAACAAACTCCTGAATATCTCAATGAATTGAAGCAAGGTTGTACAGAGGATTGGGGAAAAAACACTACACGGCGAACTCAAATCTCCTCCGTGCGCACTCGGAACTAATTCTGTTAATTGCTGTTAATTTTGGGATTATTTTACCAATCGATCTAATGCTCTTTAGTCTTTAACTGCTTCATTATGAAATAATATGAAATTACTTCGTGACTGGTTACATATATAAATAAGTTTTACATACTTGCAACATTTTTTAAAGATCTCTTTGCTTCTAGTTGTTGATGATTTTCATGCTTGTGGTCATTCCATGTATTGAGGGGAGGGTGACCCACATTTGCTCCTGTTATGGTTTGTGGCGACAGATTTCTTTCTTGTATGCCCTTTTAACTTCACAGCACTTTTGGTTTATTACATTTCACACAGGTGCATTAGAATCAGTGCGCTGCATCAGTTTGCGGTAGGCTTCCCCAGCAGTGGTTTTGTCATCTCTTCCCTCTACCTTTCCTCTTTTGATAGAAATTTTGGTAAATTTAATCTAATAAATGATCTGTTACAGCAGCACACTGACTGTTGTAGCTTCTTCAGTGATGTGGCTTTAACACATTTTCACAGCTGCATGCAAAAAAATAGAACAAATCAATCAATAAATAAATCTATGAAAAGCAATGTTAAAGGAGAATATCTCGCTAAAGTTGATTATTTCATGATTTCTAACAGAACCTGAGTTGGCATAGGATTTGTGTGCATCAGTCAGCAGTCAGTATCGGCAGCTTGTTTACACAATATTATAATACTGATAATAATAATAGTAATAATAATAATAGCTTAGCTTTATATGATATCTTTCAAGGAACTCAAGGTCACTTTAAACATAAAACTATTAAAAAAGGGAAGCCAAAGGAAGCAATTATTCTCCGTAAAGAGAATAATTGCTGTTTTTTTACCACTACATAGGTGTAAATTGACTAAAGATTAAAAATCCTGCATGCTGGCCACAGAAGAAGAAATTTCCACTGTAGGTGGTTTATATACTTAAGACTGAAAAAATAACTCTTGAATTGTGAGAACTTTGCAGTTAGTGCGTCACGCTTTATTTAAAATGTTGTGTTTAGCGTCAGTCTAACTCATATGGAAAAGAAATAAAAAAAACAGATTTGGCTTACTTCATATAGTGAATCATATAAGGCTTATATGATTTACTCATGAAAGTGGCCACTTTCCTTTAATTGTTTCAGTAAGTATCCAAAACATGCAAGTTTCATTTATATAATTTTTCAAGGGATCTTATATCCGTTTTCACTCTTGTATGCTTTTCATACAAGTTTCACACAAGACAGATGCAAACTTTATAAGATTTATATATATCTTTTCCATATGGGAAATGATGATTGATGATAGCTACTTCTGTTTTTCAAGAATTAAGAACAGGTTTTTTTTAACACGTTACATTAATTTAAAAAACACACAAAAAGACAAATAAACAAAACAAGGCAAAAAAGTATAAAACTACTTGGATAACTTGGATATTATCAAAGCATATTGCATTTTATATTCAAAAGTGTTACAAATCAGATGAGGATGTAATTTCCTCTCCCACTGACCTAAATTTAACACATGCAAAAGAGAAAATGCCCTGTCACTGTCAGCGGATAGACAGATACAGAAAATGCACCTTGTTGTTTGTCTCTATTATCACTTACGAAAAGAAAAAAAGAAAAATAGGCAGCATTACTGTCATTAATTAAATAATGCATAGATAACACATTCCTCACTGTGCCCCAGTTCACCATTCTTCACTCATATTGTACTATACCACAACAGGAAAAGATGAACTGATAACGATCTTGCGTCTAAGATAATTCATGGATCCATGAGCTAAATCCAAAACATTTTGAGACATAAATTGCATTATAATTAAACATGTAGTGAGAAATGACAGTCATCAGACTGACCTTCCTCTTTTTGCTTTATACTTTTGTCCATTTACATATGAGTATAGACGCTTTCCATTAAAGAAAAAAAAAGTTTGTTACAGGCTGAAGATAAATAAGTGTGCGTCATTGTTTTCTTCCCACTTACAGAACTGTAAAGGCGTGCAGCAATACTGCTGACATGTTAGCCTAAATCATTCTGCATGTAAAGTGGGAAAAATATTTTTACCTTTCCATGGTGCTGATGGTGGAATTCATTGTGGATCGCAGGATAGTGAGATGGCTTGCCTAATCAAAGAAGTTATCCACTTTGCATTAAGATCTGTGAAGAGAGAAATGGTTTGCACACACATTAAATGAGAAATGGTTTGCACACACATGAAAAAAATTGAAGGTGTCGCTTTTTTTAAAAAGTACAACCTTCCTCAAAACCAAGGTAACTGGGTGGGCTTGCGGGTTCCGATGTGAGATGTATGGTTTAATTGTTTCCTGAGACTGTTTTCGAAACACGCACTGCGAAAGCCCACAGTCTGTGCAGCTATAGAACCACAAGTCCATATATGCAAACTTTTAAATATGCAAGGTGACTCTGACCAGACCTGCAGGCGCACACAGCTGGAGGCTTGCGTGTGGGTTTTTTGTTTTTTTTTGCATGACAGAAGTGATACTACCGACACAGCCAACAGTGCACCCTGTACAGACAATAGTTTCAGAATAGCATCGTGTCTGCTACATGTCTTTCTTTCTTTGACTTAGGGGTAGACTTCTGACTAAACTCTAAAGAGGAAACCTTGTGTGTGACTTGTGTGTTTACTAGATCTTAATATTGTTGTGCATCATTTAAATTCACCTCGTAGGCCCCAACAATGCCTTGTGTTACTCAGATATGTTGTTGTTAGATGACACATGAACTCAGATCTGTGCACTTCTTTTCAAAAAATAATAACCCTCTGACAGGAATTACAGCAGTGAAAGTGGTTTTGCCACTTCCATCAAAAAGTGCTGCTATGCATCTATCTTACCCTGCAAACACATTGTTGGCAACACCCTTTAACACACTTCAGAGACTTTTTTCCTCTCACTGTAAAAGGAAAGAAGAATGACAAAAGGGTTTTTTTTTGTTCAATAATTTTATTTTTTCAAAAATAACATTGTCTTACAAACTGTGAATAAACACGACATTTATGTTTTGATGCATGTGTTTTGTTTTAAGCACTTTCAAAAATAAATGATTGTAACTGCAAATTGGTTTGGAGAATTGTTTTACACCACTCAGAAGTACTAACCACAGATGTATTCACACACACGTGCGCTCACACACACACACACACACACACACACACACACACACACACACACACACACACACACACACACACACACACACACACACACACACACACATGTAATTTGTGATCTTTGTAGTCTCTCAGTTTCAAATAAAAAAAAAATCCAGTGCTGCAGAAACAGTTACACCCATCAGCAAAGCACATGACCCATTTTTAATACTCTGATCTCACAGGTGTGTTGGAGGTTTCTTTGTCTGTGGTATCCCTGTGGCTGTAAGGACCACTGCTTTGGTAACTCCAGCCAAGGTATTTAACCATCACCTTGTTCAATGACTTCCTAAACTTCTCTCCTACAAATGCGTAGATCACTGGATTTACACAGCAGTGGGACAGCGCGATAATCTCGGCAATGCTCATGGCAGTGTTGAGGGTTTTTGAACTCACACAGGGGTCGGGTCCCAGGCTTATTTCAAACTCCTCCAGTGTTTTGAAAAAAACTGTAACATTATAGGGAACCCAGCACACCACAAACACACACACTATGATGAAAATCAGCTTCACAGCCTTGTTCCTATTGGAGTTCCTGGACTTTGACAGCACAATGAGGATTTTCACATAGCAGAAAATCATGATGGGAAGGCACAGAAAAAGGCCCACTGTGTTCTCGCTGAAGTTGCGCTGCAACTTCCAGAAATGCTCAGTTGCTTCTGGATAGATGGGCTGGCACTCTGAGGTGTTATCAATAGACTCCAAGGAGGCAAATACAACCCGAGGGGTTGCCATAGTGACAGATATCGCCCAAATAATGATGCTGGCTGTGATGCCGTAGCGACGTGTCCGGGCTCGAATGGCTGCCACCGCATGGACGATGGCCAGGTAGCGGTCCACGCTCATGAAGGTCACGAACAAGGTCCCACTGTAGAAGCCTAACTGTTGGGTGGAAGAAGAGAGGAAGTTAAATTAGAACAGGATGTAACATGACATGAGGAAACCTTTGATGAGGCTTTAAATGCGTCAGTGAGGTTCTTCACAAATCTGACATTACCCAGCAGTTGCTTCACACATCACCTGAGCTTTAGAGCATCGAACAACTAAACAGGTGTAATTGTTTGTGAATTTTGCATTCAGAAAACAGAAATCATTTCTTTTAACTTAGTTACATGAAAAAGCATGAAGTAAATAATGTGAGTAAACCAGTTAAACATTCACTGATTAAAAAAACACAACATAAAAAAAATGTCATCTTGACAAAAGAGCCCATTCAGATTACTTAGTTTATAAATAAACTTTACTTTTTGGTAGTACATATGATTCAATACAACCTAAAACTATTGATTTTGATCAGCCTACGAATAATCATCTCTTTTTTTCTGAAGAGCCAGCAACATGGCAAAGCCATGAGGAAGTTGCAGTTCGTCAGTCATAGTTACAACACTTCAAATTCAACAGAATCCAGATTATCTGTTTTTTAAATCTCATGAACCGCAGTCTTGGCTCTGAAGAAGGCACGGTATCGACTTGTTAATCATGAAAGTTGAAGTGCTTCAGTTGTTCCAATAATGAATATGCATTCCATGTGTTATGGTACACATGAGGTTTTCCATTTAGAGAAAGAAAGTAAGAAAGAAAATAACTACCTGATAAACTCCTGTTTTTATTTTGCATAAGCCGAGGTTCTGGGAACTGTAGGCCCAGAGGGGCAGTGATACAGCCACTAAGAGGTCAGACAGAGTCAGGTTGAGAAGACATACATCAGTCATAGTTCTGAGCTTAACATGCCGCAGGAGGACCCACAGGACAGTGCTGTTTCCTGTGAAATAAATTCAGATATTAATCTTAGAACAGAACGTATGTGAAAGTCTGATGCATGCATGAACTTTATTGATGAGTTATGTGTTCTGTGCTTCAGTATACAGTGTTGAGTCCTGGGCTATCGTACAAGCTATGTCTGTGTATTCGAAAAGCCTTATAAATGCTGTGTTACATAGAATTGGTATGGAAAAATAGTAAGAAACATACCTAGAATGCCAACACAAAACAGCACATAGCAAAGCACTGTTAAGACCATGGATCCAATGTAGAAATCTGAACTTGCATCCTGATCGCAGGTATAATTGTAATCATAGTCATAAGTGTCTGAGTAGTTAAGGGTCTCGTTATATGACATGGTGGTAGAGCTGTGAGACAGAAAAGGAAATTTGGTCAATAGAGCACAACAGTCGTGTAAAAAGGTGAGAATGTCACCGTCACGTGTAAAAGCTACTGTGATCTTTGACGTAAAGAGAAAAAAGGAAAAAAAACAATTACCTGAACTATTCTCAATGTATTCATCTCAAGTTATTTAAATGATGTAAACAATACACAAGTAATAACAACATGGAGGCTACCCGTTGTTACTATATAGCATACACCAACCATACTAAATCTGTTAAATCAGCTTGTTGGGAAATCAAATAAAAGTAGTTCATCTGGTGTTAAAAAAGGTGCAGCTCAGTACTTTAAAAAGCACCAGCCAAACCACTCAAGCAGCTGGACCTGGCTGATCATGTTTTCAGTTTCAAACCCAGTTCTGGATTGTTTTGGGTGAGTCTCTGACATACATGCACACATATGAAGTGTTCCAGTGTTTTCCTCCTTTTTCTTCAGCACATCAGAAGATTAAAAAGTGACAATACAGATAGAGAGAAATGCCCAATAGACATAAAACTTCCGCTATTCAGTTTTTGTCCTCAAATGCCTCCTTTGTTCCCTTTCCTCAGTGCCACGCACTCTTCAGTCACCCCGCTGTTTAACAGATATCACAGACAATGTAAAGAGGCACATTTACATCCATCTATGATGATTATAAGATTATGTTTTTTGTGCCATATTATACCAGAACATGTCTACAAGCCATTTGTGGTAGTTACTGAATTACTTACCAAACACTAACTTGAGTCTGTTCTCATTCTATTTTAAAGCCAAAGCACCTGAATATTTTGAATATAAATATGTATGTATGTGTAAAGAAAATGCTTACTTACTTTATGATGGCACCTTTTGGCTCCTGATTTAATTTTTCTTGTGGAAAGTCACATAAGAATTTCCTCCATAGTTTAGCTATCAGAAGTCTTTAAAGCCAGTCTTCAAGAAACAGAAAAGGAGTATGTTGTTTATTTCTTCTCTTTATTAGACTCTCTATTCCCCACAAGCATGATGAGTGAACAGTTTGCTCATCAAATGAACATTTTAAAGTGATGATAAATTCTTCAAAAGGGAAAAATTAGTTCAAACAGGGAATTGAAAGAGTGGACTGGACTTTCCTGCCCTTTAAGTAAAATATTTTTGATAGAATCATCATTTAGTGAGTCATGTAAGAGAGGCTTATTTGAAAAACCACCCAGAAGGTTAACTTCTGTTTTCAAATTTAAACAGTGTTTCAAGTACAGGCTAAATATAAAGAATGAATGTAGATGAATGCTTATACATCCATAGACATCTCAAAACTTCCTGCCGGCGTGACCATAATCAAATTGATGTGATCTATTCAAACCGCATGTCAAACATTTTTCCTTTCACTATAAACAGATGCACAACCACCTGACTTGTTACCCATGCCGACCCTCACTTCCTGTGGGTGACAGTGTTTACGCGCTGACACACACACACACACACACACACACGCATATTCCTCAACTACACAGTGGGTTAAAGGGTGTAGGAGGTGAATGAGCTGAAGTAAGTCTAGTAAGTTGAAACTAAATGTTTAGAAATCAAAAATTTGAACATACTTACCACATTTTTGGCCAAAATCACTGCTCCTGAATGTGTATGTTCTTGTGCTGCGCCCCAAGCTTACATGTCATCCTGCCAATATGCATTGCTTGCTTTTTGTGTCAAATCCTGCAGCGGAGCTCATTTCTGGTAACGTGAACTCTGGGTTTTGCTGTTTCCTCCGCATTGCTTTAAACCTGCAAAGAGGTGTTGGTGCGGTTTTCTCAGAAATGTCCCTTTATGCGTTAACATGAGGCGGGAAAAGACAAAGGGGAAAAATATATTCAAATGAGGAGTTTCCTTTTTATTCCTTTCAAATATACCTCTTAATAATATGATTTCTAAAAACTAAATTCAGCTCATCAGGAATGACTGGGCTTAGTTTGCACAACTTTACTTGAACTTACTCACAGTTCATGCCTCAAATAAATCATGCTAGTGCTGAGTGGTGGCTGCAACCATAAATAAATTGAAATAAAACTACCTAACATATCTTACCAAATGTACATATCTCAAATGTACTTTTGGAATCTGACAAGAATTCTCAATGACTTTCATTTCAATTTCAAGATGTGCTGTCTCATTTATTGTCCTAAGAAAACAGTTACACAAAAACAAGATGAGAAATGAGTACATGAATGACTTTGATCTCCCCATTTGCAGAGTACTTACAAATACAAGGAATCATGAAATCATAAAAGAAAGATAAATTGCATATATTTGAACTATGTAAATGAAAGTACAGGTTTTGTACAAACATCAGAAAAAGCAGAGTTTATTTTAGAATTGGTTTAGAATGAAAAACAGCACATTGTATAATGTACAGATATACAAAAGTGAGAGAATAAGATCTGACAACACTGGAAAGTTTGTTCCACATAAACATATCAAATTCCATTATGATGTGAAATGTGGAAATTACGCTTCTAAACATTATCTTCATAATGTGATACATTTGAATGAAACACTTTTTCCACAGCTCATTAAAAACATGTAAAAGGAGAAAGCAAACTGTTACAGGCTGCTGTGAAAAACAAGTTCAGTTTACAACACCAGCAAGTTTCATTAGGCCTGAGCAGACAGAGGAATAGCATTACACAGAGTTTAGATGGCAGTGCTAACAGGTTCTATTCATTCAAATGGTCTAAACATGTGCAGACAGACCTTGAAGCTAAGATACCGGTGAAGAGTACTGCGGCTACAACTGACCTCCATAGATATAAGTGGAGGTGACTTCAGTGGATCTGGACATAACTGTGCTTCTCCTGTCTGCCACATCTCTGCTGTAACCAGGCACAAACTTTTTCAGCAGCTGCAAGGCTCGTCTCATAAATTTCTCTCCCACAAAAGCGTATATGATGGGGTTCAGACAGCAGTGAGCGTAAGCTAAGGCCTGGGTCACGATTATTGATTTCATTAAATTTTTCTCCCAAGTTTCATCATGTGGGATTTTTCCTCTTTCCTGAAGAAACTTCAAGAAACGGGAAATGTTATACGGAGCCCAGAGCAAGAAAAATGCAACCACTATACAGATGATCAGCTTGACGATGCGGTGCTTCTTTGAGGTCCTCATGCTCACCAGTGTGGGGATGATCCTGGAGTAGCAACCTACCATCACCAACAAAGGAATCACGAGACCCAGCACATTTGCGGTGAACAGGTTGTAATGCTCCCAGACTTTGGTCTCCTTGGGATAGTCACAAACAAACTTCTGGGACTCTTCTGTTTCCTGTGTGAAGATAAAATCTGGCAGAGAGACAAACAAGCTCAGCATCCAAACGAGCACGGTCAGAATGATGGCTGCCCTCTTTGTGCGATAACGTGCAACCCTGTGAGCGTGCAAGATGATCATGTAGCGGTCCAGCGTCATGACAACCATGAAGAAGATGCTGCTGAAGAAGCCAGTCTGGTGAGAGCCGGAGACTAAACGGCACATGAAGTCTCCAAAAGTCCACTGGCCGACCCTGGCATAGTGAGAGTAGAAAGGCAGCGTGAAGACGAAGAGGAGGTCAGAGAGAGCCAGGTTGAAGAGGCAGATGTCTGTCAGGTTGCTCTGATTGCGATGCTTCACCAGGACACACACCACTAGTCCGTTACCTTTGGGAGAAAAGACGCAATAAGTGTACCTGTCACACTGTTACATGTAGAACAACGTTATCTCTCTTTCTCTTACATACACACACTTTCATACATCATTTAAATACAATCCAATACCCATAATATACACACAAGAGGACACACCTACCTATGAAGCCCAGGATGAAAACCAAACTATAGAGAGTGGCCAGAAACACTTTGATGAAGTGCATTACGTCGCTGTATATGATAGGAGAGTAGTTTCCATCGTCAGTAAAAAAAGTGCTGTAATCATACATTGTGGTGTATTCTGTGATGTTCTCTCCTGCGAAGGGAGAGAAAAGCTTTTTAAAATGTCAACAATTAAGATACAACACACATGCATCAGGATTAGAGCCTATTTATTAGGAAACACAAACACAACAGCTACTGTATACACCTGCTGCTGACAGTTGGGGATGGGACAGGAGAATAAAGTGCTGGTTGTAGTCGCCCGATCAAGGGGTACTTGATCGGGCGATTTTTCCTTTTCTGAGAAAACCACTGATAATCATTGACTGAACTGTCGTTACCTGGCATTTTGGCTCCTCAGAGATAATTGATAAATAAGGGTTTATTTTCCCACACAGGGATAATTTTGGAAGTTTGACACCCCTTCATCTCACACCATCATCAATCCATAAGATGCCACTGCTACACTAAAATAGGATTTAGTCTGTTAATTAAACCTGAATTATCCATCCATCCATTCGCTTCCGCTTATCCTTTCCAGGGTCGCGGGGGGCGCTGGAGCCTATCCCAGCCGCCACAGGGCGAGAGGCAGGGTACACCCTGGACAGGTCGCCACAGTCTGTCGCAGGGCCAACACACAGGGACAGACAACCATTCACGCTCACATTCACACCTAGTGACAATTTGGATTATCCAATTAACCTATCCCCTGAAACTGCATGTCTTTGGACTGTGGGAGGAAGCCGGAGTACCCGGAGAGAACCCACGCAAACTCCACACAGAAAGTCCCCGGCCTGATGGTGGAATTGAACTCAGGATCTTCTTGCTGTGCGGCAACAGTGCTAACCACCGTGCCACCGTGCTGCCCTAAACCTGAATTATTGTAACTTGTTTAGTTCATATGAGTTAAATGATAGGACATTAAATGATAGGAAAATACAAGAGCCTTAAGATGAACTTTAATGACATTGTGACAATGCATAGAATTTGTACCTTTTTGCAAACAATTTTCAAAGTAAGACAACCGAATACCGGATACTGAATTGCTGTTAAAATATATTCACCTTCCATGGCGATATCTCAGTGAAGGCTCTTCCAGGTAGAGTCAGGAATTCCACTTCAAGCCTGCTTTTCCCTCTTTTACTGACGTGATGCCTCTAGACATGCAGAGGTGAAGTAACCGTCTTGATGTCTGCAGTCCGATAATGAGGACCACAGAAACAGAAGTGCACATGTTGTTTCGTGTATGTGCCCAAACTGAGATCCTTATCAGGATTCTGTAGTTAAAGATATAGCTTGGCATCCAAACAGCAATAAAACTTTAAAGAGAACGACAGGACATGTGGACACATATTAACAGCTTCAGAAAATGACTGTTGGACTTTGCTTAAAGCGTTAAAGGGTTTATTAATAATGTGATTTTATAAACACCGAATCATCCCAACATATGCTGCCATCATCTAAATTCTTTATTATTTGTTGTTATTCCTCAATACCCATATCCTTTCAGACTGGTTGTCATAGAGACACTGTTCTTCCACCAAATCAAATGGCTAAAATAACTCTGTTTACTTTTTTCCCAAGTTTTTATGAATGTATTGCTTAAATTTTTTTTTGAAATCTCCCAAATTCCTTCCAGTTGAGCTATTGATAAGGCTACAGTGAACTAATCAACCAGTAAAATGGGAGATACAGAAAAATTCTTTAAACAATCCCACAATTTTTACTCTACAGCAAATATTCCACCCTCAAATAATAAGAAAATGGGTCTTATTTCCAATGTCTTTTCCGGGTTGATACTAGGAAAACATACACAAAAATCTGTAGTGTAACTTGTTGGAACTGTCGTATTTTTTTAGCAGGTGGATAGAAATTTCCAGTTTGGAGTTTATAAGCCATTTTGTGTGAGGAGATGGCTACAGCGGCACACAGAATGCAATCACCATCGTAACTTTAACTGCAGCTCTCCTGACATGTGCAGATATTTTATACTTGAGAGCGTGTTGTGTTTGAATAGCATCTTCTGATAGGTTAGAATAATCTTTCTCCCCCTCTATCGATCTTTGTGAGAGACCACAGATCTTCCTCTTCACTGCAAACGTGTCAGTGTCAGCCGCAAAACATTCTGAGTACAGTAAATAAAATCACCAACATTTTAACTTTAAGTTGAATTTAAAGTCTTTTTGGAGCTTAATCTGCTGTGCAGCTCGTGTGAAGAGGAACCTAAGTCCTCTTTTGGTCAAAACCACCAAACTCCACAGAAAAAAATGGTAATTTTACCATAAACACAACCTGCTACTGCTTCAGTAGGTTAATTTGCTTGTGTAACTGGTGTTTTAACATGAACTGGAAAACAGATGTGTGAAGGTTGAATGTATGAAGTCACAAAGTAACCAGTCCACCGAGGTAATATTAGCACTTTTTTTTTTTTGATTGGAGGCCGGTGTGTTGAGCAAAAACGTAGCAACTCTGGTAAAATATAAAGAAGGGCATCTCTGAAAGCAACTATAGCCATGAAAATATTTCATAATATAACCAAAAATAACCACAAGAACTGAAAACCCAGTGAACTACCTCAGATAATTACTTCACAAACAGGACATCCTGTTAGTGTCTAGTGGAGCTAATTGTAGCTATCAAGCTATAATTATCACATGCACACATTTAGACCTATGTGGGAAAACATAATTCTGAGGGACAACCTTGGAGTGTAGAAAGGCCCGATTTATAGTACCGAGTGTGTTTCTGTGTTTTCGTGCCAATCTTTGCTGTTTCATACATATTATCTCCTGCTGCTTGTTTTCTTAGCAATTTATGTCTGTTTGCTTCTCTCCTACTGTCTGCCTTTATTTACAGCATAGACCAACATATGTTGGCACACTTTTTAGTGCTGCTAAAATTGTTGATCGTTGAAACATCCTTAAATAAACACTCCTTCATTAAGTTGAAGTTTAAGGTTCGGGCTGGCTCAAATTGGGTCTGCTTAGCATGTTTTCAATTAACTGTAACAAAAAGTAATTACCACACTCTGACACTTTGTGACAAACAATTCCATCATGGGGCTGGTTGTCCCTGGTTATGTAAAAAAAAGGTTTTATTTTATTCTATATTTTTTTCAGATAGAGACATAAACAAGTTTAGAAATAAACACCACCTAGTTTAAATACAAGTGCTTTAATAATGTAGCCTCAATTAAGAATCACAAAAACAACTGAGAACAGATGCCACACTCCACCATGACTACATTTTGTACTGATGTATCATTGGTATAATTTAAAAAAGGCCAAGAGTATCTTTTAAAAGACAAACTGTTTTTTATGCATGATAACTTGTGAGCAAGTCAGTGTAAAAAAGAAGTACATCAACATCAAACTGACTGTAAAGTATTCACCATTTTAAATCTTGATGCATGCTAGATCATCCAGATAGGGAAAGGCTGCTATTTTAAGGCTGCTAGTCTTGATCTAGCAACTCTGTGCATCAGTCACACAACTCATTTATGACAAATGTGCATACCGGATTGCCAGGGGTATAATCTCTGAGTGATCAGTTTTTGCAGACAACACTTTGAAGCCCTGCTTTCGTGCGCCAGCTATTGGTATATGGCTTAATACAAGCTGCTTATCTAACAAAGAAACAAAAACACATCAATTTAAAACCATTTCTCATTCTCAGGGGCCTGGTTGTCACCTAAGCTGACCTCTTGATAAACATTTTTATCTTGCTAACACATGGTTTTAGCATCACAGTGAAAAAACGATTCAAAGAAAGCTATTACCTTCAGCTTCTTATAAAGTGCATTACTTTAATCAACAAAATTGTTTGAGATTTTAACATGAAAACAAAAACAACATGCAAAATTACTCTGACCAATAAAAAATACAAAATCCCTCCTCCTATTAATATTTTGTGTGTTTTTCACAAATTGACCAATGCAAAATAGACAGATTGTCAAGATTAGCAACAGAACTGTGAAAATGAGACTGCACTGAAAAATTGCATGCATTTAAAGTAAGGTTACAGCTCAGAGAGAAAGTCAGAAGCTAAAGAGTGTGTTTGTCACTTGTCATATTGTGTGCAGAACAAGTTACTCCAGTTGGGTCCTTCTGTGCTACTCACAAACCTCTTGTTTAAAGGGACAGGTGCAGCAGCCTTCCAGGTTTGATTTCTAAACACTGACACTAAAATAGCCTATATGTTTTTGTTATTTATTCATGAATGTCTAGTTTACGCTGAAAGCTAATAGTACATCAGTTTTTTGAGTTATTATATATTTTAAGCAGGTATGAAACCAGTCCTTTCTGGGGATTCTTGGGGATCAGGGCCGTCTGTAGCCTTTGGTTAGCCGTTCTGGCTAGCTCTCATCCATTAGCAGCTCACTCATTTGCACTACCAAACATTTATGGAGTGAAGTGCCACTGGGATTGCATCTTCGATGGTTCAGTGGAGAACATCTGGGTTTTCTACTGGCTTCTGTCTCTCTGATGTACCTCTTCAAGCAGCTAGCCAATGCTTTGTGTCTTGCTTGGCAGCTCCTAAGGTCTAAGCTATTGGCAGCTAGTTGCACTTCTTAGTACATCCACACTTATAAGCCACTCTTATAATTGACTAACCTCCCTCTGTGCTGCGTTTACCTCTAATCTCCTTTTTCATAAAGAGCAATGCTCTATGTGGCTGTTCATCTTGTAGCCAACATCTCAAGGATCATTGTTGCCATTGTGTCGTTCAGCTGCTTGTTTTCAGTGATGGTCGCAGTAGGGATTGTCCAAAATGCTACTTTTAGCAGACTTTCAGGCGTACTTAATGTAGTCTTGGTAATCGACCATGAAGTGTCCAGGTTTCCACCTTAGCTATGAGCCTATCTCTCAGGTAAGCTGCTCTTGTATTCAATGCCTTTAATGCACTAATTGTTCTTGGGCCTCGGTGCCCAATCTTTGAGGGTGGGGTGATGATATCTCCCTCCTGACCTGACATGCTGGCACCCCTTGCCGTATCATTTGTGTTCTAACTCCTCAATCTCTAGTTGTGATAGCAGTTGCCAATTAAGGATGTTTAAACACAGCTGTCAGATATTTTGCCATTACTCGATATATTGGGTGTCAGAAAATGCATAGATCCCAAATCGTCTTCGTGTAGCTGCTTCCACATTCCACATTAAATGCGTAGTAGCATTCCAACATCTATTCTCAGTGCTTGTCCACTTATGCCTTGTTACTTCAGTAGCCCACTTCTCATCAGTGTGTCCTGGTTCCTCAACACACGACGCGACGTCCGAGCCAGTAAGGCTTCAGCTGTGTGTCTCTTGCTCATTTTCCGAGGCAGGCTTAGGTAGGATAGCGGGCCTAGCCTTATGTTACCTGTTTATCTCTTGCAGTGTTGTGTCACTGCACGGGATAAAAAATAAAAAGTCTTTCTCTTGCTGAAGTGAAATGTATAAGGTAAGATAAGCTAAAAGTATAAGGTGAGTTTATGCAAATATGGGTACTTGTGCTTCCCTGCAACTTCATTTCTCTCACACAAAGTTGTTGGTGTACATTTTTAACAATTGTCCCTTCGTGCATGATCATTAGATTTAATAGGAAAGGGAAAATGTATTCAAATGAAAATAATTTGATTCTCTGTTAACAGAAGCTCATCAGTAACGAAAAAGCTTTTATGATAGTGAACAATTACTCTGGGACAAATTAATTTGATCATTTCACTTTTCATGATTGGATGCAGAATTTTCTCAGTTAAATATTTTACGAACTGAAATTTGCTTAACTTGAGATAAAAGCATATAGAATGAATCTGACCACTTCAAGCTGCTCTTCAATGTACTTCCCCGATGTCACAGGGACAATTAAGAACCCAATGTGATTTTTATTTTGAGTAAATTCAAAATCTGCTGTAAAATGTTTTGATTTAAGAAAATTACGATACAAAATCAGGACAACAGATGAGTGGATGCCAGCCTTGATTCATGAACAGAGCAAGTACAGGTACAAGGGTCATAAAAAACATAAGGCAAAAGATAAGAATTTATTTACAATGTAAAAGTAAAAGGTAGTAAAAGTAGGTCAGACCACTGTGTATTATATATATATATTTAAAAAGTGATGAAAATTTGTTTAACATCAAATTCCCAACTTCAGAATGCCATACATTTCAATAAACCACTTTTCACAGTTGTTTATAAGAAATCTGAAATCGTATGGTCATGATCACATTCGGAAGATCTAAAGGTGTACAGACAAACTTTAAATGAGAGACACTGGTGAAAAACAATGGTGGTATTTGGCAAAGTGACTAAGCAAACAAAACTAACAGAAAAAACATGGAATGGTCTGAGGGTGAAACATTCATGCCAAAAACAATTACAACTGCCCTCCACCTTCTAGAGTTTCAAAGAAGCTGAGGTGACTTCAGAGCCCCTGGACATAACTGAGCTTCTCCTGAATGAGCTGTCTGACAAATATCTTCCATAAAAAGGAACAAACTTTTTCAGCAGCTGCAAGGCTCGTCTCATAAACTTCTCTCCCACAAAAGCATATATGATGGGGTTCAGACAGCAGTGAGTGTAAGCTAAGGCCTCAGTCACTGTTTTTGACAGCCTCAAATTTTTGTACCAGGTTTTACTTTTGGGGATTGTTCCTCTTTTCTCAAGAAACTCCAGGAAAAGGGAAATGTTATACGGGGCCCAGAGTAAGAAAAATGCAACCACTATGCAGATGATCAGCTTGACAATGCGATGCTTCTTTGTGGTCCTCATGCTCACCAGCGTGGGGATGATCCTGGAGTAGCAACCTACCATCACCAGCAAGGGAATGACGAGACCCAGCACATTTATGGTGAATAGGCTGTAATGCTCCCAGACTTTGCTCTCCTCAGGATAGTAACACTCCACTCTTTGGGATTCCTGTTCTATTGCCTTTATGAAGATAAAATCTGGCAGAGAGACAAACAAGCTCAGCATCCAAACGAGCACGGTCAGAATGATGGCTGCCCTCATTGTGCGATAACGTGCAACCCTGTGAGCGTGCACGATAATCATGTAGCGGTCCAGCGTCATGACAACCATGAAGAAGATGCTGCTGAAGAAGCCAATGTGGTGAGAGCAGGAGATCAAACGGCACATGAAGTCTCCAAAAGTCCACTGGCCGACCCTGACATAGTGAGAGTAGAAAGGCAGCGTGAAGACGAAGAGGAGGTCAGAGAGAGCCAGGTTGAAGAGGCAGATGTCTGTCAGGTTGCTCTGATTGCGGTGCTTCACCAGGACACACACCACTAGTCCGTTACCTTTGGGAGAAAAGACGCAATAAGTGTACCTGTCACACTGTTACATGTAGAACAACATTCTCTTTTTCCCTTTACATCTGTGTGTCTCACATACACACACTTTCATACATAGTTAAAAGTTCACAAGTTGGAAATTCCCAGAAAAGCAGGTCTGTGCAATGTGTAGAAACAATCCATAATCTCCACAGCATACACACAAGAGGACACACCTACCTATGAAGCCCATGATGAAAACCAAACTGTAGAGAGTGGTGAGAAACACTTTGTTGAAGTCCTTTACATCACTTAGGTTGGTAGGAGAAAAGCCTGTGCAGTTAGGAAAGTCAAAGTAATCTTGGTAATCATAGTACGTGGTGTTTTCTTCTACAGAAAGAGAGAGAAAGATTTATTATTAACATTATTATTTCTATTAATTTCAGCACAGGCTACGACAATTAAGATGCAAAACAGTATATCAATGACTTCTATACTGCTGTAAACACATGCTACTGTTAGAGGTTAACTGTATTTATTTTTGAGTGCTCATTGCATCAAAGTGTTAGGTTTGGTTTCGTAATGCCGTTTCAACCCTTATCAAGTGCCAGTTGAATTGCCAACCTATTGCTGATGACATGTTTCTGTTTTAAAGGAGGTTTTCCTTTGCTATGAGCACCACAAATAATCCATTCAGGTCTGCCGGTTTGGCCCCCCAGGCTGTTGACAGTGGGGGTGATTTTGCCACCTATTGGTGCTCATTGGTACTCCCTCCTTGGGAACATCATTAATCCCTAAGATGCTTCTTTTTTTTAAATAAAAAATAGGAGTTAAATCTTCTTCAAACTGTCTATGATTTAAACCTACACCATTATTGTGACCATAGGATTTCAGAGATAACAGCAGTTGTAAAAGTTGTATTAAGGGAGTGAATACATTTTGTATGTTTTAACATATTTAACAACAGCAAACATAAGATCTCTGGATTAAAGATGAAATTAGAAATCATGAAGTAACTCTGACATAGTTTCAGTCACAGCATTTGGTTTTAGATCTCTGTGCGTGCAGGTTTAAACATTACACTTCACAACTCAAGTAAATTTCCAAGAACTCTGTAAAACATGACACGTTAAATAGTCTAAATTGTGGATTAATGTTGAAAGATAATTACCTGACATTGTGATATCTCAGTGATGGCTCTTCCAACCAGGTCAAGTCAGGAATTACACTACAAGGCTCCCTTTCCCAGCTTACTGATGTGATCCCTTTAGATGTGCAGAAATGAACTGACTATCAAAAGTTCTGCAGTCCGCTAATGATGAGAACAGAAAGAGAAAAAAAAGATGTCGTTTCCTGTACGTCCCCAAATCTGATCTTTATCAGGAGTCTGCTTGAAATCTAGACTGACAGAAAATGGTTGAAAGCACAACACAGCAAATGGTGACAGAAATGTCTACTTTCACAAAATGCTGGTTTTTGCCTAAAGTGACAGAAAGTTTATTTTTATTGTTAATGATACTATTTGTATTTGTTTTTCTTCTTGGACTCACTATTGTACACCACTGCTACATATTATACTCTGTGTACTAACAGGACACTTTAGTCATTATGCCTCACTAGGACTGGGTTGGACCCACTTTTACCTTCAACAGGTGCTGCATCATTCCTCAGTTATTTTGGGTTCATGTTGATGTGATAGCATCGTGCAGCTGCTGTAGATTTGGTGGAAGCACATTCATTTTAGTTTTAAAAATAATATTTTTTGGGCCTTTTTTTGATAGATATAGTGAAGAGTGACAGGAAAGGGTTGCAAAGGGCTGTGGTGGATTTTTGGATGACATGTATACTTATATAACTATATACACTCTATATCTACCTGCACTGAACATATATGCGGTAACTTTCACGTAGACTCTTAAGCACAAGACGTTTTGCCTCACCATGGTTTATTAAGGTGTTACAGTAACAGGGCAGTTAATGCCGGGGAGAGCTCTCCTGAATAACTCACTCTCCACCCCACCCACCCAATCAACACTCGACGTGTTTCATGCAACACAATCCAGACATGTCTCTTAAAAACCGTAACAATGTAACAGAGATACTGAACACTAAAACCACATTTTGAGCCTCAAAAAGACCTTCAAACTTGTGAGGACCGGTGAGTGTGTCCTCACAAGTGACTGTTGGTTCTCACAAGTATAGTAGAATGCAGATTTCAGTCCTCACAAAGATAGCTAGACAGGAACACACACACACACACACACACACACACACACTATAAACCCACACCGGAATGTTAATGAGAATCACCATCTTAAAGATGTAACCTCTGTAGTTAAGTATTATTCACATCTATAGTATAAGATTATGCAACTTGCTGACTGTTTGTTGTCAGATTTAATCATTAGGATTAATGTGCAATATTTGACTGTGTTGTGACCTATTGTGAAAAGCCAAAGCAAAGGGTAATCAGAGTCCTGACCGGCCCCTGTCCAGGACCTCAGCCGGTACCTGACCGTGCAGCTGCTCTTTTTGGCTGGAGGACAAGGGGAAAGTTACTCAGCAGCAGGGGGCGGGTTTACTGGTCCCTATACTGGTCCCTATATATTAGGGACTAGAGGACACCCCAGGACTTTTTTTCTGCTTCTTTGTGCTTCTTCTCTCTGTGTTGCTCTACTGTCTGCACTTAAGGCTGTACACCCTGCGGTTTTGCTTTGCTTGCTTTGCTATGTGTTGTCTTGCTGTTCTCTGTATGTACTTTCTTGCTGTTCATATGATCCAGTGTATAAAACTATGTTTCAAGAATTCTACTTTTTTCCAGAGGATCTTTTGAGTGCATTGCTTTTAATTGGATCTAAAAAAAGACAGGAATTGTAGGAACTGAAATTTGCTCAAGTTGCGATAAAAGCATGTGGAATGAATGTAGAATCTGACCACTTAAGCTGCTCTTCAATGTACTTCCCCGATGTCACAGGGACAATTAAGAACCCAATGTGATTTTTATTTTGAGTAAATTCAAAATCTGCTGTAAAATGTTTTGATTTAAGAAAATTACGATACAAAATCAGGACAAGAGACGAGTGGATGCCAGCCTTGATTCATGAACAGTGCAAGTACAGGTACAAGTATCATAACAAAACATAAGCATGCATAAGATCAATACCTGGAAAACAGTACAGTATGCAGGCATGGTACAAAAGAAACAAAAACAAAAACCCATCTGAAATAGTAGTCAAAGTTACTGAGGCAAAATAAAATTTATTTACAATGTAAAAGTAAAAGGTAGTAAAAGTAGTTCTGTCCACTGTATATATATATATATACATATACGTTTGTTTCACATCAAATTTCATTACAAATGCTGGCATACAAATCTTTTTTGAAAGGTAATTCTAAAAGTCAACTTCAGAATTCCATACATTTGAATAAAACACTTTTTCACATGCTTATTGAAGATGTGACAAAAAAACAAACTAACAGATTGTTACAAATACTGTTGTAAACAAAAGGTTCAGTTTAAGCAAGTTTCATTAAGCCTGAGCAGAAGAAGAAAGGGCGTTGCACAGAGTTTGGAAAAGACGTGAGATTCTCTAAAATATATGGCTATGGTAACACAATACAATCGTTTATAAGAAATCTGAAATCTTATGGTCATGACAACATTCGCAGGATCTAAAGGTGTACAGACAAACTTTAAAGGAGAGACACTGGTGAAAAACACTGGTGGTATTTGGCAAAGTGACTAAACAAACAAAACTAACAGAAAAAAACGTGGAATGGTCTGAGGGTGAAACATTCATGCCAAAAACAATTAAAACTGTCCTCCACCTTCTAGAGTTTCAAAGAAGCAGAAGTGACTTCAGAGCCCCTGGACATAACTGAGCTTCTCCTGAATGAGCTGTCTGACAAATATCTTCCGTAAAAAGGCACAAACTTTTTCAGCAGCTGCAAGGCTCGTCTCATAAACTTCTCTCCCACAAAAGCATAAATGATGGGGTTCAGACAGCAGTGAGTGTAAGCTAAGGCCTCAGTCACTGTTTTTGACAGCCTCATATTATTGTCCCAGGTTTCATCATTGGGGATTTTTTCTCTTTCCTGAAGAAACTCCAGGAAAAGGGAAATGTTATACGGGGCCCAGAGTAAGAAAAATGCAACGACTATACAGATGATCAGCTTGACAATGCGATGCTTCTTTGCAGTCCTCATGGTCACCAGCGTGGGGATGATCCTGGAGTAGCAACCTACCATCACCAGCAAGGGAATCACAAGACCCAGCACATTTATGGTGAATAGGCTGTAATGCTCCCAGACTTTGCTCTCCTCGGGATAGTCACACTCCACTCCTTGGGATTCCTGTCCTATTGCCTTTATGAAGATAAAATCTGGCAGAGAGACAAACAAGCTCAGCATCCAAACGAGCACGGTCAGAATGATGGCTGCCCTCATTGTGCGATAACGTGCAACCCTGTGAGCGTGCACGATGATCATGTAGCGGTCCAGCGTCATGACAACCATGAAGAAGATGCTGCTGAAGAAGCCAATGTGGTGAGAACCGGCGATCAAACGGCACATGAAGTCTCCAAAAGTCCACTGGCCGACCCTGGCATAGTGAGAGTAGAAAGGCAGCGTGAAGACGAAGAGGAGGTCAGAGAGAGCCAGGTTGAAGAGGCAGATGTCTGTCAGGTTGCTCTGACTGCGGTGCTTCACCAGGACACACACCACTAGTCCGTTACCTTTGGGAGAAAAGACATAACAAGTGTACCTGTCACACTGTTACATGTAGAATAATATTCTCTCTCTTTCCCGTTTCATCTCTGTCTCACATACACACACCTACATACATGAACTGCTACTTCTTGAACTTCTTCACAAATAAAATCTTATCCATTAGAGAAAAGATTACTCATAATCAAGGTACAGATGTAACATTATCTAACAGCTACTTTCAGTATCATTGATATTCATTTAGTCTTTTTCTCCAATTGATCTTTCTGAGTTAACTTCAGCAATTACTTCCTCCAAACCATCAACATGTCTTTTAGACCCCATTCCTACAAGAGGTCATATAAGTCCTGCCGTTAATTAATGCTTCAATCTTAATTATGATCAACCTATCTCTAATAATCGGCTATGTACCACAGGCCTTCAAGCTGGCAGTAGTTTAACAGTTTGTTAAAAACTCTCTCATGGAATTGAGATTTTTAATCTCAATGGGATTTTATACCTGTATAAATAAAGGACTAACCTCGGCCTCCAGTAACACTGTAAACTGTAGGGCCCTTGGAGTAATTTTTGAACAGGATAATGCACATATAAATAAATATGTAGGACTACTTTCTTCCATTTGCACAATATCTCTAAAATTAGAAATATCCTGTCTCAGAGTGATGCTGAAAAACTAGTTCATGCATTTATTACTTCTAGGCTGGACTACTGTAATTCATTGTTATCAGGAAGTCCTTAAAACTCCCTGAAAAGCCTTCAGTTAATGCAAAATGCTGCAGCAAGAGTACTGACAGGGACTAGAAAGAGAGAGCATATTTCTCCTTTATTGGCTTCCCTTCACTGGCTTCCTGTCAAAATCCTGCTTCTCACATACAAGGTCTTAAATAATCAGGCCCCATCATGTCTCAATGACCTTTTAGAGCCATATCACCCCATCAGAGCACTTTGCTCTCGCACTGCAGGCCTACTTGTTGTTCTTCAAGTATTTAAAAGTAGAATGGGAGGGAGAGCCTTCAGTTTTCAGGCCCCTCTCCCGTGGAACCAGCTTCCAGTTTGGATTTGGGAGAAAGCCATATAGTTAGGGCTGGATCAGGTGACCCTGCCTGAATCCTCCCTTAGTTATCTTGCAATAGGTGTAGGCTCCCGGGGGATTCCTATGATGCATTGAGTATTTCTTCTTCAGTGACCTTTCTCACTCACTATGTGTTAATAGACCTCTCTGCACTGAATCATCCTTGTAATAAATCCCTGGCTCTCTTCCACAGCATGTCTTTTATACTGTCTTCCTTCTCTCACCCCAACCGGTCGCAGCAGATGGCTGACCCTTCCTGAGCCTGGTTGTGCCGGAGATTTCTTCTGTTAAAACAAGAGTTTTTCCTTCCCTGTCACGGCCTGGGGGATCAGCAGGATGCTGATTGGCCATTTCTACCTTTTTCTCTCTCTCCCCTCCTCCTCTCTGTTGCCAGGGCAGAACTCATTGTGGGTTCATGCCCACGGAAGGGGAGCACACCTGATGCCCATCAAGGCGATCGACATTTAAGCCAGGAGGAGTCTGCTGGTCTTCGCTGGATCGTTGTCTACCACGCGTCAGTGAGAGTCAAAGCTACAGCTCAGTTAAGTCAAGAGTCTATTGTGAACGTTGTAATTAATTCTCGTTTCCTCGTCTACAGACCTCCTGGATACCTTCCCTGTGTAAATCATTGTGTCGAGTGTGGAAAGTGGAACTGCGGTCGTGAGTGTGGAGAATTGGAGAACGAGTGACTACCCCCTTTGGATTTCCCTGGAGCCCCGTCCCTCACTTTGTTGTATATAGCACTGCCCTGCACTTCCTGTATATACACCTGGTGGATTCTGTAAATAAATGCAGCTGATTCTGGAGTCCTGTGTTTGAGTCCCCCACGTTGAACTGTAACATTCAAATTGTTGCCAAAGTGCTTGCTCATAGGGGGTCATATGATTGTTGGGTTTTTCTCTGTGTGTATTATTGTAGGGTCTATCTTACAATATAAAGCGCCTTGAGGTGAATGTTGTTGTGATTTGGCGATGTATAAATAAAACTGAATTGAATTTAAATTTAATACATAGTTTAAAGTCAGCAAGTTGGAAATTTCCAGAAAGGCAGATCTGTGCAATGTGTAGAAACAATCCATAATCTCCACAGCATACACACAAGAGGACACACCTACCTATGAAGCCCATGATGAAAACCAAACTGTAGAGAGTGGTGAGAAACACTTTGTTGAAGTCCTTGACACTTATGTTGGCAGGAGAAAAGTGTGTGTTGTTAGGAATTTCAAAGTAATCTTGGTAATCAAAGTTCATGGTGTTTTCTTCTGCAGAAAGAGAGAGAAAGATTTACTATTAACATTATTATTTCTATTAATTTCAGCACAGGCTACAAAAATCAAGGTGCATAACAGTATATCAAAGACTTCTTTACTGCTGTAAACACATGCTACCGTTGGAGGTTAACTTGATTTATTTTTGAATGCTCATTGCATCAAAGTGTTAGGTTTGGTTTCGTAATGCCGTTTCAACCCTTATCAAGTGCCAGTTGAATTGCCAACCTATTGCTGATGACATGTTTCTGTTTTAAAGGAGGTTTTCCTTTGCTATGAGCACCACAAATAATCCATTCAGGTCTGCTGGTTTGGCCCCCCAGGCTGTTGACAGTGGGGGTGATTTTGCCACCTATTGGTGCTCATTGGTACTCCCTCCTTGGGAACATTATTAATCCATAAGATGCTTCTTTTATATGAAAAGAGGATTTAAATCTTCTTCACACTGTCTCTGATTTAAACCTGCACCATTATTGTAACAAATCTGATAACTTGTTTTATTAGGATTAAAATTATTAGACGAGGATGGTATTCCATAATAAACCTACGACTGACTATTTCATTAGGTTTGTTTATCTGTGTTATTATAATTTTTTATGTAAGCATTGTTTTGGATGTGATGAAAGGTTTTAACACTATTACCATGATTTTACAATATTACCATTATTATTCTGAAAATAACAGATACATGGATGGAGATAACAGCAGGTGTAAAAGTTGTATTAAGGCACTGTGGCAGTGTTGTGTTTCTTTTAACTACTATTAAAAAAACAACAGTAAAAATAAGATCTCTGGATTAAAGATGAAATTAGAAATCATGAAGTAACCTTGACATAGTTTCAGTCACAGCATTTGGTTTTAGATCTCTGTGCATGCAGCCATAAACATTACACTTCACAACTCAAGTAAATTTCCAAGAACTCTGTAAAACATGACACTTTAAATAGTCTAAATTGTGGATTAATGTTGAAAGATAATTACCTGACATTGTGATATCTCAGTGATGGCTCTTCCTACCAGGTCAAGTCAGGAATTACACTACAAGGCTCCCTTTCACCGTTTATTGATGTGATCCCTTTAGGTGTGCAGAAACAAACTGACTATCAAAAGTTCTGCAGTCCGCTAATGATGAGAACAGAAAGAGAAAAAAAAAGATGTTGTTTCCTGTACGTCCCCAAGTCTGATCTTTATCAGGAGTCTGCTTGAAATCTAGACTGACAGAAAATGGTTGAAAGCACAACACAGCAAATGGTGACAGAAATGTCTACTTGACCAAAATGACTGCCTAAAGTGACAGAAAGTTTATTTTTATTGTTAATGATACTGTTTGTATTTGTTTTTCTTCTTGGACTCATTATTGTACACCAGTGCTACATATTATACTCTGTGTACTAACAGGAGACTTTAGTCATTATGCCTCACTAGGACTGGATTGGACCCACTTTTACCTTCAACAGATGCTGCAAACATTCCTCAGTTATTTTGGTTCATGTTGATGTGATAGCATCGTGCAGCTGTTGTAGATTTGGTGGAAGCACATTCATAATGACAAACCTCCAGTTCAGCCACATCCCAAAGCTGGTCTATTAGATTCAGGCTGTGGTGGCTGTAGAAGCCATTTGAGCACAATGAACTTGTCATGTAAATATAATAGTGTGAGGTGATTTGAACTCACACATGGTGGGTGCTCCTGCTGGATTCAGCCATCAGAAGATGGAAACTCTACAGTGATGAAGAGATGCACATAGTCAGCAGCAATACTCAGGATGCGAAGTTGGTGCTGAGGGTCACAAACGTTTGCCACAAAAATATCCCCCACACCATTACATCACCAGCAGCACCATGAACTGTTGATACAAGGAAGGATCAATCCATCCTTTTATGTTGTCTATACCAAATTCTAACATCTGACATCATGTCCCTGCCATCCAAGTATGGAAGCAGAACTCAAGAATAATATGAACTGACAACATTTTCCAGTCTTCAGTTGTCCAAACTATGTAGTGCAAACTGCTGCCTCAGTTTCTTGATCTGTTCATCAGAATGGTATCCAGTGTGGTCTTCTGCTGCTGTAGCACATCTGGGTCAATGTATATTATACATTCAGAGATGCTCTTCTACATATTTTGGTTGTAACAAGTTTTTATTTGAGTTAATGTTGCAATTGTATCAACTCAACAATGACTGGCTGTATATTGTTGCTTTTCTGGATCATTTTCTGTAAACACTAGAGATGGCTGAACACTTAAATATTCAGATCAGCCCCTCTGGCACAAATAATCACATCATGTTCATTGTAACTTTAACTCAAATCAACTTTCTTCCCTATTATGATGCTCACTTTAAACTTAAGCAGGTTGACTTGACCACGTCTGCAGGTCTAAATGCTCTGAGTTGCTGCCATGTGATTGGCTAATTAGATATTTGTGTTCATGTGCAGTTGAATGGACTTCATGACCTTCATCTAATGTAAGTGGAGGATCTGCTGTATCACTTTTGTCTTAACAAAGTGATAATACAAAATCAGGATAGGAGTCAACTCCACTGGCAAATAGTGACAAATATAAGGAACCATAACATAATACAAAAAAAAAAAAAAATAGAAAAGGCTGAACATTAAAAAACAATGTGGAAGTAGGTAGAAATGTGAATTACAGTAAGACAATGTGCACATTTTGTACAATCAAGATCTGAAATAGTTTTATGCTCTTTTTGGTGTGTTTCTGCAAACATGTAAGGCTCATAAAAGATGTCTGAAGAAGTAAGCAAACTGTTAAATGTTGCTATAAAGCAGCAGGTTGGGTTTAACGGACTAGCAAGTGTGTGTGTGTGTGTGTGTGTGTGTGTGTGTGTGTGTGTGTGTGTGTCCTGGTTTTCCTGGGACACCAGGCCTGGAGGGTTGATCCTGCTATGGGGACCTGCTGCACCTGGAGGCATAATTACACACCTGCAGCTGATCAAGCCTTATCTGGGAGCTATTTGGCAGAGTGGCTGAGCTCCCACTGATGCTGGATTGTTGCGTGAGACTTCCTGTCTCAGCTAGCTAGTCAGTCAGTAAGTGTGGATGTACTAATGGATGCCTTTGTGATTTTTTTTCCCAGGAGGATTGCGGAAATGAGAGGGCAGCGAGCACGGGGTACATGGACACTAGGGAGCCGAGACACAGAGCACTGAAGCTGGAAGAAAACACGGCATGGGAGTCGGGAACGCACGGGGGATTTATTGTCATACATTATTTGCTGCACTGTAAATAAATGCACTGTCTGCATTGAAGAGTCCTGCATTTTGGGCCCTATTTTCCCACATGCCCATGGTCTGCCAGCGGAGCCGTGACAATTTAGCTTGAGCAGAAAAAGGAAGAGCATTACATAGAGTCGAAGGTAATTAAGATACTGTAAATCAGCAGTGCTAATAGTCATTAAAAGCATGAAAGAAGTAATGAGTACATTTAAAATCTAAGTCAGGAATAAAAATTGCTTTAAGTTCAAATGGTCCAAAAGTGTACAAACACATTTTGAAGGTGACACAGGTGAAGAACACTGTGGTATGTGTCAAATAGATACAGATATAATAATATTCTCTCTCTGTCCCGTTCCATCTGTGTGTCTCACATACACACACCTACATACATAGTTTAAAATTCGCAAGTTCGAAATTCCCAGAAAAGGAGGTCTGTGCAATGTGTAGAAATTCATAATCTTCACAGCATACACACAAGAGGACACACCTACCTATGAAGCCCATGATGAAAACCAAACTGTAGAGAGTGGTGAGAAACACTTTGTTCTTTACTCCAATTAGGTTGGTAGGAGAAAAGTCTGTGTCGATCTCAGAGTAATCTAGGTAATCATAGGATGTGGTGTTTTCTTCTGCAGAAAGAGAGAGAAAGATTTACTATTATTATTATTATTATTATTTTATAATGCGATATTTGTTTGCTTTGAGAACAAAGGGAAAGTTCTGAAGGTATCGGTGATTTCTGGGGGTGAGGTCAGTAATTTCCTTTGTGCTCCAAATATAGCAGGGATGTTTATATTACTTTCTTGCTGTTTAATTGTCATAGCTAGAAGTCTGCTTGGTTTACTACCTTCTGAGTAATATTTGTGTTTAGTTATATGCATTAAATATTCCACTCTCTGTTTAAGCAGGTCTTCTAATTCAGATTGTTTAAGTTTCAATTCAAGATCCTTCCCTTCGGAGTATCTGTGATTCAGCTCATTTTCTAATAGTCGACATTCTAATTCTAGGCGTTTTATGTCACCTTCTCTTTGTTTTTTGCAATATGAGGAAGACCAAATAGAATTCTTTCTCAAGAAACCCTTGACTGCCAGGTGTACATAGGGTTAGGGACGCTACCAGCATTAATCCTGATAAATTCCTCCAGTTTGGGTGTTAACTGATTGATAGTTCTGCAAAACGCATTAAGGGATCTAATCCTGAAAGGAGGCGGGGATGAGCAGGATGTTGGGCGATTCCATAACTTTCTGATGGCTGTTTAATCTGTCATAGCTAAATTCCTCCAGTTTGGGTGTTAACTGATTGATAAACCGACCAATTACTGGGTTGTGGTCCGATAGACTTCTTGGGAGGATATTAACTGATTAAACACACTGGACCAGCTTAGCAGAAGTGAACATATAGTCTATTCTTGAAGACATTTTATGGGGTGCAGAGTAAAACGTAAAATCCTTAGCAGTTGGGTTTAGTACTCTCCAAACGTCGTTCAAATTCAAGGCTTTGATAAAGGCACGTAAGGCCTCGGACGACATCCCTTGAGTTGCCGATGTGGTATGGTGAGATCTATCCATGTGGCGGTCCAAAAAAGTATTCATGTCAGCTCCGATAATCAAAGCGTAATCATTTAAACTCAGCAGTTCTTTAATCAGCAATGGAAAGTAATTTACTTCATGAGTGGTTGGACCACATATGGATATAAATGCAATTTTTTCCCCCTGTAAAGTAACATAGTAGTACGCCCACCTCCCCAATAAGCTAGACATAATTTTCACAACTTGTATATTAGTGTTACGCTTCATCAATATCCTAACCCCATAACCATCACTTGAAGCTACAATAGCTACATAGTATTTATTTTGCATTTTCCTCACATCCACTGATCTGAGGTGGGTCTCCTGCAGCAGCGCTATATCCGCTTTCTACCTATGTAAGTAATCAAGGATGCTGGCACGTTTAAAGGCAGAATTCAGCCCTTTAACATTTAGAGATACCACCGTTAACTTAGCCATATGTTTTATGTTAGCTAAGCGGTTAATGCACGTACACAAAGGTAACCACGCAAACTCAACACTGATGTATAAGGGAACAAGTACTGAGCGTTGTTGTTATTCGTCTCTACGGTTATGAGTTCACTCAAAATGACTATGGCATAGTTTATGTGTTGGTTGTTGTGCAGCAACAGCCATACCCTCCCCCGAACCCCTCGATAGTTAACGTTGGTGACATCCGCGGCGCGAGGTCTGATAACATCCCTTTCAGTGCATGTCAAAGTAGCAACCAACCCTCATATATGAAGAACCTTAGCACATAACAACCAATCGCTATATAAAGAGTTGCATCAGCAGGGTAGAATGCGGGGGGGGGAGCAATTGGTTTAACATTCAGCAAACTCGAACAAAATATCGAATTACATTACTCTGCATTTAGGTAACGGTGAAAAACATCAAATAACAGTTACCCATGCCTCAGTCATCTGAGGCACCTTCAGGTTTCCAAAATACCAGCAGCCACCAGAGGCTCTCCGGTAGCTGTGTGCCTAGTGCCCACAGCACCACCCGCTTCCAGGTTGGTCAGAAAGCGTTCGTCCTCCTCGACAGTCTCAAAAGTCTTTTGCTCACCTGCCACCTTAACTCTCAGCATAGTAGGGTAAATAAAGAAGTTGACGATTCCTTTCTGTTGGAAGTGGGCCCTCACCTCTTTGTAGGTGCGCCTCCATTGCGTGGTACCTACGCTATAGTCGGCATAAAATTCCAGCCTAGTGCCATCAGCAAGGGATGGTTTAGCATTCCTGGCTCCTAATAGCCTGTTGATCTGTATACTTGAGAAGTCGGAGGATCATTGTGCTGGCTTTGGAGGATCTAGGAGAGTAGATGCGGTGAGCACTTTCTATCTCCAGCAGGAGCGCAGCCGATTGCTTCAGATTCGGGATCCATTTGGGCATCATGTCAATCATGAATCCGCGAGCATCATCCCATTCGATTCCCACTGGTAGGTTAATGATTCTGATGTTGTTTCTCTGTTCTCGATCTTCCAACTCATTAATCTTGAGTGTGAGGTTGCCAATTTCAGTTATACAGTTGTTAGGATGTATGTCAGGATATAAGGCGCATTAAGAAAAACAAAACAGTCAGATAAGTCAAACTTTACTCAACTCATTCGTCTTGCTAACTCCACTTCTGTACCATTGATTTATTAATGTTGAATTCTCTTGCAGCTGCTCTATTCCTATGTTGTTGCAGTATATTAATGACTAACCTCGCATTGTAGATGGATTATCTCAGTTGTTCTCCTGACTGAAGTTTGGTCAGTGTACAGCATCCTGCCATGCGATTGCCACTTTTATCGAGTGGGAAAAAGGTTAGCGTTCATCCTCCAACTTCACTGTTTATGTTATGCTAACATACCTAATCAAGCAGCTAGCCAATACTTCAAGTCCTTGCTTAGGCCTAAGCTGTTGGCAGCTTGTTGTACTTCTTAGTACATCCCTTTCTTCATCACATTGTTCTGCCACTCTTATTATTGCACTGGTCTGTGTGGCTGTTCATCTTGTAGCCAACATCTCAAGAATCATTGTTGCCATGGTGTTGATCAGCTGCTTGTTTTCAGTGATGGTCGCAGTAGAGATTGTCCTCTCAGGTTAGCTGCTCCTGCACTCAATGCCTTCAATGCAGTAATTGTCCTTGGGGCTTAGTGCCCAATCTTTGAGGGTGGGATGATGATATCTCCCTCCTGACCTGACATGCTGGCACCCCTTACCGTATCATTTGTGTTGTAACTCATCAATCTCTAGTTGTGATAGCAGTTGCCGATTAAGGATGTTTAAACACATAGCTGCTAGATGATTTGCCATTACTCTAGATGTTGGGTGTTGGGAAAATGCATAGATCCCAAATCCTCTTCATGTAGCTCCTTCCACTGTGATTAAATGCATAGTAGCATTCCATCATCTATTCTCAGTGCTTGTCCACTTATGCCGTGTTACTTCAGTAGCCCACTTCTCATCAGTATCGTGGTACCTCAACACATGACACAAATCTTATGAATCTGGTTGACGTCTGAGCAAGGATGGCTTCAGCTGTGTGTCTCTTGCTCATTTTCTGAGGCAGGCTTGGGTAGCATAGCGGTCTAGCCTGCAGAGCCTTAAGTTAGGTGTTTATCTCTTGCTGTGTCTTCTCAATTTGTGGGATAAAAAAATAAAAAGAGTCATTCACCTGCTAAAGTGAAAGGTATCAGGTAAGGTAAGTTAAAGGTATAAGGTAAGTTTATGAAAATATGTGTACTTGGTTAAAACACATACAAATAAGTTTTAACTCGCCGATGTCACAGGGACAATTAAGAACCCAATGTGATTTTTATTTTAAGAAAATTCAAGATCTGCAATAAAATGTTTTGATTTAAGAAAATTACGATACAAAATCAGGACAAGAGACGAGTGGATGCCAGCCTTGATTCATGAACAGTGCAAGTACAGGTACAAGTGTCATAAAAAACATAAGCGTGTGTAAGATCAATACCTGGAAAACAGTACAGTATGCAGGCAGAGGGGGAAAAAAGATAAACCAAAAACCCATCTGAAATAGTAGTCAAAGTTACTGAGGCAAAAGAAAAGAATTTATTTACAATGTAAAAGTAAAAGGTAGTAAAAGTGGGTCAGTCCACTGTGTATTATATATATATATATTTAAAAAGTGTGAAAAAAAAATGAACACTGGAAAATTTGTTTCACATCAAATTCCCAACTTCAAAATGCCATACATTTCAATAAACCACTTTTCACAGTTGTTTATAAGAAATCTGAAATCTTATGGTCATGATCACATTCGCAAGATCTAAAGGTGTACAGACAAACTTTAAAGGAGAGACACTGGTGTAAAACACTGGTGGTATTTGGCAAAGTGACTAAACAAACAAAACTAACAGAAAAAACATGGAATGGTCTGAGGGTGAAACATTCATGCCAAAAACAATTACAACTGCCCTCCACCTTCTATAGTTTCAAAGAAGCAGAGGTGACTTCAGAGCCCCTGGACATAAATGAGCTTCTCCTGAATGAGCTGTCTGACAAATATCTTCCGTAAAAAGGAAAAAACGTTTTCAGCAGCTGCAAGGCTCGTCTCATAAACTTCTCTCCCACAAAAGCATAAATGATGGGGTTCAGACAGCAGTGAGTGTAAGCTAAGGCCTCAGTCACTGTTTTTGACAGCCTCATATTATTGTCCCAGGTTTCATCATTGGGGATTCTTTCTCTTTTCTGAAGAAACTCCAGGAAAAGGGAAATGTTATATGGAGCCCAGAGTAAGAAAAATGCAACGACTATACAGATGATCAGCTTGACAATGCGATGCTTCTTTGCAGTCCTCATGCTCACCAGCGTGGGGATGATCCTGGAGTAGCAACCTACCATCACCAGCAAGGGAATGACGAGACCCAGCACATTTATGGTGAACAGGCTGTAATGCTCCCAGACTTTGCTCTCCTCGGGATAGTCACACTCCAGTCCTTGGGATTCCTGTTCTATTGCCTTTCTGAAGATAAAATCTGGCAGAGAGACAAACAAGCTCAGCATCCAAACGAGCACGGTCAGAATGATGGCTGCCCTCATTGTGCGATAACGTGCAACCCTGTGAGCGTGCACGATGATCATGTAGCGGTCCAGCGTCATGACAACCATGAAGAAGATGCTGCTGAAGAAGCCAATGTGGTGAGATCCGGAGATCAAACGGCACATGAAGTCTCCAAAAGTCCACTGGCCGACCCTGGCATAGTGAGAGTAGAAAGGCAGCGTGAAGACGAAGAGGAGGTCAGAGAGAGCCAGGTTGAAGAGGCAGATGTCTGTCAAGTTGCTCTGATTGCGGTGCTTCACCAGGACACACACCACTAGTCCATTACCTTTGTGAGAAAAAACACAATAAGTGTACCTGTCACACTGTTACATGTAGAACAACATTCTCTTTTTCCCGTTTCATCTGTGTGTCTCACATACACACACCTGCATACATAGTTTAACATTCCCAGAAAGGCAGGTCTGTGCAATGTGTAGAAACAATCCAATCTCCACAGCATACACACAAGAGGACACACCTACCTATGAAGCCCATGATGAAAACCAAACTGTAGAGAGTGGTGAGAAACACTTTGTTGAAGTCCTTAACATCACTTAGGTTGGTAGGAGCAAAGCTTGTGTTGTCATCTTGGTAATCGTAGTACGTGGTGTATTCTTCTGCAGAAAGAGAGAGAAAGATTTACTATTATTATTTTTTATATTATTAATTTCAGCACAGGCTACGACAATTAAAGTGGATAACAGTATATAAAAGACTTCTTTACTGCTGTAAACACATACTATAATTGGAGGTTAACTGGATTTATTTTTGAATGCTCATTGCATCAAAGTGTTAGGTTTGGTTTCGTAATGCTGTTTCAACCCTTATCAAGTGCCAGTCCAATTGCCAACCTGTTATTGATGACATGTTTCTTTTATAAAGGAGGTTTTCCTTTGCTATGAGCACCACAAATAATAACCCATTCAGGTCTGCTGGTTTGGCCATCAGTCAGTGACAGTGGGGGTGATTTTGCCACCTATTGGTGCTCATTGGTACTCCCTCCTTGGGAACATTATTAATCCATAAAATGCTTCTTTTTCTTTCTTTTCTTTTTTTTTCGTTAAAAGAGGATTTAAATCTTCTTCACACTGTCTCTGATTTAAACCTGCACCATTATTGTAACAAATCTGATAACTTGTTTTATTAGGATTAAAATTGTTAGACGAGGATGGTATTCCATAATAAACCTACGACTGATTATTTCATTAGGTTTGTTTATCTGTGTTATTATAATTTTTTATGTAAGCATTGTTTTGGATGTGATGAAAGGTTTTAACACTATTACCATGATTTTACAGTATTACCATTATTATTCTGAAAATAACAGATACATGGATGGAGATAACAGCAGGTGTAAAAGTTGTATTAAGGCACTGTGGCAGTGTTGTGTTGCTTTTAACTACTATTAAAAAAACAACAGTAAAAAAAAGATCTCTAGATTAAAGATGAAATTAGAAATCATGAAGTAACTTTGACATAGTTTCAGTCACAGCATTTGGTTTTAGATCTCTGTGCGTGCAGGTTTAAACATTACACTTCACAACCCAAGTAAATTTCCAAGAACTCTGTAAAACATGACACTTTAAATAGTCTAAATTGTGGATTAATGTTGAAAGATAATTACCTGACATTGTGATATCTCAGTGATGGCTCTTCCAACCAGGTCAAGTCAGGAATTACACTACAAGGCTCCCTTTCACCGTTTATTGATGTGATCCCTTTGGGTGTGCAGAAATGAACTGACTATCAAAAGTTCTGCAGTCCGCTAATGATGAGAACAGAAAGAGAAAAAAAAAAGATGTTGTTTCCTGTACGTCCCCAAGTCTGATCTTTATCAGGAGTCTGTTTGAAATCTAGACTGACAGAAAATGGTTGAAAGCACAACACAGCAAATGGTGACAGAAATGTCTACTTTACCAAAATGACTGCCTAAAGTGACAGAAAGTTTATTTTTATTGTTAATGATACTATTTGTATTTGTTTTTCTTCTTGGAGTCATTATTGTACACCACTGCTACATATTATACTCTGTGTACTAACAGGACACTTTAGTCATTATGCCTCACTAGGACTGGGTTGGACCCACTTTTACCTTCAACAGGTGCTGCAAACATTCCTCAGTAATTTTGATTCATGTTGATGTGATAGCATTGTGCAGCTGCTGTAGATTTGGTGGAAGCACATTCATAATGACAAACCTCCAGTTCAGCCACATCCTAAAGCTGGTCTATTAGATTCAGGCTGTCATGGCTGTAGAAGCCATTTGAGCACAGTGAACTTGTCATGTAAATATAATAGTGTGAGGTGATTTGAACTCACACATGGTGGGTGCTCCTGCTGGATTCAGCCATCAGAAGATGGAAACTCTACAGTGATGAAGAGATGCACATAGTCAGCAGCAATACTCAGGATGCGAAGTTGGTGCTGAGGGTCACAAAGTTTGCAACAAAAATATCCCCCACACCATTACACCACCAGCAGCACCATGAACTGTTGATAGAAGGAAGGATCAATCCATCCTTTTATGTTGTCTATACCAAATTCTAACATCTGACATCATGTCCCCGCCATCCAAGTATGGAAGCAGAACTGAAGAATAATATGAACTGACAACAATTACAGTCTTCAGTTGTCCAATGTAGTGCAAACTGCTGCCTCAGTTTCTTGATCTGTTCATCGGAATGGAATCCAGTGTGGTCTTCTGCTGCTGTAGCACATCTGGGTCAATGTATATTATACATTCAGAGATGCTCTTCTACATATTTTGGTTGTAACAATTTTTTCATTTGAGTTAATGTTGCAATTGTATCAACTCAACAATGACTGGCTGTATATTGTTGCTTTTCTGGACCATTTTCTGTAAACACTAGAGATGGTTGCACATTTAAATATTCAGATCAGCCCTTCTGGCACAAATAATCACATCATGTTCATTGTAACTTTAACTCAAATCAACTTTTTCCACCATTATGAGCAGAACTCAAGAATAATATGAACATTTTCAATACTTTAGTTGTCCAAAATTGGTGAGCTGTTGCAAACTGCAACCTTAGTGTCTTACTCTTATTCAATTAAATCCAATTTTATTTATATAGCGCCAAATCACAACAACAGTCACCTCAGGGCGCTATATATTGTACAGTAGATCGTACAATAATAGATATAGAGGAAAACCAACAATCATATGACCCCCTATGAGCAAGTACTTTGGCGACAGTGGGAAGGAAAAACTCCCTTTTAACAGAAAGAAACCTCCAGCAGAACCAGGCTCGGGAAGGGGCGGCCATCTGCTGCAACCGGTTGGGGTGAGAGAAGGAAGACAGGATAAAGACATGCTGTGGAAGAGAGACAGAGATTAATAACAGATATATTTAAATGCAGAGAGGTCTGTTAACACATAGTGAGTGAGAAAGGTGACTGGAAAGGAAAAACTCATGGGAATCTGCCAGCAGCCTATGTCTATTGCAGCATAACTAAGGGAGGATTCAGGGTCACCTGGTCCAGCCCTAACTATATGCTTTGGCAAAAAGGAAAGTTTTAAGCCTAATCTTAAAAGCAGAGATAGTGTCAGTCTCCCGAATCCAAACTGGAAGCTGGTTCTATAGAAGAGGGGCCTGAAAACTGAAGGCTCTCCCTCCCATTCTACTTTTAAATACTCTAGGAACAACAAGTAAGCCTGCAATGCGAGAGCGAAGTGCTCCAATAGGGTGATATGGTACTACAAGGTCATTAAGATAAGATTGGGCCTGATTATTTAAGACCTTGTATGTGAGGAGCAGGATTTTGGATTCAATTCTGAATTTAACAGGGAGCCAATGAAGTGAAGCCAATACAGGAGAAATATGCTCTCTCTTTCTAGTCCCTGCCAGTAGTCTTGCTGCAGCATTTTGGACTAACTGAAGACTTTTCAGGGAGTTTTTAGGACTTTCTGATAATAAAGAATTACAGTAGTCCAGCCTAGAAGTAATAAATGCATGAACTAGTTTTTCAGTGTCACTCTGAGACAGGATATTTCTAATTTTTGAGATGTTGCGCAAATGGAAGAAAGCAGTCCTACATATTTGTTTAATATGTGCACTGAAGGACATGTCTTGGTCAAAAATGACTCCAAGGTTCTTCACATTGTTACTGGAGGCCAAGGTAATGCCATCCAGAGTAAGAATCTGGTTAGATACCTTATTTCTAAGATTTTCAGGGCCAAGTACAAAAACCTCAGTTTTATCTGAATTAAGAAGCAGAAAGTTAGCTGCCATCCAGGTCTTTATGTCTTTAAGACATTCCTGCAGTTTAACTAATTGGTGTGTGTTACCTGGCTTCATAGATAGATAGAGTTGGGTGTCATCTGCATAGCAGTGAAAATGTATACTATGTCTTCTGACGATACTGCCTAAGGGAAGCATGTATAATGTAAGCAGAATTGGTCCTAGCACTGAACCCTGTGGAACACCATAATTGACCTTAGTGTGTGAAGAGGACTCTCCATTTACATGAAAAAATAGGAGTCTATTAGATAGATATGATACAAACCACTGCAGCGCAGTACTTGTAATACCTACAGCGTGCTCTAATCGCACTAATAGAATATTATGGTCAACAATATCGAATGCTGCACTGAGGTCTAGCAGGACAAGCGCAGAGATGAGTCCACTGTCAGAGGCCATAAGAAGACCATTTGTAACTTTCACTAAAGCTGTTTCTGTGCTGTGATGAGCTCTGAAACCTGACTGAAACTCTTCAAATAAGCCATTCCCCATACTCTTATCTGACAGCGTTGCATCCAGTGTGGTCTTCTGTTGCTGTAGCACATCTACTGCAAGATTTGAAGTGTTGTGCATTCAGAGATGCTCTTCTGCATACTTTGGTCGTACCGAGTTGTTATTTGAGTTACTGGTGCATTTGTGTCAGCTGTCTGTGTCAGAAGTCTGGGTCTTCTCCATCAACAAGACATTTTCAGCCCCTCTGGCACAAACAACCACGTTATGATAAACAGAAATTAAATTGAATTTCTTCCCTATTATGATGCTCACTTTGAACTTCAGCAGGTTGACTTGACCATGTGTGCAGGTCTAAATGTTCTGAGTTGCTGCCACTTGTTTGGCTAATTAGATATTTCTGTTTATGTGCAATTGAACAGGCATGTTTATTGATATGTGCAGTAAATGTATAGTTTTTCTTTGAATGGAACAGTTTAACCTTGCATTTGGGGAGGTTAAACCTCACAAATTTTCAACAACCACCAAACAGCTAAAACAGTAAATGAGAGCAGGTACACGGATTCTGCACAAAGATGTAAACACAAAGCGCGGACCCGCCGACAGATTAGAATCAGCGAGATGTCGCCTTTCTCACCCGACGGCACGGACACGGTCGGGGCTGAAGCCGATAGCTCGCTGATTCTGATGTTTCGGCGGGTCCGCACTTTGTGTTTACACCCTTTTTGCGCTAGATTCTGAATCTGTAGGTTTTATCACTCTCCAAACAATATTGACTGAACCAGCAGCAAAAGAAGATCCAAACTGAGCTTCACATAAACATCGTCATGAATTCCCTCTTACTTTTGCTGTTTTGCTTCCACCACGATAAAATCACACTTCATGCACAGCTCTTTCTCTCTCCCTCTCTCTCTCTCTCTGTGTACTTCAAGAACAGTTTCCCGTCTAAAAATCTCTGTTTTCTGCATTATTCTGCAATATGGAAATGTACTGATGCATGATCTGAATTATAATATTTCTGACTGTCTGAGGCAAAATTTCCCCGAATTGAATTGAATCGAATCGTGGATCGAATCGATTCGGGACCTTGTGAATCGGAATCGAATCGATTCTAGAAATCAATGACGATACCCAGCCCATACTCTACTCACCCTGCTCACTACCCCCCACCCCCAACAACATCCTCCAATACACATTCACCACAAGGCTCTGGCCTGTCTCTCTCAACCACCCAGGTTAGGAGGGAACTGAGGAGGATTAAAGTCAAGAAGGCAGCGGGTCCAGATGACATCAGTTCAAGCGTTGTCAGGTCTTGCGCAGACCAATTGTGTGGGGTGTTCGAGCACATCTTCAACCTGAGCCTGAGCTTGGGGAGAGTTCCACAGCTCTGGAAAACCTCTTGTGTTGTACCAGTGCCAAAGACTCCATGTCCCAAGGACCTCAACAGCTACAGGCCGGTGGCTCTGACTCCCTACCTGATGAAGACCCTGGAGCGGCTGGTGCTGGCTCAGCTTCGGACCCTGGTGAGGTCATCACTGGACCCACTTCAGTTTGCCTACCAACCTGGCATTGGAGTGGATGATGCCATCATTCACCTCCTACATCGTTACCTCTCTCACCTGGAGACCGGTGGGAGCACTGTGAGAATCATGCTCTTTGATTTCTCCAGTGCCTTCAACACCATTCTTCCCACTGTCCTGAAGGACAAGCTGGAGAACTTAGGAGTGGACCATCACCTTACATCATGGATTCTGGACTACCTCACCGACCGACCAAAGCATGTGAGAACTCAGGGCTGTGTGTCGGACAGGGTTGTCAGCAGTACGGGGGCGCCACAGGGAACGGTTCTGGCTCCATTCCTTTTTACCATCTACACTGCAAACTTCTCCAACAACTCCACCCAATGCTTTCTTCAGAAGTTCTCTGATGACTCTGCAATTGTCGCCCTCAACACTGATGGGGACGAAAGGGAGTACAGAGAACTGACCCAAGACTTTGTGGACTAGTGCTAGGAGAACTACCTCCAGATCAACACCAGTAAAACCAAGGAGCTGGTGGTAGACTTCCGCAGGCACAAACATCCTCCGCTGCAACCACTAAACATTCAAGGTATGGATATTGAGGCTGTGGATAGCTACAGGTACCTTGGTGTTTATCTAACCAATAAACTGGACTGGATTCGTAATTCAGATGCCCTCAACACGAAATGGCAGAGCAGGCTGTACCTGCTGCGGAGACTCAGGTCTTTCAGAGTGAAGAGTCAACTCCTGAAGACCTTCTATGGCTACGTCTACACTAGCCCGGATAAATTTGAAAACGGCATTTTCTATCGTTTTCAAGCGTTTCTGAACAGTTGTTCATCCACACTGAAACAATCGAAACTGCTATGTTCCTGTATTGCGCATGGGTGAAACGTAAGACGATTCGACCTGCATTATTTCTGTCTGCCGTTTATTTACTTTCCGGCTCTTTGAAACGTTGCGGCAAAATGTTGAGGAAAAGCACTGTGTTTTTTAAATGGACTGACAATGAGGTGGATTGTTGCTGCGAGTAACATAAAAGTACAATGTTGTAAAAGGGTTGAGAATTAAAGAATTTGAAGAAAAGCTATACAACTAATGTATAATGCCTTCCGCTATCTTAGTTTAGTTGGTCACATGACTGCATCATATGACTAAAACGAGTCATCGTTTTAAAAAGTCACCGTTTACGCAGTCTACACTGCGCTGCGAAAACGGTGTTTTCAAATGTATCCGCTTTGGAGAGCATTTTCAAAAAGCTCTGTTTTCCTTGACCAAAAATGCTGTCTCAGTGTGGACGGAAGGCCAAAACGGAGAGAAAAAGATGTGTTTTCAAATGAAAATGTATTAGTGTGGACATCGCCTATGACTCTGTGGTGGGTGGCCTCAACCATCTTTTACGGTGTGATCTGCTGGGGTGGCAGCATCTCTGCTGGGGACAGGAAGAGACTGAACAGGCTGATCCGGAGGGCCAGCTCTGTTCTAGGATGCCCTCTGGACCCTGTGAAGGTGGTGAGTGACAGGAGAATGGTGGCTAAGCTGTTGGACAACATCTCCCACCCCATACAGGAGACCCTGACAGCACTGAGCACCTCCTTCAGTGGCAGGCTGCGGCACCCACGATGTGGAACAGAGAGATTCCTGTTGTGGAAGATTTCTTTTCGGATATATTAATCATATATTTTAATAATATCACATTGGTAATAGTAATATCACTTTCTCACTTTAGTATAAAAAGAGTACTCCTGTCACTTAGTTGTATGCATTTGCACTACAAGTGGGCCTTATGCTCTATCACACCTACACATGAGACAGTGGGGCCATTGTCCACTTTCTGCTGTGACACAACAAATTTCCCATGTGTGGGACTAATAAAGGTTATCTTGTCTTATCTTATGAAAATATGAAATCCCCTTTTCTTTGACGCTTACATGGAACAAACATGATGTTCAGATTGCTGAACTATTTAGTCAGGAACTTTTGATGCAGCGAAAAAGACTTCTCCACTTTTCCTTTTGAAAGACCCATCGTGTCCTTTTCCTTTTTAAAATGTATGCAAATAATGGGCTTTTTCTTGCTTATCCTGAAACTCACATTCCCCACACTAAGGTGGTGGTTTAGTTTTTTTCCCATTAGCATTAATATGAAATAGAAAAAAGAGAGGGGAAAATGTTTGCAGATGGAGAGTTTATATTTTGTTCTTTCAGATATACTTCTTAAATAAACTGACTGTATGTTCAGTACAGCTTATCAGGAACTTCAGAGCTTCATTTTACTTGAATATGTTTACAATTGATGACATCTTTATTGTAGTTTTTGCACCACTTATGGTGCCATGTATTAGATCATGCTGCTGTTTTACGATAGTGAAGAATTACCTGCATAGTAAATTAATCTGAGATCATCTCATAGAACGTTTGATCTTCTCTCTTTGCAGGACTGTGTACAGAATTTGTCATGAGAAATAAAAGAACATGATCACTGCAAATATTCTTCTCCGAATGAACAATGCACTTCATGACCTTTATTTGACAGAAGTGGAGGATCTGCTGTATCATTGATTGTCTTAACGAAGCGATAATACAAAATCAGGATAGGAGTCAACTCCACTGGCAAATAGCGACAAATACAAGGAACCATAACATTATACAACAAACAAAAGAACTATAAAAGGCTGAACATCAGAAAATAATGTGGAAATAGTTAGAAATGTGAATTACAGTAAGACAATGTGCACATTTTGTACAACAAAGATCTGAAATAGTTTTGTGCTCTTTTTGGTGTGTTTTTGCAAACATGTAAGGCTCATAAAAGATGTCTGAAGAATTAAGCAAACTGTTACAGGTTGCTGTAAAGCAGCAGGTTCGGTTTAGGAGACCAGCAAGTTTAATTTAACCTGAGCAGAAAAAGGAAGAGCATTGGAGTCGAAGGTAATTAAGATTCTGGGTGAGTCTGCAGCCGATGTTGGAGACTGCATCCTGGATGAATCAAACCTGTTAAAGAAATGATTCAGTTCATTTGTCCACCTCGCATACCCCCGGATTCATAGGGCAAAAGTCAGGGGCAAATAATTGCTGTAAATTCAAAAGGTCAAAAAGTGTAGAGACACATTTTGAAGGTGCCACACAGGTGAAGAACACTGTCGTATTTGTCAAATAGAAGTGACCAAATGAACAAAAAGAACATGAACAAGGCACGGTCTGCAGTAATAACAGGGTGAAACATTCATGACAAAATACTTACAACTGTCCTCCACCTTCTACAGTTTAAAAGAGGAGGTGATTTCAGAGCCCCTGGACATAACTGAGCTTCTCCTGAATGAGCTGTCTGTCAGATCTATGCTGTAACCAGGCATCAACTTTTTCAGCAGCTGCAAGGCTCGTCTCATAAACTTCTCTCCCACAAAAGCATATATGATGGGATTCAGACAGCAGTGAGTGTAAGCAAAGGCTTCAGTCACTGTTATTGACAGCCTTATATTTTCGTCCAAGACTTTATCATTGAGGATTATTTCTTTTTCCAGGAAGAACTTTAGGAAAAGGGAAATGTTATATGGAGCCCAGAGCAAGAAAAATGCAACTACTATGCAGATGATCAGCTTGATGATGCGGTGCTTCTTTGCGGTCCTCATGTTTACCAGTGTGGGGATGATCCTGGAGTAGCAACCTACCATCACCAGCAAGGGAATCACAAGACCCAGCACATTTGTGGTAAACAAATCATAACGCTCCCATATTTTGCTCTCGTCAGGATAGTCACACTGCACTCCTTGGGATTCCTGTTCTTTTGCCTTTCTGAAGATAAAATCCGGCAGAGAGACAAACAAGCTCAGCATCCAAACGAGCACGGTCAGAATGATGGAAGCCCTCTTTGTGCGATAACGTGCAACCCTGTGAGCGTGCACAATGATCATGTAGCGGTCCAGCGTCATGACAACCATGAAGAAGATGCTGCTGAAGAAGCCAATGTGGTGAGAGCAGGAGATCAAACGGCACATGAAGTCTCCAAAAGTCCACTGGCCGACCCTGGCATAGTGAGAGTAGAAAGGCAGCGTGAAGACGAAGAGGAGGTCAGAGAGAGCCAGGTTGAAGAGGCAGATGTCTGTCAGGTTGCACTGATTGCGGTGCTTCACCAGGACATACACCACTAGTCCATTACCTTTGGGAGAAAAGACACAATAAGTGTACCTGTCACACTGTTACATGTAGAATAATATTCTCTCTTTCCCGTTTCATCTGTGTGTCTCACATACACACACCTGCATACATAGTTAAAAGTTCGCAAGTTGGAAATTCCCAGAAAAGCAGATCTGTGCAATGTGTAAAAACAACCCATAATCTCCACAGCATACACACAAGAGGACACACCTACCTATGAAGCCCATGATGAAAACCAAACTGTAGAGAGTGGTGAGAAACACTTTGTTGAAGTCCTTTACATCACTTACGTTGGTAGGAGGAAAGCCTGTGCAGTTAGGAAAGTCAAAGCAATCTTGGTAATCATAGCACGTGGTGTATTCTTCTGCAGAAAGAGAGAGAAAGATTTATTATTAACATTATTATTTCTATTAATTTAAGCACAGGCTACGACAATTGAGGTGCATAACAGTATATCAATGACTTCTATACTGCTGTAAACAGATGCTGCTGTTGGAGGTTAACTGGATTTATTTTTGAGTGCTCATTGCATCAAAGTGTTAGGTTTGGTTTCGTAATGCCGTTTCAACCCTTATCAAGTGCCAGTTGAATTGCCAACCTATTGCTGATGACATGTTTCTGTTTTAAAGGAGGTTTTCCTTTGCTATGAGCACCACAAATAATCCATTCAGGTCTGCTGGTTTGGCCCCCCAGGCTGTTGACAGTGGGGGTGATTTTGCCACCTATTGGTGCTCATTGGTACTCCCTCTTGGGAAAATTATCATTGAGCCAAACTTTATAAAAACAGGATTTAATCTGAAAACTGGTTTTATGAGGATTAAAATTCATTACATGGTATACAGCTATAAACCCCAGGACAGACTATTTCATTTACTTTGTTTATCTATCTTATTGTGATTTTTCATGTAGACTTGTTTTTTGTTTTCGTTTTTGGACATTTGAAATTTTTCAACACCATTACCGGGATTTCACAAAATTACTATTTTATTCTGAAAATAACAGATATATGGATGGAGATAACAGCAGGTAAAAGTCGTATTAAGGCATTGTGGCAATGAATAAATTTTATATGTTTTCATCTACTATTAAAAAAACAACAGTAAAAATAAGATCTCTAGATTAAACATGAAATTAGAAATCATGAAGTAGCTTTGACATAGTTTCAGTCACAGCATTTGGTTTTAGATGTGCGTGCAGGCTTAAACATTACACTTCACAACCCAAGTAAATTTCCAAGAACTCTGTAAAACATGACACTTTAAATAGTCTAAATTGTGGATTAATGTTGAAAGATAATTACCTGACATTGTGATATCTCAGTGATGGCTCTTCCAACCAGGTCAAGTCAGGAATTACACTACAAGGCTCCCTTAACTCGTTTACTGATGTGATCCCTTTAGATGTGCAGAAATGAACTGACTATCAAAAGTTCTGCAGTCCCCTACTGATGAGAACAGAAAAGGAAAAAAAAGATGTTGTTTCCTGTACGTCCCCAAATCTGATCTTTATCAGGAGTCTGCCCTAAATCTAGACTGACAGAAAATGGTTCAAAGCACAACAGATCAAATAGAGACACATCTTCACACCTTCAGAAAATGAGTGCTTGTTATTTCTTAAAGTGACAGGAGGTTTATTATTATTAATATTGTTACTGATACTATTTCTTTTCTTCTTGGACTCATTAATGTACACCACTGTCCAATATCACACACTGTGCACTTACAGGAGACTTTAGTTGTTATGCCTCACTAATACTGGGACTACTACTTTTACCTTCAACAGGTGGTGCAAGCATTCCTTAGAGATCCAGGATGATTATGTTAGTTTAAATGAATCAACACCCCCGAGTCACTCTAACTACCAGAAATCTCGAACCACAGGCCGGGGGGGCGGTGTGGCAGCAATTTTTCACACCATTTAGTTCATTTGAAAGCATGATGCTTATCCTTGTCCACCCCAGCTGTAAAACTCAAAAACCAGTCTTATTTGTTATCATCTATCGTCTACCGAGTTTATGTCTGGTATCTCAGACTTTTTATCTGATGTAGTGCTCAGCTCAGATAAAATAATTATTGTGGGTGATTTTAACATCCACGTAGATGCATCTGTCAAAATGTGAAAGAACCCACCCACCACTTTAATCACACTCTAGATCTTGTTTTAAGAAACTAAACATTTAACAGTGTTTCCTGAAAACCCTCTCTTGTCTGATCATCTCCTGATAACATTTACATTTACAATAATTGATTAAACAGCAGTGGGGAGTAGACTTAATCACAGTAGATGTCTTTCTGAAAGCGCTTTAATTAAGTTTAAGAATATAATCCACCTACTGTTATCATCTTCAATGCCCTGTACCAAGTGTTGTGGAAATTTGTTAACAAGGCCTGCAGACACGATGAGCAGTTAAAACCCAACACTTTTATTTCCCATGCATGAGGAGAAACGTCAGTCGGGGGGAACTGAGAGCTGTCTCTGACAACGAACAGTTCAGGTCCCTTTTAAACACAGTCAGGGAACAAAAGGCTTTTACAGTTGTAGTTAAAACCTTGGCTCTAAACAGGAAAACTCTATCACCTGTGAAAATCTCGCCCACTCTCGGCTCAAACTTTCCCATGTGAACTTCCATTTCCTGAGACACACTCACCAGGCTCCCACCATCTGTTTCCCAGTGTGAATAAGGTGTGAATCAAACACACTAAAACTAAGTGACATCAAAAGCATCTTCATTAATACAATACATTAAAGAGAAATCCCACTGCACAAGATAGATCAGAGCAGCTACCTAAACGCTACTCCAACAGAGGTCGATTATCTTGTTAATAACTTTGCCTCCTCCCTAAAATACGACTCTGGATACTGTAACTCCTGTAAAAACTAAGGCCTCAAATCAAAAGTACTTGACTCCGTGGTATAATTCTCAAACACGTAGCCTAAAGCAGATAACTCGTAAGCTGGAGAGGAAATGGCATGTCACAAATTTAGAAGATCATCATTTAGCCTGGAGAAATAGTTGTTGCTTTATAAGAAAGCCCTCCGCAAAGTCAGAACATCTTACTATTCATCACCGTTTGAAGAAAATAAGAACAACCCCAGGTTTCTCTTCAGCACTGTAGCCAGGCTGACAAAAAGTCAGAGCTCTACTCAGCCGACCACAAATAAAATTTTAATCATTAGAGAAAAAATTACCCACAAACCATCTCACAGATTTAATATTATCTACAGCTACTTTCAGTACCATTGATATTCATTTAGACTCTTTTTCTCCAATTGATCTTTCTGAGTAAACTTCAATAATTACTTCCTCCAAACATCAACGTGTCTTTCAGACCCCATTCCTACAAGACTGCTCAAAGAAGTCCTGCCATTAATTAATGCTTCAATCTTAAATATGATCAACCTATCTCCAACCTTCCTTTCATATCAAAAATCCTTGAAAGAGTAGTTGACAAACAGCTAACAGATCATCTGCAGAGAAATGGTATATTTGAAGAGTTTCAGTCAGGTTTCAGAGCTCATCACAGCACAGAAACAGCTTTAGTGAAGGTTACAAATGATCTTCTTATGGCCTCTGACAGTGGACTCATCTCTGTGCTTGTCCTGCTAGACCTCAGTGCAGCGTTCAATACTGTTGACCATAATATCCTATTAGAGCGATTAGAAAATGCTGTAGGTATTACAGGTACTGCACTGCAGTGGTTTGTATCATATCTATCTAATAGACTTCAATTTGTACATGTAAATGGAGAGTCTTCTTCATACACTGAGGTTAATTATGGAGTTCCACAGGGTTCAGTGCTAGGACCAATTCTGCTTACATTATACATGCTTCCCTTAGGCAGTATTGTCAGAAGACATAGTATACATTTTCCCTGCTATGCAGATGACACGCAGCTCTATCTATCTATGAAGCCAGATAACACACACCAATTACTTAAACTGCAGGAATGTCTTAAAGACATAAAGACCTGGATGGCCGCTAACTTTCTGCTCCTTAATTCAGATAAAACTGAGGTTATTGTACTCGGCCCTGAAAATCTTAGAAATATGGTATCTAAGCAGATTCTTACTCTGGATGGCATTACCTTGGCCTCCAGTAATGCTGTGAGGAACCTTGGAGTCATTTTTGACCAGGACATGTCCTTCAACGCACATATTAAACAAATATGTAAGACCGCTTTCTTCCATTTGCGCAACATCTCTAAAATTAGAAATATCCTGTCTCTTAGTGACGCTGAAAAACTAGTTCATGCATTTATTACTTCTAGGCTGGACTACTGTAACTCATTATTGGAAGTCATAAAAACTCCCTGAAAAGCCTTCAGTTAATCCAAAATGCTGCAGCAAGAGTACTGACAAGGACTAGAAAGAGAGAGCATATTTCTCCTGTTTTGGCTTCCCTTCATTGGCTTCCTGTTGAATCCAGAATTGAATTCAAAATCCTGCTCCTCACATACAAGGTCTTAAATAATCAGGCCCCATCTTATCTTAATGACCTTGTAGTACCATATCACCCTATTGGAGCACTTCGCTCTCGCACTGCAGGCTTACTTGTTTTTCCTAGAGTATTTAAAAGTAGAATGGGAGGGAGAGCCTTCAGTTTTCAGGCCCCTCTTCTGTGGAACCAGCTTCCAGTTTGGATTCGGGAGACAGACACTATCTCTACTTTTAAGATTAGGCTTAAAACTTTCCTTTTTGCTAAAGCATATAGTTAGGGCTGGACCAGGTTGTTGGAGTGTGCTATCTACTGTACAATATAAAGCGCCTTGAGGCGACTTTTGTTGTGATTTGGCGCTATATAAATAAAATTGAATTGAATTGAATTGAATATTTTATGATTGTCATTTGTACTTAGAAACATATAATCAATAATGTTTAGAGGTATATAATCGATTGCATATTGATAGAATGTCTGATTCTTAGTGGTCTGCAAACACTCTGTGTGCGTTCCAGAGTAGTCTGGCATGCACCACACACATCCTAAGGTCATGAGAGAGGTTGTACCTTCTCTCTCTGATTTATACTATGGGAGGACACCTACTCTGCATCTGTTTAAGTATAAGAGACCTTTGTTTAGGTGGACCGCTGGACTCCTAGCACCAGCTTTGGGGAGTTGTTCGCAGGGTCATATTTTGACACACACACACACACACACACACACACACACACACACACACACACACACACACACACACACACACACACACACACCTACACACAGACGAGCTACTCTTTGTTCACATATATGCCTGGTTGAGATGTCACATTTTAATGAGACTATGCATATTCATGTAACCACAATAAAGAGCAGTGCTACGGGAGAGCTGACTGAGAGTGACTGGGGTTTGAGTGCCAGGAACAGCGCTCGTCTCGGTCATCTCTCTTGTGCACGAGATCACACAAAGAGCTCTGGTGACTTGCACCTTGCTTTCGCCATTGTAGTAGAATTGTCTCGGCTGTTCCAGCAATAGGTTTGTGCCAACATGAACCTAACACAGGTGACCCTGAATTCTCCCTTGGTCATGCTGCAATAGGCATAGGCTGCTGGGGGATTCCCATGATGCATTGAGTTTTTCCCTTTCAGTCACCCTTTTCACTCACTATGTGTGAATAGACCTCTCAGCATCGAATCTTACTTGTTATTAATCTCTGTCTCTCTTCCACAGCATGCCTTCTGTCCTGTCTTCCGTCTCTCACCCCAACCGGTTGCAGCAGATGGCCGCCCCTCCCTGAGCTTGGTTCTGCCGGAGGTTTCTTCCTGTTAAAAGGGAGTTTTCCCTTCGCACTGTCACCAAAGTCCTTGCTCATAGCGGGTCATTTGATTGTTGAGTTCTTTTCTGTATGTATTACTGTAGGGTCTACCTAACAATATAAAGCACCTTGAGATGAATGTTGTTGTGATTTGGCGTTATATAAATAAAATTGAATTGAATTGAAATTCTGGTTCCATGCTGATGTGATAAAATTGTGCAGTTGCTGTAGATTTGGTGGCAGCACATTCATGATAACAAACCTCCAGTTCAGCCACATCCTAAAGCTGGTCTATTAGATTTAGGCTGTGGTGGCTGTGGAAGCCTTTTGATCACATTGAACTTGTCATGTAAATATAATAGTATGAGGTTATTTGAACTCAAACATGGTGGGTGCTCCTGCTGGATTCAGCCATCAGAAGATGAAAACTCTACAGTGATGAAGAGACGCACATAGTCAACAGCAATACTCAGAATGCTCAGTTGGTGCTGAGGGTCACAAACGTTTCCACAAAAATATCCCCCACACCATTACACCACCAGCAGCACCATGAACTGTTGATACAAGACAGGATCGCTCCATCCTTTTATGTTGTCTATACCAAATTCTAACATCTGACATCATGTCCCTGCCATCCAAGTATGGAAGCAGAATTCAAGAATAATATGAACTGACGACATTTTCCAGTCTTCAGTTGTCCAAACTGTGTAGTGCAAACTCCTGCCTCAGTTTCATGATCTGTTCATCAGAATGGCATCCAGTGTGGTCTTCTGCTGCTGTAGCACATCTGGGTCAATGTATATTATACATTCAGAGATGCTCTTCTACATATTTTGGTTGTAACAAGTTTTTATTTGAGTTAATGTTGCAAATGTATCAACTCAACAATGACTGGCTGTATATTGTTGCTTTTCTGGACCATTTTCTGTAAACACTAGAGATGGTTGCACATTTAAATATTCAGATCAGCCCTTCTGGCACAAATAATCACATCATGTTCATTGTAACTTTAACTGAAATCAACTTTCTTCCCTATTATGATGCTCACTTTAAACTTAAGCAGGTTGACTTGACCACGTCTGCAGGTCTAAATGCTCTGATTTGCTGCCACATGATTGGCTGATTAGATATTTGTGTTCATGTGCAGTTGAACGGGCAAGTTTATTGATGTGTGCAGTAAATGTTTAGTTTTTCTTTTTTCTTTGCATTGAACAGTTTAAACTTGTATTTGGGGATGCAGTGACACACTTTGGTTATTTTGGCAAAGCTGTCACTCATATTGTTTGAACCTTTTTTTTAACATACTGTATATGAAAATATGACATCCCCTTTTCTTTGACGCTTACATGGAACAAAGATTATGTTCAGATTGCTGAACTATTTAGTCAGGAACTTTTGATGCAGCGAAAAAGACTTCTCCATTTTTCCTTTTGAAAGACCCATCGTGTCCTTTTCCTTTTTAAAATGTATGCAAATAATGGGCTTTTTCTTGCTTATCCTGAAACTCACATTCCCCACACTAAGGTGTTGGTGTAGTTTTTTCCCATTAGCATTAATATGAAATAGAAAAAAGAGAGGGGAAAATGTTTGCAGATGGAGAGTTTATATTTTGTTCTTTCAGATATACTTCTTAAATAAACTGACTGTATGTTCAGTACAGCTTAACAGGAACTTCAGAGCTTCATTTTACTTGAATATGTTTACAATTGATGACATCTTTATTGTAGTTTTTGCACCACTTATGGTGCCATGTATTAGATCATGCTGCTGTTTTACGATAGTGAAGAATTACCTGCAGTAGTAAATTAATCTGAGACCATCTCATAGAACGTTTGATCTTCTCTCTTTGCAGGACTGTGTACAGAATTTGTCATTGCAGTAAGAGTGAGAAATAAAAGAACATGATCACTGCAAATATTCTTCTCCGAATGAACTTCATGATCTTTATTTGACAGAAGTGGAGGATCTGCTGTATCATTTATTGTCTTAACAAAGCGATAATACAAAATCAGGATAGGAGTCAACTCCACTGGCAAATAGCGACAAATACAAGGAACCATAACATAATACAACAAACAAAAGAACTATAAAAGGCTGAACATCAGAAAACAATGTGGAAGTAGTTAGAAATGTGAATTACAGTAAGACATTGTGCACATTTTGTACAATCAAGATCTGAAATAGTTTTGTGCTCTTTTTGGTGTGTTTTTGCAAACATGTAAGGCTCATAAAAGATGTCTGAAGAAGTAAGCAAACTGTTACAGGTTGCTGTAAAACAGCAGGTTCAGTTTAACAGACCAGCAAGTTTAATTTAACCTGAGCAGAAGAAAGAAGAGTATTAGAGTATAAGGTAATTAAGATTCTGTAAATCGGCAGTGCTAACACACATTAAAGGCATTAAAGAAGTATTGAGCACATTTACAATCTAACCGTGAGGAAAAAAAAAATTGCTGTAAATTCAAAAGATCCAAAAGTGTAGAGACACATTTTGAAGGTGACACACAGGTGAAGAACACTGTCGTATTTGTCAAATAACGCTCCCAAATGAACAAAACAAACATGAAAAAGGCACGGTCTGCAGTAATAACAGGGTGAAACATTCATGACAAAATACTTACAACTGTCCTCCACCTTCTACAATTTAAAGGTGGAGGTGATTTCAGAGCCCCTGGACATAACTGAGCTTCTCCTGAATGAGCTGTCTGTCAGATCTCTGCGGTAACCAGGCATCAACTTTGTCAGCAGCTGCAAGGCTCGTCTCATAAACTTCTCTCCCACAAAAGCGTATATGATGGGATTCAGACAGCAGTGAGTGTAAGCAAAGGCTTCGGTCACTGTTATTGACAGCCTTATATTTTCGTCCAAGACTTTATCATTGAGGATTATTTCTTTTTCCAGGAGGAACTCCAGGAAAAGGGAAATGTTATATGGGGCCCAGAGCAAGAAAAATACAACCACTATACAGATGATCAGCTTGACGATCCGGTGCTTCTTTGTGGTCCTCATGTTCACCAGTGTGGGGATGATCCTGGAGTAGCAACCTACCATCACCAGCAAGGGAATCACAAGACCCAGCACATTTGTGGTAAACAAATCATAACGCTCCCATATTTTGCTCTCGTCAGGATAGTCACACTGCACTCCTTGGGATTCCTGTTCTATTGCCTTTCTGAAGATAAAATCCGGAAGAGAGACAAACAAGCTCAGCATCCAAACGAGCACAGTCAGAATGATGGAAGCCCTCTTTGTGCGATAACGTGCAACCCTGTGAGCGTGCACGATGATCATGTAGCGGTCCAGCGTCATGACAACCATGAAGAAGATGCTGCTGAAGAAGCCAATGTGGTGAGAACCGGATATCAAACGGCACATGAAGTCTCCAAAAGTCCACTGGCCGACCCTGGCATAGTGAGAGTAGAAAGGCAACATGAAGACGAAGAGGAGGTCAGAGAGAGCCAGGTTGAAGAGGCAGATGTCTGTCAGGTTGCACTGATTGCGGTGCTTCACCAGGACACACACCACTAGTCCATTACCTTTCGATGAAAAAACACAAGAAGTGTACCTGTCACACTGTTACATGTAGAACAACGTTATCTCTTTCCCGTTTCATCTGTGTGTCTCACATACACACACCTACGTACATAGTTAAAAGTCAGCAAGTTGGAAATTCCCAGAAAAGCAGGTCTGTGCAATGTGTAAAAACAATCCATAATCTCCACAGCATACACACAAGAGGACACACCTACCTATGAAGCCCATGATGAAAACCAAACTGTAGAGAGTGGTGAGAAATACTTTGTTGAAGTCCTTTACATCACTTATGTTGGTAGGAGAAAAGCCTGTGACGTCAGAGTAATTTGGGTAATCATAGTACGTGGTGTTTTCTTCAGCAGAAAGAGAGAGAAAGAGTTACTATTATTATTTTTTATATTATTAATTTCAGCACAGGCTACGACAATTAAAGTGGATAACAGTATATAAAAGACTTCTTTACTGCTGTAAACAGATGCTATCATTGGAGGTTAACTGTATTTATTTTTGAGTGCTCATTGCATCAAAGTGTTAGGTTTGGTTTCGTAATGCCGTTTCAACCCTTATCAAGTGCCAGTTGAATTGCCAACCTATTATTGATGACATGTTTCTTTTTTAAAGGAGGTTTTCCTTTGCTATGAGCACCACAAATAATAATCCATTCAGGTCTGCTGGTTTGGCCCCCCAGCCAGTTGACAGTGGGGGTGATTTTGCCACCTATTGGTGCTCATTGGTACTCCCTCTTGGGAACATTATCATTGAGCCAAAACTTTATAAAAACAGGATTTAATCTGAAAACTGGTTTTATGAGGATTAAAATTCATTAGATGGTATACAGCTATAAACCCCAGGACAGACTATTTCATTTTGTTTATCTGTGTTATTATGATTTTTCATGTAGACTTGTTTTTTGCTTTGTTTTTTGGCTCATTTGACATTTTTCAACACTATTACTGTGATTTTTCAAAATTACTATTGTAATTATTATGAAAATAACAGATACATGGATGGAGATAACAGCAGGTGTAAAAGTCGTATTAAGGCATTGTGGCAGGGAATAAATTTTATATGTTTTCATCTACTATTAAAAAAACAACAGTAAAAATAAGATCTCTAGATTAAAGATGAAATTAGAAATCATGAAGTAGCTTTGACATAGTTTCAGTCACAGCATTTGGTTTTAGATCTCTGTGCGTGCAGCCTTAAACATTATACTTCACAACCCAAGTAAATTTCCAAGAACTCTGTAAAACATGACACTTTAAATAGTCTAAATTGTGGATTTCTGTTGAAAGATAATTACCTGACATTGTGATATCTCAGTGATGGCTCTTCCAACCAGGTCCAGTCAAGAATTATACTTCAAGGCTTCTGTTCCCCGTTTACTGATGTGATCCCTTTAGATGTGCAGAAATGAACTGACTATCAAAAGTTTTGCAGTCCCCTACTGATGAGAACAGAAAAGGAAAAAAAAGATGTCGTTTCCTGTACGTCCCCAAATCTGATCTTTATCAGGAGTCTGCCCTAAATCTAGACTGACAGAAAATGGATCAAAGCACAAAAGATAAAATGGTGACACAAATTCACACCTTCAGAAAATGAGTGCTTGTTATTTCTTAAAGTGACAGGAGGTTTATTATTATTAATATTCTTAATATTTTTATTTGTTTTTCTTCTTGGACTCATTAAGGCACACCACTGCTCAGTATCATACACTGTGCACTTAGAGGAGACTTTAGTCATTATGCCTCATTAGGACTGGGTTGGACCCACTTTTACCTTCAACAGGTGCTGCAAGCATTCCTCAGAGATTTTGGTTTATGTTGATGTGATAGCATCGTGCAGCTGCTGTAGATTTGGTGGCTGCACATTCATAATGACAAACCTCCAGTTCAGCCACATCCCAAAGCCGGTCTGTTAGATTTAGGCTGTGGTGGTAAATGGTAAATAGCGCTTTTCTACTCTCCGGAGTACTCAAAGCGCTCCATACAACATGCCTCATTCACCCATTCATACAAGCATTTCTAAACTTAAGGGCAAACTAAACTGCATTCACACACACATTCATACTCCGATGAACGCTTCGGAGGGCAACTTGGGGTTAGTATCTTGCCCAAGGATATTTGGCATGCAGACTGGGGAAGCCAAGGATCAAACCACCAACCTTCCTATCAGTAGCTGATCTGCTCTACCACCTGAGCCACAGCCATTGTTGAAGCCATTTGAGCACCATTGAGTGTGGTCTTTTGCTACTGTAGCTCATCTAGATCAATGTATATTATACATTCAGATATGCTCTTCTACATACTTTGGTTGTAACAAGTTTTTATTTGAGTTAATGTTGCAATCATAACAGCTCAACGATGACTGGCTGTATATTGTTGCTTTTCTGTACCTTTCTCTGTAAACACTAGAGATGGTTGCACACTTAAATATTCAGATCAGCCCCTCTGGCACAAATAATCACATCATGTTCATTATAACTTTAACTCAAATCAACATCTTCCCTATTATTATGCTCACTTTAAACTTAAGTATGTTGACTTGACTACGTCTGCAGGTCTAAATGCTCTGAATTGCTGCCACGTGATTGGCTGATTAGATATTTGTGTTCATGTGCAGTTGAATAGGCATGCTTATTGACAGTGTTGGGCAAGTTACTTTGAAAAAGTAATTATTTATAGTTACTTTTTTGAAGAAGTAACTAGTAACTGAGTTAGTAACTGAGTTACTATGTTCTAAAAGTAATTAATTACTTGAAAAGTAACTAATGCATTACTTTAAAAAAAATGTTTAACCCTCTGGGGTCCAGGGTATAATTGCCCATTTTTAACTACTTTTGATTTTCACCTTTAAAAACTATTTACTTTGCCTTGTTTGGTATCATTCTTTTCAGCACAACCTTGCGTGTCTGAATTTACAGTTATGTTTTCATTTTGACATACTGTAATAACACAATTGATCTAAAATCAGACAAAAAACATAAAATCAGAGTAGAAAAAGTTATATTTTTTACTGTAACAACCACAAACATGTTTAATGAATCATATTTCATAATTTTAAATGCAAATATAAATTGTCAATTTTAAAATCATATGCACAAGTTTTGCAAACAACAAAGTTATTTGCATCCATTTAGCTTTTACCCTTTTTTTAAATAACCATTTCAAACTATTTACAGAACAATCAGCTGTTCTGCATTCAATAAGATGCCACACAAATTATTTGTGCCACTCCAAATATTTCTGTCCACTATAAAGGAGAACATCACAGCCTGATACCTGCAGGTCTGACAGCAGCGGGTGTATCACTCCTGTTTCTACCTGGAGACAGCAGTCGCCTCATTGTTCTGACACACAACACAAAACTAACCACAACACTACACACTAACTACTCAAGACAACACATTAACTACACACTCCAAACACGCTAAACGTCACAAATCTCCTAAATCTCAAAACTCGCTCTCTCTCTTTTTCTGCTCTCTCTCTCGCTCTCTCTCTCTCTCTCTATTCAGGAAACTACTCAGGAAAAAACATGCCTATATGTTCTTTATCATGACTCTGGTTTTACGTGGCCTATCAACACAATTTAAAAACTGGTATATATCACCTTGTTGCTTTGTCTTAAAGTGGTCGTGTGATTGGCTTACCACGACTACTTTATTCTTCCTCAGTCAAACAGCAGCACTCATGCGATTGTTTTGCCCCCTGAGCTCCAGGTGTTGTGCTAGAAAGTTATCGTGATTGCCATCTGTGGGAGCGCGCAGCTACTTAAAGCTGTAGCGCCCAGATTACTTACAGCTACTTCCGTGCAAATGATATAAGGTGCGGTAAGCTGAACACAGCTTCAACTGTTTGTTGAAAAATAGTAACACGACCGCACCGTATTTTCTTGTTAGTAACAGTAAGCTTCGATAGGAATAACTGTTAGATTACTCGTTACTGAAAAAAGTAACGCCGTTAGTAACACCGTTACTTGTAACGCTGTTATTCCCATCACTGCTTATTGATGTGTGCAGTTTTCTTTTCATGGAATAGTTTAAACTTGTATTTGGGGGATGCAGTGACACACTTTGTTTATTTTGGCAACAGCTTTCACTCATAATTTTTGAATCTATTTCAACATACTGTACATGAAAAATATGACATCCCCAAATTATTTGAATCTTACAAAGAACAAAGATGATGTTCAGATTGCTGAACTTTTTAATTTTTGATCCTACGAAAAAGCCCTCTTCATTTTTCCTTCTGAAAGACTCATTCTTGTTTTTAAAGAAAGATTAGGTTAATTTTATGCAATGACTTGTACTGTTGCTGCTTATGCTTCAATTTAATTTCCCCACAACAAGGTCTTTTCTGAGAAGTGATATGTTTGTACAAATAAGAGGCAGAAAAAAGAAGGTAAAAAATGTCTACAGGTGAAGAGTTTATTTGTTGTTCTTTCCAAGCGTGAAAAATGCATGCCAAAAAACTCACAACCGCCTTCTACCTTCTATCCTTTTAAGGTGGAGGTGACTTCAGAGGCCCTGGACATAACTGTGATTCTCCTGAATGAGCTGTTGTAACCAGGCACCAACTTCTTCAGCAGCTGCAAGGCTCAGCAGTGAGTATAAGCTAAGGTCTCATTTACTTTTATTGACAGCCTTACATTTTTGTACCAGGTTTCATCATTGAGGATTATTTCTCTTTCCTGAAGGAACTTCAGGAAAAGGGAAATGTTATATGGGGCCCACAGTATGAAAAATACAACCACTATACAGATGATCAGCTTGACAATCTTCTTTGAGGTCCTCATGTTTACCAACCTGGGGATGATCCTGGAGTAGCACCACCATGGGAATCACGAGACCCAGCACATTTCTGTTGAACAAATCATAACGCTCCCAGACTTTGCTCTCCTCGGGATAGTCACATTCAAACTCCTGAGACTCTTGTGTTTGCTGTATGAACATAAAATCTGGCAGAGAGACAAACAAGCTCAGCATCCAAATGAGCATGGTCAGAATAATAGCTGCCCTCTTAATGCAAAAACATGCAACCCTGTGAGCGTGCACAATGATCATGTAGCAACAACAGGTTCCTGCAATGTGTAAATACAATACAGTCCCCACGATATACACACAACACATCCTGGGATTTATAGGTAGGTGGACACATCTACCTATAAATCCCAGGATGAAAACCAAACTGTAGAGAGTGGAGAGAAACTGTTTGTTAGTCCTTTACATCGGTGGAGTTGGTAGGAGAAAAGTCTTCTCCTATCCCATTATCATAAGCGCTGTAATCTTCCTCTATGGCATTATAGAAAGAGAGAAAGAGCTTTTCAATATTATCATTATTATTATTATTATTATTAGTAGTAGTAGTAGTAGTATTGCTAATATTTTTTTTATTTATTTTGAAGTAGCCTGTTTAAAACCAACTCTTGTTGATATATTGCTGTTTTTAAAGGTTATTAATTTTACTATGAGCATAAATAATCGGCATTGGTGTTTTGGCCCTGAGTCAGTTCATGTTCCAGGTTATTTTGCAACCTTTGGGTGGTCACAAGTAGGCTACTCACTCCTCAGGTAAGTTTTTTCACTCATTTACTCCATACGCTGTCACTATTTTATGTAGGATTTAAACCTCCTTAATGTTGTCTATTCTGAAGAAAGGTCATATCAGGGTAAAATTTGCCCACATGTATAATCATCAACTTCTTTATTTCAGCTGGTGCAATAAAAGTTACTATTTCCTTCGGTCTCCTTTTCAATGATTTTCCACACAGATCTTTTTTTTCTTTTTGCATATCATGATATTATGTAACGTGATAACTATCTTATTAAAATAGTATTCATATATTGTTTAGCTTCAAAAAGTACATGTTTGCAGGTGAGATGATTGTAGATGTTAGCAGATATAAAGGACACCAAAGCGATTGTGGCAGTGCGTATCTTTTTACTTTTCACAAATGATGTTAAAATCAAAAGATCTTTAGACGCTATATACAACAGAAAACATGAATTATGGTATAATTTCAGTTGCAACATTAGGATTTCAATCCCTACAGCAGTGTGTACAGCCTTATATGTTACACATTATAAAAATAATACAAATATTACACTGCAAATATACAGAAATTCTGTATTACTGTTAAAATGTGTTCACCCAACATATCTCAGTGGTGTCTTTTCCAACTACATGAAGTCAGGAATTGCACTTGAGGGCTCCTTTTTTCTGTTTTACTGTTATGTAGAAATGAACAATCTGTCTCACTGTCAGCAGTCTGATAAAGAGGAGCGCAAGACAGAAATGCAGAATTCACTTCCTGTATGTGCGAGTGAGATCATTATCAGGAGTCTGTTCAACATCTAGACAGCCAAAAAAATACTTCAAAGAACAACAAAGCACTTGGTGACACAAATTGACACCTTCACAAAGTGACTGCTGGTTTTTACCTAATGTGTCACAAAGTTTAATATTATCATTTTCACTACTGTTATTACTTGTTTCTTCTTCTTCTTTGTCTCATTGTCACGTCAATGCTGCACAGCATAGATTCTACAGTCAGAGGATACTTTAGCAGGAATCACTTATAATGTAGATGCAGCAAGCTGCTGAACGTATTCCTCTGAGATTTTCATGACGGTTCATTGTAGCACGTCTCAAGCTACAGGAAACTCCTGCATGATGCTGCAGACACAGTGTTTCCTGGCCAACACATGACCTTGTTATTGCGTAGTTTGACTGATTACTGTCGTGCTGCTTTCATATAGCTCCAATCACTCTGTTCAGTCTTCTCTCTCGACACCCACACCCATCCCAGCGTGCTACTGCTTTAAATATGGAAAAGACCTGATTAGTTTGTCAGTGACAGCTGTGCCAGCTAGCCTGCCCTGTCACTGCCCCCAAAACTCGCTACAATACCCCTCCCCTGCAGCTGAGCCACAAACCACACTTCACCACCAGGGAGCCTAAGCTACTGTAGCCATTCTAATGCTCTAATAACTTTTGACTGATGTACACCACTGATGTACACCCCTCCCTTATCTGCTGGAACAAAATGGCCTTAGCCCTATGCTCAAGGCATCACTATGGAGAACAAAATGCCACCTGGCACTGCTCTGTCCACTAAACTAGATTTGTGGCAGCCCTCTGGGTGAAGGTGTTCAGAGGGCTGGTCAGTTCCACAAAGTTTGGTAGAAACCCGCGGTAATAACCGGCCAGCCCAAGAAACTGCTTCACCTCTTTTGTTGTCTTGGGATCCAGCAGGTCCCTATTTGTCTTTAGAGCATCTCAAAACATAATTTATTTTTTGTTCTTTCAAAAATACTTCTTAAATGTTCTGATTGTATTTTAACAACATCTTATCAGGAATTAAATACCTAAAGTTGAGTTTAACTACTTGACTTACTTAAGTACTCATAACTGTGTGAAAGAACACACTCACTGCAAATGTATTCTCAGAATGAACAACGTACTTCTTCAATATGACTCCACTTTATGATCTTCCATTGAAGTAAGTTCAAGATGTGCATTATCATTCATTGTTTTCAGAAAACAAAATCAGGATACCGGCTAAATGGATGCTTGGCTTGAATCAACTCAAGTGGAAAGTTAATGACAAATATAAGAACCATAACCAAAAAGAAGTGTATAAGGCTATGCATCCGAAAGTAATGGGGAACTAGATAGAAATATCTGAATGACAGCAAGACAATGTGCAGGTCTTCTAAAGAAAAAAAATCTGATATCTTTGTATGCTCGTTTTGGTTTGTTTGTCCGAATTGTAGGCTCAAAACAAATGTGTGAAAAACTCAAACTCTTACAGGTTGCTATAAACAAATGATGACAAAGTATCCAATACACTTGAGATTCAGAAAAGAAATTGGCATTTTATAAGTAAAAAGCATTTACATCTGAAATCTTGTAAGATATAATAGTATATACATATAGACACACTTCCCCCTTCGCCCCCTGCAGGCAGTCAATCCTTCAAGCTCGGGTTCTCTACCAGAGGCCTGGGAGCTTGAGGGTCCTGTGCAGTATCTTCGCTGTTCCTAGGACTGCGCTCTTCTGGACAGAGATCTCCGATGTTGTTCCCGGGATCTGCTGGAGCCACTCGCCTAGTTTGGGAGTCACCGCACCTAGTGCTCCGATTACCACGGGAACCACTGTTACCTTCACCCTCCACATCTTCTCCAGTCCTTCGGAACCGTCACATCGATCACTACGGCCGTCTTCTTCTGTGTGTCTACCACCACTATGTCCAGTTGGTTAGCCACCACCATTTTGTCCATCTGTAGATATTTTGTTCCATGTATGCCTTGCCTGCTAGCATCTTACACCCTGCTGTTATGTGCTGGATTGTCTCATGGGTATCTTTACACAGTCTGCACCTGGGGTCTTGCCTGGTGTGATAGACCCCAGCCTCTATGGATCTTGTCCTCAGGACTTGTTCCTGTGCTGCCATGATTAGTGCTTCCGTGCTGTCTTTCAGTCCGGCTTTGTCCAGCTACTGGTAGGATTTCTGGATATCAGCCACCTCTGCTATCTGCCGGTGGTACATACTGTGCAGGCGCCTGTCCTTCCATGATGGTTCCTCCTCTTCCTCCTCATTCTTGGGTTTCTGCTGCCAGAGGTATTCACTGAGCAAGTGGTCGGTTGGATCCATCTTACTGATGTGATGTATTCGTGGATGCTTGTTGTCTCATCCTGGACCGTGGTGCTGACACTCACCAGTCCCCGGTGTCCTCCCTTCCGCTTAGCATACAGCCTCAGGATGCTGGACTTGGGGTGAAACCCTCCATGCATGGTCAGGAGCTTCCTTGTCTTGATATCAGTATCTCCTCCTTTGACCAGCTTATTATCCCAGCAGGGTACCTGATCATGGGCAGGGCATAGGTGTTGATAGCCCAGATCTTACCGTCCAGCTGACTCCTCAGGACTTACCTGACCCTCTGCTCGTACGTGGTAGTTGCAGCTTTTCTAGTGGCCTCTTCATGGTTCCCATTTGCCTGTGGGATACCCAGGTACTGGTAGCTGTCCTCTATGTCTGCCTTTCTATGTCTTTTCATTTGCTATCAGCAACACAAATTATACTCAACTCCACTTTGCTGTTTTTATGGTTTTGCTCTCAGCTAGCTGATAATGCTGGTTATTTTCCAACCTTTAGGGAGTCACGGGTGCCCTACTCCCTCCTTGGGAAAGTTTGTCGCTACTTCACATCAGTTCATAATATGACTCTGCTTTATGAACATAGGATTTAAATACATATTCGAGGGTCAGATGATTATAGATGGTAGCACAGGTAAACTTTATTTAAGAATATTTTCCTGCCATGGTGATATCTCAGTGATGTCTCTTCAAATCAGGTGAAGACAGGAATTACACTTCAAGGCTCCTTGTGTTTCGTGTTTTATTGATGTGATCTCTTTAGATGTGCAGGGGTTAACTAACAGTCTTAAAGTCAGCAGTCTGATGATGAGTAGTACAAAAAAAACAAAAAGCAGATTTCACTTCCTGCATGTGCTTAAGTGAGATCATTACAAATACTTCAAAGAACAACACAGCATATGATAGTACAAATTCACACCTTTACAAAATGACTGCTGGTTTTTGCATAACGCATGAGAGAGTTTATTATTATCATTTTCACTACTATTATTATTTGTTTCTTTCTCTTCTTGGTCTCACTGTCGAAGATTCTACACTTACAGGACAATTTAGCACAAACGTTTTCTGTTCTGATGCTTACCATAAACTTCAGGAGGTCAACTTGACGTCATGTGCATGTCTAAATGCTCTGAGTTGCTGCCACGTGATTGGCTGATTAGATATTTGCATTCATGTGCAGCTGAAAAGGCATGTTTTTTTTTTATATGAGGAGTAAGTGTATACTCATACTCTCTTTTAATAACATGCTATATGTGAAAATATGAAATCTCCAAATTATTTGATTCTACATGAAAAAAAACATTATTTTTAAATTACTGAACTATTATTCCCAGGTAATTTTTGATTCAGTGGCAAAAACTCTCATTTTTTCACCTAAAAGACTCGTCATGTCTTTATTCTTTTTAAAAAAGATTAATTCAGTTTTACAAGATGAAGGGGCTTGTTGCTGCTTTTCCTGAAATTTACTTCCCCAGTTTAAGGAGTTGTTGTTTTCAGAGAAATTAGCTTTTTGTGTTAATATGAGAAAAGAAACACTGAAAAATGTTTTCTGATAAAGAGTTGTTTTGTTTGTTTCTTTTTTTTTTCAGATATACTTCTTAAAAATCTATAATCCTAATCTACATAAACAACAGTAATTAGAAAGCTTAACTTGAAAAACTTTCCCTGAATATTCTGACCGTTGATGAAATCCACCTCAGCTAATGGTCCTCTATATGACATCATGCTGCTGTTTTATGATGGTGAACAACTACCTCCATCTCAAAGAACTTTTGATCTTCTTTCTTTTCATCACTGTCTACAGAATCTCTCATTACAATAATAATGAGAAACAAAAGAACATGCTCACAACAAATATTCTTCTCAAAAGCAATAATGTACTTCTCCAGTATGACAATCCACTTTATGACCTTCATTTGAGATAAGTTCAAGATCTGCAGTTTCATTTATTGTCTTAGCAAAGCTATAATACAAAATCAGGATAAGAGATGATTGGATGCCTGACTGCAATCAGCTCCATTGGCAAATAATGACAAAAACAAAGAACCATAACATAATACAACAAACAAAAGAACTATATCAGGGTACACATCAGAAAGCAGAGAGAATTACGATTCACACATGCAGCTATTTCAGATCTTCTTTTGTACAAAGATACTCGGAAATTGTTGTATGCTGTTTCTGATGTGCTGCTACGAAATTGCAAGGTCATAAAAAATGTGTGAAGAAGAAAGCAAACTGTTACACATTGCGATAAACAGCAGGTTCAGTTTAACGGACCAGCAAGTTTAATTCCGCTTGAAGAAGGAAGGACATTACATAGTGAGATACTCGAGATTCTGTAAAGCAGGCAGCACATCTAACGGGATAATTTTATAAGTAGGCAGCATTTAGATTTAACATTTGATAATTAGAGTCAAAAGTAATTATTATACTGTAAATTGGCAGTGCTAACACACATTAAAGGCATTGAAGAAGTAATGAGTACATTTAAAATCTAACAGTCAGGGGAAAAAATTACTGTAAATTCAAAGGGTCCAAAAGTGTACAGACACATTTTGAAGGTGACACACAGGTGAAGAACACTGTGGTATTTGTCAAATAGAAGTGACCAAATTAACAAAAAAAATATGAGACACGGTCTGCAGTAATAACAGGGTGAAACATTCAGGTCAAAATACTTACAACTGCCCTCCACCTTCTACAGTTTAAAGGAGGAGGTGATTTCAGAGCCCCTGGACATAACTGAGCTTTTCCTGAATGAGCTGTCTGACAAATCTCTGCTGTAACCAGGCATCAACTTTTTCAGCAGCTGCAAGGCTCGTCTCATAAACTTCTCTCCTACAAAAGCATAAATGATGGGATTCAGACAGCAGTGTGTGTAAGCTAATGCCTCAGTCACTGTTATTGACAGCTTTACATTTTTGTACCAGGTTTCATCATTGAGGATTATTTCTCTTTCCTGAAGAAACTCCAGGAAAAGGGAAATGTTATATGGAGCCCAGAGCAAGAAAAATACAACCACTATGCAGATGATCAGCTTGACGATACGATGCTTCTTCGCGGTCCTCATGTTTACCAGCCTGGGGATGATCCTGGAGTAGCAACCTACCATCACCAGCAAGGGAATCACAAGACCCAGCACATTTGTGGTGAACAGGTTGTAGCTCTCCCAGACTTTGTTCTCCTCTGGATAGTCACATCCAAACTCCTGGTACTCCTCTGTTTCCTGTATGAAGATAAAATCCGGCAGAGAGACAAACAAGCTCAGCATCCAAACGAGCACGGTCAGAATGATGGCTGCCCTCTTTGTGCGAAAACGTGCAACCCTGTGAGCGTGCACGATGATCATGTAGCGGTCCAGCGTCATGACAACCATGAAGAAGATGCTGCTAAAGAAGCCAATGTGGTGAGATCCGGAGATCAAACGGCACATGAAGTCTCCAAAAGTCCACTGGCCGACCCTGGCATAGTGAGAGTAGAAAGGCAGCGTGAAGACGAAGAGGAGGTCAGAGAGAGCCAGGTTGAAGAGGCAGATGTCTGTCAAGTTGCTCTGGTTGCGGTGCTTCACCAGGACACACACCACTAGTCCATTACCTTTGGGAGAAAAGATGCAATACGTGTACCTGTCACACTGTTACATATTCTTTCTGTCTCTTTCTCTCTGTCAGTCTCATGTTGTTGTGTTGCACATAAACACACCTGCATACAGAGTTTAGGCCTAAAACGTCCTTTCTGCTCCCATAAGGGACAACAGGTCCCTGCAATGTGTAAATACAATACAATCCCCATAATATAGACACAAGAAGACACACCTACCTATGAAGCCCAGGATGAAAACCAAACTGTAGAGAATAGCAAGAAACACTTGGCTGAATTCCTGTACATCGGTGGAGTTGGCTGGAGCATAGTCTCCATAATCAAAATCACTGTAATTGCCGTAATTGTCTTCTGTGTCATTATATTCTGCTGAGAGAGAGAGAGTAGGTATTTATTATTTATTCATTTTTTTATTCTTTTATTTCTCATCACAAGCAGTGAAAATTAATAGCTATAGTGTATTAGTGTAGACACATGGACATGGTAGAGGTGAGTACAATTTTAGACTTAGACAAAAAGTTAGTTTGTCTGTTTTGAAGTTTGAATGCTTTTTTTCCCCAGAAATTAAAAGAGCTTGATCTCCAAAAGTTGAATCTGTTCATCTGGACGTAGCGTTTTGTGGGAAAAACGTTGTCACGAAACGTTTTTCCCACAAAACGCTACGTCCAGATGAACAGATTCAACTTTTGGAGATTTACTTTCCTGGATGATTGAGAATGCATCAAGACATAAAAGAGCTTGAGTTTACAATATTCATGTCCATGTCTATTATTTAATTCTGTCGCCCACTAAAACCCGTTTAAATTAAAAAAAAACATTGAGGTTTTGGGGCAAATTTTCTTCTGCGATTAAATGCGATTAATCAAGATTAAATAATTACAAAGCCTCTAATTCATTAAAAAATTTCTATCGAGTCCCACCCCTAATAAATTGTGATACAATTTTAAATTACAGCATTTGAAGTCCTACATTACTATGTACAGCCTTAACAGATTTAACACATTATAAACATGTATTTTCAAGAACTCTGAAAAATGCTAAACTTTAAATATATAACATTTTTGTATTACTTTTAAAAGATATTTACCTGCCATGGTGATATCTCAGTGATGTCTCTTCAAATCAGGTGAATTCAGGAATTACACTTCAACGCTCCTTGTTTTTCGTGTTTTATTGATGTGATCTCTTTAGGTGTGCAGGGATTAACTAACAGTCTTAAAGTCCGCAGTCTGATAATGAGGAGCACAAAAAAAGAAATGTAGATTTCACTTCCTGCATGTGCTTAAGTGAGATCATGACAAATACTTCAAAGAACAACACAGCATATGGTGACAAAAATTCACACCTTTACAAAATGACTGCTGGTTTTTACATAACGTATGAGAGAGTTTATTATTATCATTTTCGCTACTATTATTATCGTTTCTTTCTCTTCTTGCCCTCACAGTTGTACATCAGTGCACATCATCGATTCTACACTCATGAGACACTTTAGTAGTTTGTCTTGCACGTACTGGTTTGGACCCACTTTTGTCTTCAGAACTACCCTAATTCTACACAGCATTGATTAAACGTGCTGCTAAAAACATTCCTTAGAGATACTGGTTCATGTTGATGTGATAGTATCACACGGTTGCCGTAAATTTGTTGGCTGCACATTCAGAACATCCTACCACATCCCAAAGCTCTTCAAATGGATTAAGACTGTGGTGACTGTGGAGCTCATTTGTCAGATTAAAAAACACTTTCGGATGTCTGGACTCTGTGACATGGTGTGTTATCCTGCTGGAAGCAACCATCAGAAGATCGGAACACTGTGATCATGAAGAGATGCACAGGGAGATGCACCATTCTGCCAAATTCTGACTCTACCATGCAAGTTTGGGAGCAGAAATTGAGAATAATATGAACTGATGACATTTTCCAATCTTCAGTCGTCCAAATTATGTGGTGCAAACTGCGTCCTCATTTTCTTGTTCTTATCTGACAGGAGTGGCATCCAGTGGTCTTAAGCTGGTGTAGCTTATCTACTCAAAGCATGTTTTACATTCAGAGATGTCTTTCTATATATTTTGGTGGAACAAGTTATTATTTTAGTTACTGTTGCAATCATATTAGGTCAAAGATGACTGACCATTTTCATCCAGATCACGAAATAATGTATTAGTGATTCTCTGTAAAACTGTGTCATGGTCCTGAATCTGATGACTCAGTGTTTTGTGTTTGTTAATATTATCTTATGTTCTTATTTATTCTGGTTATGTATTCTGTTAGGATTTGGTAGTTTTTAGGTTTTGGTTTTGTACTCCCTCTGTTCCTGTCCAGTCAGTTCTGAGTCTGTGTCTCTGCATGTGTGTTGAGTTTCCTGTTTTACTTTGAAGGTCTGTGTCTTATGTCAGTGTATTCAGTTTTGTGTGCTCCTATAACTCCTCCTCACACTAACCCAAACAACCATCATTTCTCAAATGCGGCTACCCCATCATGAGCTGGAAGGTCCCAATCCCAAGGCTGGCTGAAACAACACAATTGTCCCTGATAACGGGACTGTGTTTTGACTCACATCCTTCAAGGCCACCTGCGTCGGCTGGAGACTGTTGACTTTTGCTTACCTGGGTGAAAGAGCACTCTCTCACAGTTGAACATGGACACACACACGTACACATTTTTATTTTTTTTTTGTAAGGTGTGAAAATTAATGCGCTTCTGTGCTGAGGTGTTTTTTTTTCCTTTTCTCAAACTGCTCTCCCATTGGGAGCTCAGTTTGAGTAGAGTTCTTTTTTTCCTCCCGTTGTGTATTTTTTTTCATTGCTTTTCCTAATCATCCTAACTCTCTGAGTTGTCTTCCCCAGTGTGATGTTTGTGCAGTATATGTATGTATGGTCGGAAGGGGTCCAATTTTACTCCATGTAACGTGTACGTGTGACATTGTATGTGACAAAAAAGGGGCCAATTGAAAGATTTATTCCCACCTTCATGCACACATATACTCAGCGCTCTCCCAACGTGGAGACAAACAGAAATGAACATTGTATGCACACTCACACTCCCCAAACATACTCTATACCCCCAGGTCCAGGTACCACCACCCCCAGAGGGGCAATCCCCCCCAGACCCTGGAGATGTTGCCCTTTGGCCTGGGGTGGAGACAAGCAGACCGCCCTCGGTCCTGCAGCAGCAGGGAGGTGCAGCTTCCCAGACCCCAACCAGACGACCAACTTCTCCTCCCGGCCCCACCGATCCCGATGGCAAACAGAGAGCAGGGATGTGAAGACCCCATACCTTTCTCCGCCCGCTCATATGTGGAGTTGCTGCGCGCTGTTTTAAAGTGCATTTAAAACCTGGTAGGGCATGGTGCTTTCTGCCAGAAAGCAGCAGGTGTCAGCACGGCCCCTCCCAGGAAGCAGTTTCTGAAACATTCAGACCAGGGCCTCTGGCACAAATAATCACATCAAGTTAAACGTCCCTTAAATCAAGATTCCTTTACATTATGACGCTCACTTTGAACTTTAGCAGGTGAACTTGACCATGTCTGCATGCCTAAATGCTCTGAGTTGCTGCCGCGTAATTGGCTTAATAGAATTTTGCGTTAATGTGCAGTTGAAAGGGACATGTTTATTGATATGAGGAGTAAGTGTATACTTTTTCTTTGCATGAAAACGTTTACACTGGTATTTGCTGACACAATCTGTTCAGTTTAGCAACAGTTGTTACTTGTATCCATTGAAATGTTTATTAACATACTATACATGAAAATATGAAATTTCAAAGTATTTGAATTATAAATGGAAAAAACATTTTTGGATTACTGAACTATTATTCCCAGGTAATTTTTGATGTAGTGGCAAAACCATTTAATTTTTACCCTTGAAGGACTTATCATGTCTTTCTTCTGTTTATAAAAAGATTAATTTAGTTTGACAAGGTCCCGAGATGAAGGAGTTGGTATAGTTTTTTTGTGCTTTGTAGCTTTTTGTGTTGATTTGAGTCAAGAAAAGCGACACTGAAAAATGTTTTCAGATAAAGAGTTTGTTTGTTTTCTCAAATATATTTCTTCTTAAAAAAAATCTATAATACTAATCTATATTAACAACAGTTTATCAGTAATTAGAAAGCTTAACTTGATCAACTTTCCCTGAATATTCTAAATATTGATGAAATCCACCTCCACTAATGGTCCCCTATATCATGCTGCCATTTTATGATGGTGAATGTGACGTGCCCTGTGCGGCAGACCGTGTGGAGTGGAGAGAGTGTGGACCCAAACGCAGACACTGATGACAGACTTGAACTGAGGGTAAACCTTTATTACGGTGAGCAGAATAGAAAAAAAGCAAAAGGTGACAGTGACTAAACTAGCAAAACCTACATTGGAAAAAACTTAAAAAACCAGAATATAGAAACCAGATACCTGAGATTTGGAACGTGGAACATTAAACTTGGAAACCTGTTACATGGGAAGTGCAGGGAATGATATGGAGACAACCCAGCAACACACAGTGGAAAACAAAGGGATTAAATACACAAAGAGATGACGAGGGAATATAAAAAGCAGATTCAGTCTAACGGAGCAGCAAAAGTAATTCAGTCTGAGCAGAATGAGGAAGAGCATCACATAGTGAGATACTTGAGATTCTATAAAGCAGCCACCAGTCCTAACAGGTTAATTTTATATAGTGATCACCGAGATCACACCCAGGACCTTAACACTGGACACCCTTTCCACACACTCCCCATTGATGCTGACAGGCTGCAGCTCAGACTTCCTCCTTCTAAAGTCGACTACCAGCTCTTTTCTCTTGGTGCTATTGAGGTCCAGGTTGTTGTCTACACCAATCTGACAGCCTCTAAACCTCAGCTCTGTACGCCGTCTCGTCTCCCCCAGAGATGAGCCCCACCACAATGGTGTCATCTGCAAACTTAATAACTGCGTTGTCTGGGTGGGAACTAACACAGTCATGTGTGTACAGAGTGTAGAGTAGAGGACTACTAGCCGGTGTTAAGGCTGAGGGCTGAGGAAAGATGAGACCCCACTCTAACTCTCTGTACACGGTCTGACAGGAAGTCTCTGATCCAGCCGCAGATGGTAGAAGGAACTCCGATATCCGGCAGTTTAACTATTAGTCTGTCCAGGAGCATCATATTAAAAGCAGAGCTAAAGTCAACAAAGAGCAGCCTGGCGTAATGCCCCTGTTGATCAAGGTGAGAGATGGTGGTGTGGAGCGTTGTGGCAATGGCGTCAGTTGATCTGGGTCGAGTGTGGGTGCAGGCAGGACATGACCTGACGTCAGACCAGTTTCTTGAAGCACTTTATATTTTGTATAGTACTTTATTCTATTGTATATAGTCCCTTATTCTATTTTGTATAGTATGTTATTCTATTTTATGTTATCGTATTCTATTGTATATTTCTTAAATTTTACTGCTCTTAACTTGTACTCTCTGCCGTGACAAAAAAAAAATTTCCACGTGTGGAACTAAGAAATTCTATCTTATCTTATCTTACACACAGCAAATCAATTGACCATAAGCACCTATGCAAGGCTTAATTTCTGTCAGGGTTCCTGGGTCGGAGACCTAGCGTTTTCAGTTCATGTTCACTGTTTATTTTCCACATGTTCCATTTCCTGTTTCATTATGTTCAGCTGTCTCCAATCATTATCCTCATCTGTCTGTATATTTAAGTCCTTATTTTCCTTCAGTTCTTTGTCTTGTCATTGTCTATAGAGATCGAGAGGCCACCCGACTTTTGCGTGTTGCATTGTAGGTACGAGTGGCAGCAACATCAAAACACTGTATCAAGCGGTAGCATTTCCAGCACCAGTAACCATTAATTCTGCGGTTTTAATCCTTACCTGCATTTTATTTGCCCCAAAAACAGAACATGGCAGGTCCATACAAAGACAGACTTGTACATCCACACCACGACGCTGACAATTTCTATATGATGTGCACCCCAGTTCACACAGGGATTGCACATTGCCTGACTAGTATTGCACCTGGCCAAGTGAACATAAAAAGCAAACCCAAAAGCCAAAAAAATCTGTTTTAACCCTTTAAGACCTACCGTAGAACCAAGTCCGCCAGAGCTTATATTATATTTTTACATGCTGTAGTGCCATTTTTGGGAGCATTTCAAGTTGCTATTAGAGATGGCACGATACCACTTTTTTATGTCCGATACCGATACCGATATCATAAATTTGGATATCTGCCGATACCGATATCAATCCGATATAGTGTGTTTTTTAATCAATAAAACTGTTTTTTTAATATCTTGCTGCATTTTGTATAAGTTCATACTCAAGTTTAAATAAACAACAACACTAAAGCTATTCTGTTATACCTGTATTTAAAAAATACACTGCACCCAAAATATTTCATAGTTCAGCAACACTGATCAATCTAATAAACTTAAACCTACTCCATACTCCCTATTCTGGTATTTTAAAGAGTACTTAGCAGAAATATTAAGCAACCTAACTAATAGGGTTGCAAACTCCCAGCAAAAGAAAATAGGGAACCACCCACCCTCCACCTGTTGACGTAATCAACTTTAATTTGATGCAGTGTGGAAAAAAATGCACAGAAATAAACTATTTTTCAAGAATAATTAAATAGATTCAACATCTTTCTTCAAAAGAATTGCAGACTGCACAGATGGTACCTTCCCAAAGGAAAAAGTACTATAGCTTACTAGGGTATATTAAACTTAACAGTTACTATATACAGTAATGGACTTCTATACATTTTACATCAGATTAAAACTTTGGGTGTAAGATTCAGATAATTATTTATTAAAAGCTCGACATTTTAAATGAGAATAAGAAAGAAAAATATGTCTTTGTGCCCCCTTTTCCCTGTTCATGCCCTATCGGCCCCCCTGGCTAAACTTTGCTAGATCCGCCCCTGCACAGTTACCAGCCGTCAGCTACGTAGAAAAAGGATCCTGGTCTAGAAAGTAATATTAAATAAATTCTAACAACAGCTTATCAAGGTTAAACGTGCTGCTGTTGTTCAGCCGCTGGTTTCCTCTTTCTGGTGCAAAGTGGGCCAAAAACAAAGAAGAGAGATGGACTCACGACAGAAAAGCCGATCAGCTGATTATTAATCAGTTTAATGATTGAAGTAGCGGCAGGAGAGGGAGGGGGAGAGAAGAGGCAGTCGCTCCATATATCGGGTGTTAAGCTTATCATGGGAATGCTTTACAAACATTCAGAGATGAACTTACACACTTGCTTTACTTCTCTCTGGGATAACTTCCTCGGAGATGAAATGCTGGTTTGGTAGCGAGGCTACAAATACACACAGCCGCTCTATCACGTGCTACGGTTATGAGCCGTGTGGCAAGTTTTGTGAGGTGCTTTTTTGATATTTAATGGATCGGATTATATTTTTTATTTCTCTCCGATATCCGATCCAGTAATTTACGTCAGTATCGGACCGATACTGATACGTAATATCGATCGGTCCATCTCTAGTTGCTATACATCAATACAACCATTATAGCCCAAATTTTAATAATATGTATGCATTAAGTCCATAGTAACTACATAAATTGCCAAAAAGTGCAATAAACTACAAAAAAATTGAAAATCGTTTTTGTTTTTTTAACATATATTTCTAGTTAGAGAAATGTAAGAGGCTTATCCCTCAAAACTGTAAATACAAAAAAGTTGCACAAAATAGTTTCCCACCACAGGAAATTTATTTTGAGTGTCTTCATAGTTTTACTTTTGAAATACACCAATTTTTATATAGTGCAGGAAAAACGAAAATAAATATTATAGTGCAAATTTGCAAAAAAGCAGCATATGCATCAAAATAAACTATTTCCAGCAGTGCAATATGAGTCCAAAGCATCCCAGAAATGACACAGAAAGTCATAAACTCAAAGATAACTTTTAAAAACACCAGTACAGGCTCATGAGGCCCTGATGGTTAAAAAAAAAACAAACAAAAAAAAAAACAACTACATTTCCGCGAAAATGGCGTCACTTCCGGTTTCGGGCAGGTCATGGCGGACATGCGAAAGTTTGGGCTGACATCTATTCCAACCTAGGAAGTGTTATGAACAGCTGATCGGATCGGCAAAGCGTGTTTCTGGAATATTATGTTTTTGTTGCTGCAAGCGCTTTTTATGCAGTTTTTGCAAAGCTATATGTAGAAGGAAACTGTGACCTAGGACAAGCTGATGGCATAAGATGTAAGTACAACTCCTCCGGTTTCATATGCAAAAAAAATTATTGCGCTAGCTCACGTGGTTGCGGTGCTACCGGGATTTAAAAATAGTTACGCAAAACAGAGCGTGCCCGCTCCGACCGGTTTTAAAGGGTTAAAATGCGACCCTTACTTCTCCTGAATGAGCTGCTGTAACCTGGCACAAACTATTTCAGCAGCTGCAAGGCTATTTCCACAAACTTCTCTCTCACAAAAGCGTATATGATGGGATTCAGGCAGCAGTGAGTGTAAGCAAAGGCCTCAGTTACTACCACTGACAGCCTTAAATTTTTATCCCAGGTGTCATTACGTGGGATTTTGCCTTTTTCCTGAAGAAACTTCAAGAAACGGGAAATGTTATATGGAGTCCAGAGCAAGAAAAATGCAACCACTATACAGATGATCAGCTTGACGATGCGGTGCTTCTTTGCGGTCCTCATGCTCATCAGTGTGGGGACCATCACCAGCAAGGGAATCACGAGACCCAGCACATTTGTGGTAAACAGGTTGTAACGCTCCCAGATTTTGCTCTCCTCGGGATAGTTACATCTAATCTTCTGAGACTCTTCCTTTATTTCCTGTGTGAAGATAAAATCTGGCAGAGAGACAAACAAGCTCAGCATCCAAATGAGCACGGTCAGAATGATGGCTGCCCTCATTGTGCGATAACATGCGACCCTGTGAGCGTGCATGACGATCATGTAGTGGTCCAGCGTCATGACAACCATGAAGAAGATGCTGCTGAAGAAGCCAGTCTGGTGAGAGCCGGAGACTAAACGGCACATGAAGTCTCCAAAAGTCCACTGGCCAACCCTGGCATAGTGAGAGTAGAAAGGCAGCGTGAAGACGAAGAGGAGGTCAGAGAGAGCCAGGTTGAAGAGGCAGATGTCTGTCAGGTTGCTCTGATTGCGATGCTTCACCACGACATACACCACTAGTCCATTACCTTTGTGAGAAAAGACACGACAGGTGTACCTGTTACACTGTTACCTAGAATATACATAAATAAATATTAGGTAAAATAACATTCTGTCTCTTTCTCTCTGTCAGTGTCATGTTGTTGTTTTGTGCATAAACACACCTGCACATCGCTGAAAAGTCCTTACTGTTCCCATAAGGGACAGCAGGTTCCTGCAATGTGTAAATACAATACAATCCCAACAATATACATACAAGAAGATACACCTACCTATAAATCCCAGGATGAAAACCAAACTGTAGAGAATGGCAAGAAACACTTGGCTGAATTCCTGTACATCGGTGGAGTTGACTGGAGCATAGTCTCCATAATCATAATCACTGTAATTGCCGTAATTGCTGTAATAGTCTTCTGTGTCATTATATCCTGCTAAGAGAGAAAGAGAGAGTCTTTATTATTTATTTATTGTTTATTCTTTTATTTTTCATTACAGGCAGCGAAAAATGAATACTATATTAAAACAGCTGTAGTGTATTAGTGTAGACCCATGGTCCTGGTAGAGGTTAGTAGAATTTTAGGCTACATTTAATAATACGGCTTCAACCATTTTTATTGGAACAGTGGCAGGTCATGTGACTGGCAACACTCTCAATGGAGGATGTTGAGGACATCTATCTATCCGGAACTATGATAACGAGGTTCTTGCGGATTGGAGATGGCCCTGCCCTGGCTTATCGGCAGCTAAGGAAAGTGGTTACAGCTACTCAAAATCCCATAAGGCCAGCTAGCATGATTGATGAGGTGGGTAGTCACGAGTACTCAGACTGTGCTTACTGAACGCAATATGGATAAAATCATGGAGAAGCTCGCAACTCTGCAATGGGAAATCGATAGACCTGGGAACCAGAAATGGACATTAGATCAACTGCAGAATTGGAATGCAGTTTTTCGCCCTAAACCAAACCCAAACAACCACTATCTTCATGCGGCCTCCCATCACCAGCTGAAAGCTACAGGGCTCCCAGATTCTCCCAGATTACAAGACAGTGTATGACTCTCTGCTCGATCCTCCTACTTCCTGAAGGTCACCTGCGTCGGCTTGGGGATTGTTGACTTATTGACTCTTGCTTAAAACTAGGTGAAAGGGCACTCTCTCTCTCCAGTTGGATACAGGATACACACACACACACACACACACACACACACATGTAGTCAGACACAGATATACCCCCCCCCCAAAACGCCTTCGAAGCTTACTTCCACCTGATGCAGTCAGGCGCTCTGTGCCCAGCGCCAGGATTCAGCTGCAAGACCGGATGGCTGTTGTCTACATCGGTTGTCTCCCATACTATAAGTCACATGTTTTTTTATGTTGTAAGGTGTGAAGATTCATGTGCTTTATTGTGGAGAGGTGTGGGTTTTTTTACTGTTCTCAAACTATTTTCCCATTCGGAGCTCTGTCTGAGTGGAGTTCATTTTTCCCTTCTCTTCCCTCATGTTTTTTTGTATTTCATTGTTTTTCTTACCATCCTACCTCTTTCTCACCTGTCTTACCAACGTGATGTTTGTGCAATGTATGTACGGTCGGAAGGGGTCCTATTTCACTGCATGTACATGTAACATTGCTAGTGACAATTAAATCAATATTCAAACACAAATATCCAGGCAAACTATAAAAATACAAATATTAAGCATTTGTAATATAATTTATTTACTTATTTATTTATTGTAATGTAATTTAAATTACAGCATTTGGATTTAAATTCCTACATGACTATGTACAGCCTTGGACATAACACATTATGAACATGTATTTTTAAGAATTCTGAAAAATGTTCAACTTTACATATATATACGATTTTGTATTACAGTTAAAAGATTTTTTACCTGACATGGTGATATCTCAGTGATGTTGTTTTAAATCAGGTGAAGTCAGGAATTACACTTCAAGGCTTCTTTTTTCGTGCTTTATTGATGTGATCTCTTTAGGTGTGCAGGGATTAACTATCAGTCTTAAAGTCAGCAGTCTGATAATGAGGAACACAAAAAAGAAGAAATGCAGATTTCATTTTCACTTACCCCAGTGCCAATTAAAGACAAATACGAGGAACTGTAACTTAGTACAGCTGAAGAAGAAGAGTAGAAGACATGAAAATGTGGAAGTAGGTAGAAACGTGAATGACAGTAAGGCAATGTGCAAGTTTTGCACAAAGGAGATGTGAAACCATTGTAAGCTCTTTTTAGTGTTTTTTGCAAACATGGAAGCTCATGAAGAAAATGCGTGAAGAAAACAAACTGTTACAGATTCTATAAACAGCAGGTTAATGGACCAAAAGGTTTGTTCTGTGAAGCAGATAGCAGCTCATCTAAAATTTTAAGGTTAAAAACAAATATATCCCTGTAAATGACCACGGCAGACCCGGTGACATTAACATGCTTTGCATCCTTTATTGACTCACACGGTTGCTGTTCACAACGCACACAGAGCTGCAGCTCTCCCACTGCCCGCTCAACATGATCACAACAACCACAAACACAGGACCCATTACAATATTTAAGTCGGCGGGGCGTGATTGCAGATGCCGTGCAGGTGCGTCCGCCTTCCCTGCACGGCACCGCAGGCCACGCCCCGCCACAATCCCACTCTAAATTCACAGAGTTCAAAGCTGTACAGACACATATTGAAGTTAAGACACAGGTGAAGAACACTAGTATGTGTCAAATCAAATGCCATATATTTTCCTCCCAGGATTCATCAATGAGGATTATTTCTCTTACCTGAAGGAACTTCAGGAAAAAAGGGAAATGTTACCAGGGTGTACCCCGCCTCTCGCCCTATGACAGCTGGGATAGGCTCCAGCGCCCCCCACGACCCTGAAAAGGATAAGCAGAAGCGAATGGATGGATGAATGTTATGTAGTGCCCAGAGGAAGAAAAATACAACATCTATACAAATTATTATTATTATTATGTTTCATTCCATATTTTCCCAGCCTGTCATTTCCCTCTCATCTGCCTTTCCTCCACTCCAGTGTCATGTTTCTCCGTTTCCCGTTTTATTGTGAAGGTCTCTTGTTTCCCTCTTTGGTGTGTCTAATTTTGCTTCCCCTGTGGCGTCATGTTATTTCATGTCAGCTGTGTTCCCCGTGTGTTCCCACCTCCTTCGTTATTCTTCTGTGAATTTATGTCAGCGTCTCCCTCTGTCCTGTGTCATGATCTCCCTAATGGTTGTGAATTTCCCTGTGTGTGTAGTTCTTATAAATTCCCAGTATAGTTTGTATTCTTTTCCATTTTCAGCTAATAAAGTTGCTCTTTGAGTTCTAAGTCCCATCTCTGTGGGTCTGCGTTTGGGTCCTCTTCTGCCTGCTGCACAGCCAATTCATAACAGCTCTCATGTGGATGGCGGTTACACAGTATAAAAATATATTTGAGTTCTGAGAAATGTTCAGTTTTAAAAATACTAAATTCTGCATTACTTTCCAAAGTTATTTACCTGACATGGTGATATCTCAGTGGTGTTTCTTCCAAGTCTGCTGGGGACAAAAGTAACTGAACAGGCTGGTCTGGAGGGCCAGCTCTGTTCTAGGATGCCCCCTGGACCCAGTGGAGGTGGTGAGGGGCAGGAGAATGGTGGCTAAGCTGTCATCCCTGTTGGACAACATCTTCCACCCCATGCAGGAGACTCTGTCAGCACTGAACAGCTCCTTCAGTGGCAGGCTGTGGCACCCACGATGTGGGACAGAGAGATTTCACAGGTATTTCCTCCCAGCTGCTGTCAGACTCTACAACATGGTCTCTGTAGAAGACCACATATGTGGAGACAGACACACGCACACATCCAATACACCAGGGTTGCCCTGACAGCACTGAGCAGCTTTTTCAGTGGCAGGCTGCTGCACCCACGGCATGCCAAGGAGAGATTTCGGAGGTCTTTCCTTCCAGCTTCTGTCAGTCTCTAAAATGTACAACAGCAGTGAATGCACACATGTCGAAACACATCACATGAGCACACACTGGGGTCTGTACATATTTTTGCAATATTCAGTACCTGTTGCTATTAACATCAGACCACTGTACTATGAAAGATTGTTAGATGCTACAAGTAGTAGTATTGTAACTTACACATATATGTACATATATTTGTATCTAAATTATATTTCTTCTACCTTGTGTAGTGTATCTATAGTTGCATAGTATGGCTCCTAAGTATACTGCACATGTTTATTTATTCCTGCCTTGTCTACTTTGCTCCTGCAACAATGTGAATTTCCCATCTCTAGGACTAATAAAGGCTCTCATCAAACACAACGCAATGCTCCTTTTTTCATCATGGTGATATCTCAGTGATGTCTCTTCAAACCAGGTGAAGTCTGGTTTGGACCCACTTTTTTCTTCAGAACTACCCTAATTCTACACAGTATTGATTAAACGTGCTGCAAAAAACATTCCTTAGAGATACTGGTTCATGTTGATGTGATAGTATCACATGGTTGCCGTAAATTTGTTGGCTGCACATTCTGAAGACCCTACCACATCCCCAAGTACTTCAGTTGGATTAAAACTGTGGTGACTGTGGAGACCATTTGAGAAAAGTGAACTCATTGTCTGATTTTAAAAAACACTTTCAGATGTTTGGACTCTGTGACATGGTGTGTTATCCTGCTGGAAGCAACCATCAGAAGATGGGAACACTGTGATCATGAAGAGATGCAAAGGGTGATGCACCATTCTGACTCTACCATTGAAGCTTGGGAGCAGAAATTGAGATTAATATGAACTGTTGACATTTTCCAATCTTCAGTCGTCTGAATGCAAACTGTGTCCTCATTTTCTTGTTCTTATCTGACACGAGTGGTATCCAGTGGTCTTAAGCTGGTGTAGCTTATCTACTCATGTAATGTCCGTAGAAATACAGCTGCTCTGTGACGGCCTCAGAGGTTGTCTAAGAGAATATTGGGAGCAACAACACCATGAAGTCCAAAGAACACACCAGACAGGTCAGGGATAAAGTTATTGAGAAATTTAAAGCAGATATTTAAAGCCTTGAACATCCCACGGAGCACTGTTCAAGCGATCATTCAGAAATGGAAGGAGTATGGCACAACTGTAAACCTACCAAGACAAGGCCGTCCACCTAAACTCACAGGCCGAACAAGGAGAGCGCTGATCAGAAATGCAGCCAAGAGGCCCATGGTGACTCTGGACGAGCTGCAGAGATCTACAGCTCAGGTGGGGAATCTGTCCATAGGACAACTATTAGTCGTGCACTGCACAAAGTTGGCCTTTATGGAAGAGTGGCAAGAAGAAAGCCATTGTTAACAGAAAACCATAAGAAGTCCCATTTGCAGTTTGCCACAAGCCATGTGGGGGACACAGCAAACATGTGGAAGAAGGTGCTCTGGTCAGATGAGACCAAAATAGAACTTTTGGCCAAAATGCAAAACGCTATGTGTGGCGGAAAACTAACACTGCACATCACTCTGAACACACCATCCCCACTGTCAAATATGGTGGTGGCAGCATCATGCTCTGGGGTGCTTCTCTTCAGCAGGGACAGGAAGCTGGTCAGAGTTGATGGGAAGATGGATGGAGCCAAATACAGGGCAATCTTGGAAGAAAACCTCTTGGAGTCTGCAAAAGACTTGAGACTGGGGCGGAGGTTCACCTTCCAGCAGGACAACAACCCTAAACATAAAGCCAGGGCAACAATGGAATGGTTTAAAACTAAACATATCCATGTGTTAGAATGGCCCAGTCAAAGTCCAGATCTAAATCCAATCGAGAATCTGTGGCAAGATCTGAAAACTGCTGTTCACAAACGCTGTCCATCTAATCTGACTGAGCTGGAGCTGTTTTGCAAAGAAGAATGGGCAAGAATTTCAGTCTCTAGATGTGCAAAGCTGGTAGAGACATACCCTAAAAGACTGGCAGCTGTAATTGCAGCAAAAGGTGGTTCTACAAAGTATTGACTCAGGGGCTGAATAATTACGCACACCTCACTTTGCAGTTATTTATTTGTAAAAATGTTTGGAATCATGTATGATTTTCGTTCCACTTCTCACGTGTACACCACTTTGTATTGGTCTTTCACCTGGAATTCCAATAAAATTGATTCATGTTTGTGGCTGTAATGTGACAAAATGTGGAAAAGTTCCGAATACTTTTGCAAGCCACTGTATTGTATTAGTGATTCTCTGTAAAACTGTGTCATGGTCCTGAGTCTGATGACTTATGTTGGTATTTATTCTGGTTATGTATTCTGTTAGGATTTGCTAGTTTTTAGGTTTTGGTTCTGTACTCCCTCTGTTCCTGTTCAGTCAGTTCTGAGTCTGTGCCTCTGCGTGTGTGTTGAGTTTCCTGTTTTACTTTGAAGGTCTGTGTCTTATGTCAGTGTATTCAGTTTTGTGTGCTCCTCCTCTTTTCTGTGTAATCAGTGTCAGCTGTGTCTCCCAGCTGTTTCCTCTTGGTCCTGTTCACCTCTTGTATATAGTGTCTGCATCTTCCTCTGCTCGTGGAACCGTTGTCCATCATTCTACACTGTGTGTTCCGTCTGCCAGCTTGCCTGCCTGTTTAGTTTTTTGCCTTCTCAGTTTAGCTAGTTTTCTGTTTTGTCTGCAATCCAGCAATAAAGCTGAGTGTTTTTGAGCTTACATTTGCCTCCATGTAAGCTCAAAAACCATAATGGTCAAGTGGACCATTATGGCTTTGCCATGGTCCACTTGACTGATCTTTATTATTATTATTCATTTATTTATTTATTTATTTATTTTAGACCACTGAAACAACCTAGATCAATATAAATAACAGTGAATAATAAATATTTAATGTTACTGTGTGGCACGCAAGACCAACAACTCACCCAGCCTCACTTTGAGGCAACAGCCAAGGAATATATGTTGTGTGTCTATAAACACCCATGTGTACACATGTGTGCCCCCAGTGTGTGCGTGAGCACGCTTGTGTTCAAAAGGTTTATCCATTTAATTATCTGATACTGGGTGTGGGGGGCTCCCCACACCCAGGACATGAAGCAGGCATGGAGGAGATCCAGGCCCAAGACATCTAGAGGACCCCATGAGTCCGAGAGCCCAAGGTGGACCACCGGAGGGGCAGCCGTGCCACCCACCTGGAAAGAGTTGAGGAGAGCCCCAGACGTGGGGTCACCCAGCAGCCACGGTGCAGAATCTACAGGGGGGCTGTGGTGATGTGCCTGCAGGCTCTGCCGGCAGCCAGCCGCACCAGGGTGGACCGGGCCCAGAGGCCCGAGGTCCAAGAGCTCCCGTCCCCCCAAAAGGGGCCCGACCAAGCCACAGGTGCCATACTCCACCAAACAGCCACCGGGAGTGAGCCAGTACATACCTGAGCGCCCAGTCCCAGACACCGAGAACCACCAATGCATCAACGGTTGAGGGCATCAGCCACCAGCAGGGTATATAGTGGGGGGAGATAAGCCTCCCTACTTGGGGGGAGGCAGAGATGTTTCCAGAGAGGTGGAGTCTAAGACCCGACCTGACACATAGACATAGACAAACAGGCACACAGAGACACGAGCAGACTCGTTTGGCTCTTGACGGAGGCATCTTTCTTCCTGTCCCTCACCTTATCTTTCCTGCTTGGCTTCTCATTTCCTTATCTAGTTTCTAATTCTAACCCTCAGAGAGTTTCTCAGTCTTGTTCTCTAAAAAACTAAAGAATAATGGATCCCAACTGGTCCCTTAACTTAATTGCCACGCTCTTCTCGACGAGAAGCCTGGGCTCGGGAGAGCCCAATTTTCCTGCAGGAACGTTTCCTGCCAGATACACGATGGATGGTGGAACTGGCGTTTCATGTGCCTGGCAGGACTGTCGATTGAGGACATCAAAGATGTATACCTATTCAGAACCATGAAAACAGGGTCCTTGCTGATCAGAGCTGGTGATAGGAAAGGCCGTGAGTACTCAGACTGTGCCTTTGAGAAGCTCATGGCTCTTCAACGGGAAATTGACAGACCTAGTGACCTGTGACAGACATTAGATCAGCTGTAAAATTGGAATGCAGTGTATTCGCACTAACCCAAACAACCATAATTTCTCACATGCGGCTACCCCCATCAAGAGCTGGAAGGCCCCAAGGCCGAGGCTGGCTGAAACAACAAAATTCTCCCTGATAACGGGACTGTGTTTTGACTCTCTCCTCACATCCTTCAAGGCCACCTGCGTCGGCTGGAAACTGTTGACTTTCGCTTACCTGGGTGAAAGGGCAGTCTTTCTCAGTTGAACATGGCACACACACACGTAAACATACACATGCACACTGACACAGACACCCTTCCAAACGCCTTCGATGCATGCTCCCACCCGAAGCAGTCAGGCAGATCTGGATCCAGCGCTGGAAAAGTGGCTGCAGGACCGGATGGATGTTGTCTATATCGGTTAACTCCACAACTGATTACCCCCTCCCAGTTGCAAGTCATGTGTTTTTGTAAGGTGTGAAGATTCATGTGCTTCTGTGCTGGGTTTTTTTTTTTTTTTTTTTTTTTTGCTGTTTTCAAACTGCTCTCCCATAGAAGCTTAGTTTGAGTAGAGTTCTTTTTTTCCTCGTCTTGTCCCTGGTGTTGTGTATTTTTTTCATTTCCTAATCATCCTAACTCTCCGAGTTGTCCCCAGTGTGATGTTTGTGCAGTATATGTATGTATGGTCAGAAGGGGTCCAATTTCACTTCATGTAACGTGTACGTGTGACATTGTATGTGACAAAAAAAGGGCCCAATTGAAACATTCATTCCCACCCTCATGCACACATATACAAATACTCAGCACTCTCCCAACGTGGAGACAAACAGAACTGAACACTGTATGCACACTCACACTCCCCAAACATACTCTATACCCCCAGGTCCAGGTACCATCACCCCCAGAGGTGCAACCCGCCCCCAGACCCTGGAGATGTTGCCCTTTGCCCTGGGGTGGAGACAAGCGGTCCTGCAGCAGTGTTGCCAACTCCTCAGTAAGGAAAATCGCTATTGGTTGTCCTAAAAGTCGCTAAATGACGTCATCACCTAATTTGCATAATTGGTCATGCTAATATAATTGTAACCTATGTTGTTGGAGAGAGAAATAACATCGTGGAAGAGACATAAAGTGAGTAAAAAACGTCCTAAATGCATTTAGAGTTTATTTAGAACTACAAATTACATTTCTTTTAGCAATTATTGTTTTTTTTAATGTCACAATTCCAACCCTGCTCCTTTACCTGGGCTTGGACCGGCAAAAGTGACCGAAATAGGCACTCTGGTGGAGTTACTTTGTGTGTGTGTGTTTATAAGTAGTTTTAAACCTTGTGATCCACAAAACAGCATAAGAGTAAAAGAGTAAAGAAGAACTGACTGCGTTACAGCACCCACTGCTTGTTGAGAGTAAAAGCGTCTGGCGCTTTCACGTCTTTTTAGCGACTTTTTTTCGAAAAAAAGTCGCTAGGGGGTCTGAAAACTCGCTAAATATAGCGACAAAGTCGCTAAATTGGCAACACTGTCCTGCAGCAGCAGGGAGGTGCAACATCCCAGACCCCAACCAGACCAACTCCTCCTCCCGGCCCCCTGCCCTGATGGCGAACAGAGAATGGGGGTGTGAAGACCCCATACCTCTCTTCGTCCGCTCATGTGTGGTGTTGCTGCATGCTGTTCTAAAGTGCATTTAAAACCCGGTAGGGCATGGTGCTTTCTGCCAGAGAGCAGCAGGTGTCAGCACGACCCCTCCTGAGAAGCAGTTTAAGCTGACCCCCCACCCACTTGAAACGTAAAGACAAATAGGCGGAGCTGTTAGTGCTACGTTTGTGCAGATTTGTGCAGGTAAAATGAGCGTTTGTGCTGCTACGGTTTTTGAGATATTAAACTTTATTTTATAGGTCATTCAAAGGTCACCATCGCCCCAGACTGCTCCAAAACAAACCAAAATGGTCTACTTTTTTAGTGCTACGTTTGTGCAGATTTGTGCAGGTAAAATGAGCGTTTGTGCTGCTACAGTTTTGAGATATTAAACTTTATTTTATAGGTCATTCAAAGGTCACCATCCCCCCAGACTGCTCCAAAACAAACCAAAATGGTCTACTTTTTTAGTGCTACGTTTGTGCAGATTTGTGCAGGTAAAATGAGCGTTTGTGCTGCTACGGTTTCCGAGATATTAAAAGTTATATTATTTGCTGATGATGTCACCATCCCCCCAGACTGCTCCAAAACCGGCCAAAATGGTCTACCTTTTTAGTGCTACGTTTGTGCTGATTTGTGCAGGTAAAATTAGCGTTTGTGCTGCTATGATATGACATATTCTGTTATGGTGTTACTGCTGAAAAATGTCTTTTTCAAATGACCTTTTGCTTTGTGTGTTCACTTGTTCAATAAAGTTCTGTTAAAAAAAACCCCTCTTATTGTATTTAATCAGCTAAATTTGTAATGAGTCCATTTTTTTTTTTTACTTCAATTTCTTTACTTCAATCACTTTTCGTTCATAAAACTACGATGCAAATGCTTGAGTATTTAATTTTTTTTTTAGAGTGGATTAAAAAAACTTTATTGAAAACTACATTTGAATATTTTACACTCCCATGAACACTTTTTGAGAAACGAACAAGCTAGCAGTCTTTTGCATCAAATACACATTTTCTGGCAGAAAAAACTATTATTTGGCATTACTGTGTCTGAAGGATTCTTAGAACAGCGTGTTACATCTGATTTCTGAACAAGGTAAGCTTACATTTAAAATACTGAGGTTTTAGTTACTGAGTTAATACGTGATATAGCTTACTGTCTGGATCAAAGGGATTTTTTTTTAATGTTAAACATTTTCAAAAATACAGCAATTGCAAATTTGCAAATCCAAGAAAAAAGTTTCTAAAGCACTTTAAAAACACGTAGTACACGGGACTAAAGTGCTGTACAGTACATGTTAATGGGTTAAACACTCAGACTCAATTTAATAAACTCACAAATTCAATAGCTCCATCTTAAAAACAATAATTCCACAAAATATGAAAGTGTAGATTGGTGGAGAACTTGGGGGAGGGGTTGCTCCTGGCTGTATATATAGGTCAAATCATGTTTTGCTCCATCATAATCATAGTGGGTTTTTTTTTTTTAATTTAGATGCCTCGAAAGCCATCTGTAGACAAGGTTTCCATTTTTGCAATTCTTTGCAATTCAAAAGAGGCCATAGTCCAAAATGGCAAAATAGCCACTCCAGCTGCATCAGTCTGGAAAGAGCTGAGTCAGCAGCTAGAAGACAAGATGTCAGCAAAGGCCCTGTACACTTTTGTGAAGCTAAATAGACACAACATCTGGTCAGCTTTGGAAATCAGTGATCAGGAAAGTAATAGTGAAGGAGAGTTAGATTCACATTGCATTTCTCCTGGACAAGAAAACTGTCAAGCTTTTGAACTAGAAGTCCCTTTTGAGGACTGGGTTAAATTTATTCCTGAAAAGGTTGAATACAATGACAAGTTTTCTCCTACCCAAAAAAGAGAATACACAATTTTGAAACCTGGCACTTGGACTCATATCATCAATGATCTTATATGGAAGAAGATCAAAAATACATGTACACTTGTGTTCCGAAGAGCAAAGGTCCATCCAGCTGTCAACAATAATTATCTGGACATCAGAGGCGACTGTAAGGAGTGTCATGGCCAGTTAGAAATGTCATGTGACAGACAGCCAGCAATTAATACTCCAATGGTGCTCCAGTGTTTCATGAGAAATACAGATCTCTCCCTGCACACTGGCCACTCCAAGCGGTTCATGTCTGGAAACCTGCGTGAACAGATTGCTAAAGAGCTGTGTGAGGGCAGAATGGAACCGGCTGTATGGAGGTCAGCGAAGGCAGCAGATCTGATGGATGTTGGAGATCCTGAGCCAAGCCACCTTCCAAATTTGGCCACTCTGCGAAAAGCCAAACAAGAGAGAAAAGTCTTGGAATTAGGAGATAAGGACCCCATTGCATCTCTGCAATTGTTAAAATATAGTGTTCCTTACAGTGGTAGCATCCGAGATATTGGACTGGACAGGTTTTTCTGTCACTACTGGAGTCAAACACAGATGCATGTTTACAAGACATTGTCAAAAAAATCTCCCCCAACTGTGTGTTTTGATGCAACCGGTTCAGTTGTGAAAAAACTGCTGAGACCAAATGGCAAATCTGGCCATATCTTCCTTTATCAAGGTATTCTGACAGAAAACAATTGCCCCAGTGTCCCAGTGGTGCAAATGCTGTCAGAGAAACATGATGTTAATGCCATCGCAAACTGGTTGACAGAATGGATTCGTGCAGGTGCACCTGTGCCAAAGGAAGCTGTGAGTGACTTTTCTCTGGCAATTCTGGGAGCTCTGGTCAAGGCTTTCACTCCTCATCCTGATCTGAAGTCCTACCTTAATGAATGCTTTCATGTCCTTCTTGGAACCCAGTCTGCCAAACTCCCCCCTTGTTTTATCAGGGTTGATGTTGCGCACTGCATCAAGATGATATGCCAGTGGGACTGCCTGAAGAAGAAAACACATCGTGTTAAAGATTTCTTTGTCAGGTCATTAGCAAAACTTCTTCAGTCACAATGCTTGGACCATGCAAAACAGCTCCTACATGCTATCACTGTTGTGGCCCTAAGTGAGGCAGAAGGTGATGACAGTTCTGGAGCCCCTCTTCCTTCAGAAAGGTGCAAGAAATACCTGAAAGCCCAAATTGCTCAAGACTCCATCATCATTCCAGATGAACAGACAGAGGAAAGTGAGAGAGTGGATTCAGTTGATGAGATCCAGACTGACCTACGACAGTGGGTAATAGAAATATGTGAGGAGAGCAGGTCACTTGCTGCAGCAAACGGGGATAGAGATAATATTCACTTTCTCCCTGAGATTATTCCTCATATAATAAGACTCGCAAGTTACTTGCCACTCTGGACAGGAATAATGGTCCCTCTCCTCCAAAGCATCACAGCAAGTTCAGCCACTGTTGAAGCTGAGTTCAAAAACATAAAACATGGCCTTTTCAAACATGAAAACTTGCCTGTTCGAGTCGATCGCTTCATTGCTCGTCATCTTTCCTTCATCGAGGGAAATATGCGGATTTGTTCTGCAAAAGAAAAGGTCAAAGATGAGGCAACAGTGGGATCACTGAAAGTCATAGATGCCAATTCTGGATCCATGATGACTCACGGTGCAGAAGACAAAATAAAAATGGATGCTCACCCGTTTGTGGGATCTGATGCTGCCACAAACATTCTTCCGGCTGATGGGGATGCAGTTGAGAACTGGAGGGGCCTGGCTGTTCCACCCAAAAAAAGGAAGAGAACTTCTTACCTCTCTTCATGTACTGAATGGCTCCATGCAGATGAAACTTTTGGGGCCAAAAGAGTGAAGGTGGGATTATTAAAAAATTGAAACCTCCATCAGCCTATTAGATTAGGGGAATCAACAATCTCTGTGCTCAATACCTGTGCATTTGATGCATTTTTTCAGTGCTTATGTTGTGCCTTCTGTGACAGCTCAACATTTCAAAACGCTGTTCTGAAGGACAGTGAAAACCCAGTCCTGCAGCTGGTGAAAGCCATTGCCACAGATGGTGTGACCCAACAAACCTACAGGAGGAGAGCAGAGCTGCTTAGTGTAATGTTTGAAGCTGTCTCGTTGAGGTCTGGTGCGATCCAAATCGATGCTCAGTGCAATATCTCCGCTGTAATTGCTAAGACAATGAGGAACATCTCAAGTGTTTATTTTACCAAACACTGCTCTTCACAGCACTGCTACCTCAGCAAAGGGATGACAAGGGAAGTGCCATTTGTTTCTCCTGCTATCTCTGTCCTCAGAGAGTCTGGTATGGCTCATCTTGGCACTGCTGTGGAAGCAGGACTCGGCCTACCTGAGTCTACCTGCCTCAGGCCACTCTCCAATCCATCTCTGTGTCCATCAGAATTCAAAACAGAAGACAGCACCACAGGAAATGAGCTCTGTGCAGGGACAATTACTCACAGCTACAACATTGGAGATATTGTGTGGATTGATACTGACCTTGCAAACCAAACAGAATTTCCACTGAATGAATTTCCCTCCAACCTGGTTCTCCAAGGAAAGTCATTCACTTTGAGGGCATTAATTGCTTTCCATGGAAAGATGACCACTGGTGGTTTGGGCCATTACACTGCATACTGCAGGAGAGCTCCAGGTGTGTGGGAGTGCTATGATGACCTGGCAAATGGAGTGACAGGAGCATCTGAAAAGAAAAAAATACAACCCCATGCTGTGTTATACACAGTGTAATTGAGTACAATGGGGGGCAGGGCTTTTAGTTGCTCTGCCCCTCAGCTTTGGAATTCCTTACCCCCTGACCTCAGAAATATTAGTTCATTCTCTCTTTTTAAGTCCACTCTCAAAACTCATCTGTTTAAAATTGCTTATGCCTAAACCTCTGTAACTTTTATCTGTTATTCTTATTTCTGTGTATATTTCCAGTTTTTGTGTTTTTATTCATTGTACAGTGTCCTTGGGTGCTTTGAAAGGTGCTATTTTTAAATAAAATGTATTATTATTATTATTATTAATGAGTGCTGCCTGCATTTTTCTGTTTTATTTGGTTCATTACAGTTACATGTGTTCAAATGGCTAGTGTGTGTTATCAGTAAGTTCAGTTTTGCACATAAAGTTAAAGTTGCGCTAATCACCTTGGCGCATGTGATTAGAGGATCACCAGGGGGTCCTTTGTCCCTCCTTGGGGGGTTACTCCCACTGGGTTTAAATCTGGGACTCTCGGCCATTTGACCTTAGAACTGAAGAAGCTTCTCGGATGAGAGGTGAAACGTCTTCAAGCAACTTAAAGAAGTCCAGACGCTTTTCTTTGCAAACTCCTTTGACTACGATGACCTGGATGACTGAGAACCTTCACAGACGTGTAAGCTATGGAAATGTAGATAAAAATGTTTATTTTTAGATTTTATAAGAAAACTAATCATCAAAGCTTTATAACGGAAAAAAGTATTTGTTAAAATGAAGCCAGCTAAGTGAGTCCTTTCCATAATAATTGAAAATTAGGAAAGATGGGCAACCAACTTGAAAATTACAGTAAACAGATTTGAAGCTAAGAAACATTAAATCACTTTTAAAAGCCTTGTACATTCAGTGAATAGTCAATGCAGATATTTCATATAAAAAAAAAACTGTTAACAGAACCCTTTCTTGTTGTCTTTATAATAAAAAATTACTTACTTGGTCTTATAAGAGCCACAGTGGAGGGGCCGGAGAGCCACATGTGGCTTTAGAGCCGCAGGTTGAAGATCCCTGGCCTAGGTGCTGTGGAATATTCAGTTTTCTACACGTAGGTAGCAACCTATGAAAGCAAACGCTTCATTTTTTCTGAGACAGCTACATTAATAATAATGAACATATATAATTCAAAACAAAATCATAGAGGCCAACTGGGTATGTAAAAAATAATAATAATTTAGGTATACGTGAATCACTTCACTTGGAACTCAGTTTTGCCACAGAAAAAAATAAAAACTTTAACTTACCTTGTGTACGTTTCTGCACTGGTAACAAAAGAAATATCGACCTTTCCGCTGAATAAATTGTGTTACTAAAGTGTAAACTGATAAAAGATCTCTGTCTAAATAAATAAATAAATAAATAAATCTGGGTTAATTCACAGATGATTAAACGTGTAACTATTTTGCTGGTAATACCTGAAATGAGTAAAGAAATTTTATATAACCCCTGGTTATATTGGTTGGGTCTGATTATTGGGGAGGTCATAACCCCCCTAACCCCCCTGGAAATTACGCCCCTGCCCCTGGCCTACAACGTAACACATTATAAACATGTATTTTTAAGAACTCTGAAAAATGTTCAACTTCATATAGAAAAAATTTGTATTACTGTTAAAAGATCTTTACCTGTCATGGTGATATCTCAGTGATGTCGTTTTAAATCAGGTGAAGTCAGGAATTACACTTCAAGGGTCCTTTTTTGTTTTTTTTATTGATGTGATCTCTTTAGATGTGCAGGGATTAACTAACAGTCTTAAAGTCAGCAGTCTGATAATGAGGAACACAAAAAAGAAGAAATCCAGATTTAATTTTCACTTTCACTGCAGATTTTCTCATTGTAGTAACAATGAGAAATAGAACGACATGCTCACTGCAAATATATTCTCAGAATGAACAATGTATTTTTCCAATATGACAATCCATTTTATGACCTTCATTTAATGTAAATTCAAGATTTGCATTATCATTTATTGTTTTAATAAACAGGATAAGAGATGAAAGGATGCCTGATTTGAATCAACCCCAGTGCCAAGTAATGACAAATATGAGGAACCGTACCATGGTACAACTGAAGAAGAAGAATATAAGACATGAGAATGTGGAAGTAGGTAGAAATGTGAATGACACTAAGGCAATGTGCAAGTTTTGTACAAAGGAGATCTGAAACCATTCTATGCTATATTTTTGTGTGTTTTTGCAAACATGGAAGCTCGTGAAAAAATGTGTGAAGGAAAGTAAACTGTTACAGATTCTATACACCACAGGCTCAGTTTAACGGACCAAAAAGTTTCATTTAGCCTGAGCAGAACAGGGAAGTGACCAAACAAACAAAAACAACATGAATAAGACACAGTCTGCAGTAATAACAAGGTGAAACATTCGTGCCAAATGAGTTACATCTGCCCTCCACCTTCAGTTCAGTTCAGTTTCATTTATGCAGAACTGAATCCCAATAACATCTGACACAGGGGTGTTACATTGTAAAGTAATGAGCAAAAAAAGTTGCTAGATAAAAGTGGAGGTGACATCAGAGGACTTGAATGTGTACTAAATGAGTTGTCTAACACATCTCTGCTGTAACCAGGCATCAACTTTTTCAGCAGCTGCAAGGCTCGTCTCATAAACTACTCTCCCACAAAAGCATATATGATGGGGTTCAGGCAGCAGTGAGTGTAAGCAAAGGCCTCGGTTACTGCTACTGACAGCCATATATTTTCCTCCCATGTTTCATCATTGAGGATTATTTCTCTTTCCTGAAGGAACTCCAGGAAAAGGGAAATGTTATGTGGGGCCCAGAGCGAGAAAAATACAACCACTGTACAGATGATCAGCTTGACGATGCGGTGCTTCTTTGCAGTCCTCATGTTTACCAGCCTGGGGATGATCCTGGAGTGGCAACCTACCATCACCAGCAAGGGAATCACGAGACCCAGCACATTTGTGGTGAACAGGTTGTAACACTCCCAGACTTTGTTGTTCTCTTTGTTTCAAACACAACACAAGGCTTGTTTTTTCATGTTTTATTGATGTGATCTCTTTAGATATGGAGGAATTAACTAACAGTCTTAAAGTCAGCAATCTGATAATGAGAAGTACAAAATAAGAAAAGCAGATTTCACTTCCTGTTTGTCCTTAAGTGAGATCATTACAAATACTTCAAAGAACAACACAGCATATGGTGGTACAAATTCACACATTTACAAAATGACTGCTGGTTTTTATATAAAGTACAAGAGACTTTATTATTATCATTTTCGCTGCTATTATTATCTGTTTCTTCCTCTTCTTGGTCTCACTGTCGTACAGCCCGGCTGCTCATCATAGATTCTACACTCACAGGACACTTTAGTAGAAATGTTCTCTATTCTGATGCTCACTGTGAACTTCAGCAGGTTGACTTGACCACGTCTGCATGTCTAAATGCTCATTTTCAGTTTCATTTTCTGAAACACATACACCATCCCCTTTGGCACTGCACACCATCCTGTCTTCAATGTTCCTTAAGTCAGCTTTCTTTGACATTTTGATGCTCACCTTGAACTTCATTGGGTGAACTTCACCATGTCTGCATGTAGTGACACAATCTGTTCAGTTTTGCAACAGTTGTCACTCATGTCGTTTGAAACTTTTATTAACAAAATATGAATATTTTGTAAAATATGAAAATTCCAAGTATTTGAATTCTACATGAAAAAAAAAACATTATTTTTGGATTACTGAACTGTTTCCAGGTAATATTTAATGCTGTGGCAAAACCGTTCCATTTTTCACCTAAAGGACTCGTCATATCTTTATTCTTTTTTTAAAAAAAAAGATTAATTTAATTTAAGGAGATGAAGGGGCTTGTTACTGCTTATCCTGAAACGTACTTTCACCAGACAAAGGAGTTGTATTTTTCAGCAAAACTGGCCTTTTGTGTTAATATGAGTAAAGAAAAGAGACACCGAAAAATGTTTTCAGATAAAGAGTTGTTTTGTTTGTTTCTTTAAAAAAAAATACCTGTTAAAAATCTATAATACTAATCTAGATTAACAACAATAATTAGAAAGCTTAACTTGACCAACTTTCCCTGAATATTCTAACTGTTGATGAAATCCACCTCCACTAATGTTCCTATATATGACATCATGCTGCTGTTTTACGATGGTGAGCAACTACCTCCATCTCAAAGAACTTTTGGTCTTCTTTGTTTTTATCACTGTGTACAGAATTTGTCATTGCAATAACAATGAGAAACAAAAGAACATGCTCGCTGCAAATATTCTTCTCAAAAGCAATAATGTAATTCTCCAATATGACAATCCACTTTATGACCTTCATTTGACATAAGTTCAAGATCTGCAGTTTCATTTATTGTCTTAGCAAAGCAAATCGGGATAAGAGATGATTGGATGCCTGACTCCAATCAGCTCCACTGGTAAAAAAATGACAAATGCAAGGAACCATAACATAATGCAACAAGCAAAAGAACTATATAAGGCTAAACATCAGAAAATAATGTGGAAGTAGAGAGAATTACAATTCACACATGCAGCTATTTCAGATCTTCTTTTGTGCAAAGAAAATCTAAAACTGTTGTATGCTATTTTTGGTGCATTTCTGCGAAATTGCAAACTCATTAAAAATGCGTGAAGAACAAAGCATACTGTTACAAGTTGCTATAAACAGCAGGTTCAGTTTAATGGACCAGCTAATGTAAGTCAGCCTGAGCAAAACAAGGAAGGGCATCACATAGTGAGATACTTGAGATTCTATAAAGCAGTTAGCAGTGCTAACATGTTAATTTTATAAGTAGGCAACATTTACTTCTACACTCTTATGGTCAGAATCAAATATAAACCAATGTAAATCAAAGGGTCCAAAAGTGTACAGACACATTTTGAAGGTGGTATTTGTCAAATAGAAGTGACCAAATTAACTAAACAAACATGATGCACGGTCTGCAGTAATAACAGGGTGAAACATTCATGTCAAAATACTTACAACTGCACTCCACCTTCTACAGTTTAAAGGAGGAGGTGATTTCAGAGCCCCTGGACATAACTGAGCTTCTCCTGAATGAGCTGTCTGTCAGATCTCTGCTGTAACCAGGCATCAACTTTTTCAGCAGCTGCAAGGCTCGTCTCATAAACTTCTCTCCCACAAAAGCGTATATGATGGGATTCAGGCAGCAGTGAGTGTAAGCAAAAGCCTCGGTCACTGTTATTGACAGCCTTACATTTTTGTACCAGGTTTCATCATTGAGGATTATTTCTTTGTCCAGGAGGAACTCCAGGAAAAGGGAAATGTTATATGGAGCCCAGAGTAAGAAAAATACAACCACTATACAGATGATCAGCTTGACGATCCGGTGCTTCTTCGCGGTCCTCATGTTTACCAGCCTGGGGATGATCCTGGAGTAGCAACCTACCATCACCAGCAAGGGAATCACAAGACCCAGCACATTTGTGGTGAACAGGTTGTAAAGCTCCCAGACTTTGTTCTCTTCAGGATAATCACATTCAAACTTCTGGGAGTCTTCTGTTTGCTGCATGAAGATAAAATCCGGCAGAGAGACAAACAAGCTCAGCATCCAAACGAGCACGGTCAGAATGATGGCTGCCCTCTTTGTGCGATAACGTGCAACCCTGTGAGCGTGCACAATGATCATGTAGCGGTCCAGCGTCATGACAACCATGAAGAAGATGCTGCTGAAGAAGCCAATGTGGTGAGAACCGGATATCAAACGGCACATGAAGTCTCCAAAAGTCCACTGGCCGACCCTGGCATTGTGAGAGAAGAAAGGCAGCATGAAGACGAAGAGGAGGTCAGAGAGAGCCAGGTTGAAGAGGCAGATGTCTGTCAGGTTGCTCTGGTTGCGGTGCTTCAACAGGACACACACCACTAGTCCATTACCTTTGGGAGAAAAGACATAATAAGTGTACCTGTCACACTGTTACATATTCTTTCTGTCTTTTTGTCTCTGTCAGTCTCATGTTGTTGTTTTGCACATAAACACACCTGGATACAGAGTTTAGGCCTAAAACGTGCTTTCTGTTCCCATAAGGGACAACAGGTCCCTGCAATGTGTAAATACAGTCCAATCCCCACAATATAGACACAAGAAGACACACCTACCTATGAAGCCCAGGATGAAAACCAAACTGTAGAGAATGGCAAGAAACACTTGGCTGAATTCCTGTACATCGGTGGAGTTGGCTGGAGCATAGTCTCCATAATCAAATTCACTGTAATTGCCGTAATTGTCTTCTGTGTCATTATATTCAGCTGAGACAGAAAGAATGATGTCATTAGTACTAGTAGTAGTATCAGTAATAGTCTTTCAACTCTGTTTGCAAATATTAAGATGCATAGTCAAAAACGTATGCAACTTGATCAAATGTAAAATTTAATTATATTATCTGGATAAAGAAGTAAGTCTTTTTTTTAAGCACATTTTCATGTAAATTTGTTACATGAGTGTAATGTACATGTTAACTTTAATCAGCTGTAGTCAAATAAAATTGACTTGGTTGTAATGCATTTACATTTATATGAAGTATATTTTATATTAACTGCTAATAATTATTGCTTTAGGTTTACAATGACCAAAACTCTTTGTCTTTTCTTTTTTCATATACATATATATATTTTCTTTTTATTTCTTTTTTTTCTTTTGTCCTAGGATATAGATACTCCTGAGGGAGGTGAATAGAAAATTGAATGGTTTTTTTAAATGTAATAATTTAGGTAATGCTGCTTCATCCGTTTTCATTGTGACAGAAGAAGAACGTGCTAGTTAAAGTAGTAGCAGTAGTATTCTTGCCGACATGTTGCTGTTTGAAAAGGGAAATTTCCTTAACCATGAGCACCACAAATGCTACTCCATTCAGCTCTGCTGCATTGGCCTTTTGGCCCCCAGCCAGTTGATAATTGATTGCCACCTTTTGGTTGTCACAGGTACTCCCTCCTTAGGAAAGTTCTCACCAGTTCATATCAATCCATAATGTGACGCAGCTTTATTAAAGTAGGACTTAAGTCTCCTTAATAATGGCTATGATTTAAACCTGTAACTATTCTGAAGAAAGGTCATAAACGGCTTTAAACCCATTAACCCAGCGCCAGCTTGTACAATCATAAACCTGCTAATTTCAGCTGGCGTAATAAACGTTACTATTTCATTTGGCCTGTTTGTTAATGATTACTTTCCACACTGGCATGTTTTGGTCATAGTGATATTATTTAACATAACTATCATTGTACAACTCTATTATCATATTGTCTACCTTACATGTTTGTGGGTGAGAAGATTATAGATTAGAGTAGATATAAAGGTCAACCACAAGACATTGTGGCAATGCATATCTTTTGAATAATTTCACAAATGATGTTCAAACACAGCAGACTAAAATAAAAAATAAAAAGTAGAGACTAAATTTAGAAATAGCAATCATGAAGAAATTGTGATATAATTTCAATTATAGCATCTGGTTTTGAATCCCTGCGGCAACTCGTGCAGCTGTGAAGATTACACATTATTAAAAATATATTTTCAAGAACTCTGAAAGATATTACACTTTAAATATACAAAATTCTGCATTACTATTAAAATGTATTCACCTGACATGGTGATATCTCAGTGATGTCTCTTCCGAATACGTCAAGCCAGGAACTCTTTTTTTTGATTTTTTTATTGATGTGATCCCTTTAGATGTTCAGAGATAAACTAACTGTCTTAAAGTCAGCAGTCTTATAATGAGGAGCACAGTAGAAAAGCACATTTCACTTCCTGTACGTCCTCAAGTGAGATCTTTATCAGGAGTCTGCTTAAAATCTAGGCAGCTAGATAATACTTCAAAGTGCAACAGCATTTGGTGACCCAAATTCACACCTTCACAAAATGACTGCTAGTTTTTAGCGTGTCACAGTGCTTATTATTATTATCATTTCTTTCTTTATTTGTTCCTTCTTCTTCTTGATCCCATTGTTTTACATTATCGCTGTATATCTCAGGACACTTTAATAAGGACACCTTGCAATCACTGGACAGAGTTTTGCTTTCAGAACTACCTCAATACAACATGGCATAGATTCAACAAGCTGCTGTCTTGGTTCATATTGATGATGATAGCTTGTCTCTGACATCAAAAGCACATTTTTCACCCAGAGAGCTGCCACTCAAGTGTTTTGTTTCTTCTGTAAACCTCACTGATGGCAGATATAGATAACAACAGAGATAAAGATAAAAATAGAGATACAGTTTGTGATAGAGATGTAGATAAGATAGGGACAAAGATAGAGTTAGTGATAGCAAAGGAGATAAAGACTTAGTGATAGAGATATAAGCTGCAAGTTTGACACTGAGGCTTTTGGCGATGGGGGGGGGCTCTACCTTGCAGCATTTGGGTGGTTGTGTCACATCTGCCCAGAGGTGGGAAAGTACAGACATTCTCTACTTAGGTAGAAGTACAGATACTAGTGTTGAAAATTACTCCAGTAGACGCTGAAGTAGTGAAAAAGTACAGTCACTGAAATGAAGAAAGTAAAAAGTTGCTCTCCGGATGCTGTTTCTACCAGCTGTTTTTGTGCAATGCTACCTGAACCTTGTTCTATGATAAAGTAATAATAAAATAATATTGAGATTACAAACTTTACTTCTGTTTAAAATTTAATTTTAATGAATGCACTCAGTTTGAATCAGAAAATGAGCAAAGAAAAAGAAGAAAATTAAAAAGAATTTCTGTTGTTGTAGAGGGGGACCTTACGCAATATCTTTAATGTAATCCTTAAATTTCTAGTTCACAAACAAGACTGAGCAGTCCCTACCTTTAAATATAACCTATCTTCTTCCTCTCCTGTCCTGTCTTTTTTGTAATCTTTCTTCATCAGTTAGTGACGTTAGGTGTCTTTCTTTTCTCTCCCTGTGAAATACAGCAGCTGGACCTTAGGCTAGCAACACACTGTGAGATAAACTGCAGACACAAACAGTTTGTGTGTTTGGTGATGTTTGTTGAGCTGATGAAAGTGCTGCATTTGAAATTAACTGCTATTTAAAAAAACATTATCCCCTTTATGCTCGCTCCTCTTTTGCAGCGCTAGCTAGATGACGAAGCACAGCAACCGCAACTTATGGACACTTGGACACTCGTTCTGATGTTGCCCCGCAAGTTTTACAAGTTTTAATTGCACCTTAGTTTTCACACAGTCATACTCACCCTGTGCACTTTATACACTCACCAACACGCCCACATAGCGCTTTCAACACTGCGCGCGGGCGGGGGTCTTCCATGTTTCACAAACTCTGCCTCGGACTGTCCTTTTATTATGTTTTTTCCCTTTCTTTTTCTGTCAGCTTAGATATTTTCATACTATACTATATTACACACATTGTTATAACTAAAATAACCTGAATACCTGAAATAACACTAAAAAGCGATTAAATAAACAGATAAAAGAAATACGTGAACAAGAGAGAATTTATAGAGCTGATCTTGGAAATTGGTGTGAATTTTTGCATTGATGGACTTTTCTTAGCTTCATCTGTACTGGTGTTCCACACACTAACTTATTACATCATTAAAATGCTCATTATTATCATATTCACATTGTTGATCATGTTTATTATTTTCAGGGTCTATATCATTTTCTAAGACCCATGGTCTGTGATTAGTATACTAAAGGGGTTTTAGTCCCAAATCTGTATATACAATGATTATTCATAGGGAAGGTTGGTTCTCACTTTACTAAGAAAAGTGATTATTATCATATTTTGTCATGTTATATGATTCTTATGTATAGTTGGTTGTTAAGAATTCCTAATGGAGAATTATAATTTTCATTTAACTTGTCATAGTTTGTAGCATTTCTAATATTTATCCAGATCTGAAACTAATTTAATGACCACAACTTTTCGTTCTTCTTGGCTTCCTTTGAGTTTGATGTAGACCTTGCAGTTTGCAGTTCATGTTGATTGAATCGTTTTTAGTCTTCTTAGTATTCCTGCTTGTTGTGCCATTCATACGGGTATACTGCTCTAGATCTGCCACTTGGGAACCAAATAGGGCTATTTTCTTTATACTTTTCTTCATTTAGTTTTTGCAGTTCTTTAATCTGTTCCATCATATCCAATAGCAACTTCTGTTGTTTAGAGGTATTACAAAGCTCTCCTGACATCTAAGGAGGTAGACCAAGTCATCTGCTGATTGGAAGGTTGGTGGTTCAATCCTTGGCAGTGTGCATGCCAGATATCCTTGGACAAGATATTAATCCCAAATTACTCTAACATGCATCCATCAGAGTGTGAATGTGTGTAAATGTTAGGTAGAAAGCACTTACACAGCATGGAAGAAAGTGCTTGTGTAAATGGATGAATGTGGCATGTTGTATTAAGCACTTTGAGTGTTCTGGGAAAGTAGAAAAGCACTGTGTAAGAATCAGTCTATTTACCATTTAGTAGGCACTTTTACCATCCACGGCCATGGTCAGTATCTTTTATGCAAAACCTGGCTATGGTACTACTGAAGTTTCATTCTGTTCCGCCTGCAGGCTAATAAGGAAGCCTGGTCTTGGGCTATTGGAGCCTGGTCATGGCCTGGTGGCAGGCCTGGTAGCTGGTGGAGAATCCTGGGCCTGGTGATGCTGGAGAATCATGGGCCTGGGCCTAATGGTGCTGGAGAATTCTGGGCCTGTTGGCTGCTGGTGAATCTTAAATAACCTGTCTTGACTTACCGAATTGGCTAACCAGTTCATTTGAATCCTTTCAGAGGTTGTCTGAGTCATGCCATGAACAGTAATACGCTGAAGAATGTTTTCCGTTCATTTCAGTTTTAATGCCGCCTTCAGAGATGAGCACCAAAAACAAAATGATTTCTGCCCAGTTTCAGTATCATTTAAACTGAACTGGTAAACACAGAAACGGTACAGTTTAATGCACTTTTAGCAAATATAATTAACTGAATAAATCAACAGGGTAACTGAAGAAAGAAATCAAACCTTAAATTGGTGTGTGTTTGAATTCAACTTAAAAGGCTTTTATTTCCCCTTCTAGAAATTGTAATGCCTAAAAATGTCTGAGCAATACATGGTACAATCTATGTATGTGCTCTTTTGAGCTTTCACCTTTGTACTCTAATGTCCACCTAATTTCTTGACAGCTCTAATCTGACTCTCCTTCCACAATATTAAGGATAATCCTTACTGTCTCCGCTTCCTGAAACATGATTATAGGTTGAAAATATGACTAAGTTATTCCTGCTGTCCACTACAAAGGGCAACGAATATAATTTTGGTTTTGGAAAGGGGTAAAATTATTATTTCTCAAGTGCTGCTAAAAGGAAAGTTAAGGGTCTCAAAGTGAAGATATCAATTTGATTTTTAGCAACAACAAAAAAATCATAATATCTCCAAAACAAATCACGTGTCCTTCTCTGTTGACATAATGTGGAAACTACAACTCCTGTCATTTGAAAAGCGATTACACGCGGCCTCAATTGAAAGCCCAAGATTTCAGATGACGGTTCAGTTGGACTCTTCCACGGGCGAGAAAAATGATAGCGATGGTGAAGAGTTACCTACCTAACAAATTAGTTTGGGACTATCTCACAGAACTTCTTTTTTAACAGATCCTTTTTTCTGAATGTGTACAGAATTTGTCATTTTCATAACAGAGAGAATTAAGAGAGCTTCTCAAAATGAACAATGGACTCCTCCAATATGACAAACCACTTTATGACTTTCATTTGAAGTAAGCTGAAGATTTGCATTATCATTTATTGTCTTAAGAAAACTATCATATAAAATCAGGAAAAGAGACAAAGCAGTGTCTGACTCGACTCAGTCATTACAAATGCAAACATCAGAAGATAGAAATATGTAAATTAAAGTAAGAAAATGCACCAGTTTCATTCAAAGAAGATCTGGCACAACAGTAAAAGTCACTGAAGTAATAAGGACAATATATCCAGCATGTAAAGCTCTATTCTGTACATATATACAATGTTGCCAATACTGGTCCACATCATTTTATAAGATTCAATTATCAATGACGACATGTGAATATGGAAAATGCTCCATATTGGTATACATTTGATTGAAGGATTTCTATTTCATCTAAGACTAGAACATTCTGTGTTGGCATCTTTGGTTTGTTTGTGTTGCAGTATGCTATTTTGCATGTTTGTGTCAGCTTGCTGTTACAGGATGCTGCAAACAGCAGGTTCAGTTGAATGCACCAGCAAGTTTTACTGAGCCTGAGCAGAAGAAGGACGAGCATTACATAGTCTCAAAAACACTGGAGATACGTTTTGAGCCTTTGCATCTGAAATGTTATGATAAAAATGAAGTATTCCCTTGTAAGTCATCTAAAGGTGTAAACACAAACTCTGCAGTGAAAAACACTGTGGTATTTGTCAAATACAAGTGGTCAAATGAACAAAAAAAACCAATAACAAGATATGGTGTGCAGTAATAACAGGTGAAAACTGCATGTTAAACAAGCTACAACTGCCCTCCACCTTCTACAATTTAAAAGTGGAGGTGGTTTCAGAGCCCCTGGACATAACTGAGCTTCTCCTGAATGAGCTGTCTGTCAGATCTCTGCTGTAACCAGGCGCCAACTTTTTCAGCAGCTGCAAGGCTCGTCTCATAAACTTCTCTCCCACAAAAGCATATATGATGGGATTCAGACAGCAGTGAGTGTAAGCAAAGGCTTCAGTCACTGTTATTGACAGCCTCATATTTTTGTCCCAGGTGCCAATACTTGGGATTTTCTTTTTTTCCTGAAGAAACTTCAAGAAACGGGAAATGTTATATGGAGCCCAGAGCAAGAAGAACGCAACAACTATACAGATGATCAACTTGACGATGCGGTGCCTCTTTGCTGTCCTCATGCTCATCAGTGTGGGGATGATCCTGGAGTAGCAACCTACCATCACCAGCAAGGGAATCATGAGACCCAGCACATTTGTGGTGAACAGGTTGTAACGCTCCCAGACTTTGTTGTGATAGTTACATCCAATGTTCTGAGACTCTTCCTTTGTTTCCTGTGTGAAGATAAAATCCGGCAGAGAGACAAACAAGCTCAGCATCCAAATGAGCACAGTCAGAATGATGGCTGCCCTCATTGTGCGAAAACGTGCAACCCTGTGAGCGTGCACGATGATCATGTAGCGGTCCAGCGTCATGACAACCATGAAGAAGATGCTGCTGAAGAAGCCAGTCTGGTGAGAGCCGGACAACAAACGGCACATGAAGTCTCCAAAAGTCCACTGGCCGACCCTGGCATAGTGAGAGTAGAAAGGCAGCGTGAAGACGAAGAGGAGGTCAGAGAGAGCCAGGTTGAAGAGGCAGATGTCTGTCAGGTTGCTCTGATTGCGGTGCTTCACCAGGACACACACCACTAGTCCGTTACCTTTGCAAGAAAAGACACAATAAGTGTATCTGTCACACTGTTACATGTAAAATAAGGGTGTCTGTTTTTCTCTGTGTTTCTTACATCACTGTTACACACCTACATACAAGACTCTTTCCACTGAATCCCTTAAAGCCAACAGGTTAGGACATCTATCTCTGTCCCTAGAGAGTGAGGAAGTGTTCTCACAGCAAACATACAAGAGGACACACCTACCTATGAAGCCCAGGATGAAAACCAAACTATAGAGAGTGGCAAGAAACACTTGGCTGAATTCTTGAACATCACTTAAGTTGATAGGAGTGCAATCTTCTGGGACGTCATAGTAACTCGAATAATTGAATGTGGCATTTTCTGTGGCATTCTCGTCTGGAGAGAGAGAGAGAGACAGAGCTATTATTAGTAGTAGTAGCAGTAGTATAGCAGTAGTATTTCAACACAGACCATGATTTTTAACGTACAATACATACATATCTGGATATAGTACCTGTCTAGAACGCTGCATTCAAACAGTTTGGGTGCTCACAGCATTAAATGTTAATAATGAAGTTTCAATCATTTTCATTGAAACACAGGAAGAAGTTCAAAAGTTACTGTTGCTGATTACTGTTTGTGAAAATGATTTTCCTTTGCTATGTATGTTTAGGCCCTCAAAGTCAGTTGATAACGAGGATTATTTTGCCACCTGCTGGTAGTTACAGGTACTTCTGTCAAGCCACCGTTCGTCACTTTTCACCGGATTCTTCTTCTTTATGAAAAACAGGATTTAAAATTCTTTTATAATGTCTGTGATTTAAACCAAAATCAGCTACAATAAAAACAGGTGATATGAGGCTAAAAGCCAATAATCAACATAATTTTAAAATATTATTTTTTATTATATTGTCTAACTTAACAGACATGTTTGTAGATGACAGCGAAAGGTCACCTTCACAGACATTGTGGCCTTATACGTATTTTGTACACTTTTGTGAAGACTTTTGAAGAATAGAGAAATATAGAAATAAAAAGATAATATTTTACAGTATTATTGTTTTTAGATCTCTACAGGAATGCGCACAGCCTTAGACATTAAACATAATAACATGGATATATTTAAAACAAAATATTAAAATATTACACTGCAAAAGTACCAATTTCTGGATTACTTATTAAATGTATTCACCTGACATAGTGATATCTCAGTGATGGCTCTTCCAGCCAGGTAGAGTCAGGAATGGCACTTCAAGGCTCCCCCCTTTTTGTTTTTCGTTCTTAATGATGTGATGCCTTTAATCTGCAGAGATGAACTAACACCAAGTAGTCAGCAGCTTGATAATGAGCAGTAAAAAAAAAACAGAACAGCAGATGTTGCTTCCTGTATGTCCTGTAAGTGAGATCTTTATCACACGTCTGCTAGACATAAAGAATGCCAAAAATAATTCAAAGAGCAGAATGGCATGTGGTTACACCTTTCACACCTCTAAAACTGAATGCTGGCTTTTTAAAAAAAACAATTAAAACCCTTCATGATTTTTGCATGTACATTTTCACCAATTTTATTTTTCCTTCCACTTAAACTTATTTAGAAAATGCACTATTTTTCAAATAATTTTCAATATGAACACATCTTTAATTTTAACAGCATAATTTCACTCACATCTGAAAGGGCGAGTGATGACTTCTGCAATTAATATTTTGGTCCTTGCTTTGTTACATTTCACATCACAAGTTGCAGCTTTGATTAAGAAATGTGCTTGACTGATAGTAGTAATTGTCCAAAGACTTCTAATCAGAGTCAAATGCAATATTACTATAAACTGGTGTTTCTGTCTCTATCTTGATGTCTTCCTTTTCTTGTCATCATTTTCTCTTCTTGTTGTCATTGTGGTGCATCTCCATGTCATAGACCCTATAGAACCATTTTTATACACTTATTGCTGCACAACCCACAAACCCTATGAGAGATGATTGATTCTTGTAAAACACGTATGTGTGGTCTACTGCCACCTCTTGTGGTGGAAAATTAGAAAACTGGTGCACATTTCAAAAGTTTGAATTCTTTGGTAGAATTTCAGTGACGCATAATCAAACCACATGGTCATTTTCTGAGATGGCTGTTTGAGGGGGGGGTTACCGGTAGATGAACCAACAGGAAATGAGTGTGTGACATCCTGGTTAGCAGCTCACTGACCAGTTATGACACTGCCTCAGTGCCTCAGATTGCTAAATGTGATTGTATCTCTGTGTTTAACAGCCACTGCTGGTGATCTCATCATTTCTGACCTATGCTGTTACATTACAATGATTTGATTTCCTAAAGACAAAGTTCGCCTGGTGCAGACCAGACAAGCAATTTATCACGTAATGTTTGTCTTAAAAACACAACTGGAGAAAAAAGTAAGTAAATGCAGAGTTTCTTTAAAGTACCATAAACCCATACATCATTTATCCTGCACGTTTGCTGCTTCTTCACCTTAAGCTTTTCTTTGTGTTTAAACTCGCGTTTGGGGATGCAGTGACAACCTTTGCTGAGTTTGAAAATAGCTGTTATTCATATTTTCTGAATGTTTCGAAAACATACTGTGCATGTAAACACGAAATCCCCAAATTATTTTACTCTTACGTGGAAAAAAAGATTATTTCTGAACTCTTTTTTCAAAGAATGTCAATAATATACATAGTTAGCAGTCATTTTTCACCCAGGTTATTTTAATTTATAAGCATTAGATTTTTCTATTTCTGTATTATTAATATAAATATTGAATTGTGTTTTTAGGGTGTTTCTGCTTACCCTGCAATTTACTTACTTTGATTTTACAAATATAGACTGTTTGTCAAAAATACTTCTCATATAACATCTGCAAAAAGCATTCAGCTCATGAGGAATTACACAGCTCACCTTTACTTCAACTTTACTTGAACATACTCACAGCTGATGAAATCTTTGTTATACTGTAGTTCGTCTTCCACTAATGGTCCCCTATAACAGACGACACCACTGTTCTATGGTGGCAAACAGTTAAGTATCAAATAAATAAATTAGGAACTGTCTCACATCATATCTTGTCTTTTTTTTTTAATAATCTCTTTTTTCATAACTATGTAAGGAATTTGTCTTTACAGTTACAAAGGGAAATATAGGAGATCATGCTCAATACACACTATTATACTCAAAATATGCAATATCAGTGACTGTCTTAAGGAAACTACCATGTAAAATCAGGATGAGAGATGAGTATTGCAGAATGTAATCACTTTAGCTGGTAAAGAAATTGCAAAGCCAAGGAATCAAAATCAAACAAAACAACAGCAACCAAAAAAAAACATAACAAATGTGTACATTAAAGCAAGATAATACATATATAGTATAACCTCTGAAATACCTGCAATAATCACTGAAGCAAAAAAAGAAAATGTAATATATAAAACTCTATACTGCATACTGTACATACATATACAAAATTGACACAAAAATACACACTGGAAAGTTTGTTGCACATCATTTGTCAAATACCATAAATGATGTAAGAAGGAACGTGAAAATGTACTTTTAACACCTAGCACTGTATTTGCATACATTTGAATGAAACGCTTTATGCACACAAGTATTAAATGTTCCATTATGTCATATTTGGTTTGTTTTCTGCCTTGTTTTCTTTTTCGATATGTTTATCCTACATAGCCGTTGAATAAAAACATGCATGAAGAAAATTGTTTCAATTTACACCATCAGCAGAAAAACTTATTACATAGTTTAGAAAGGACTTGAGAATCTGTAAAGCTGACAGCAGTGCTGGCAGGTTACAATCATTTCAGAAGTAATGAGCCTTTAAATCTGAAATCTTACAGTCAAAACAATACTGAAAATTCAACATGGTGAGACACAGGTGAAGAAAACTGCTATGTGGCAAGTGGGAGTGACCAAATTAACAAAACAAATCAATGAAACATGAATAAGATATGGTCTGCAGTAATAACAGGGTAAAACATTCATGTCAAACAATCTGCCCTACAACTTCTACATGATATAAGTGGAGGTGACTTCAGAGGACTTGGAAATAACTGAGCTTCTCCTGAATGAGCTGTCTGAAAGATTCCTGATGCCAGGCACAAAATTTTTCAGCAGCTTCAAGGCTCTTCTCGTAAACTTCTGTCCCACAAACGCATATATGATGGGATTCAGGCAACAGTGAGTGTAAGCAAAGGCCTCAGTTACTACCACTGACAGCCTTATATTTTTGTCCCAGGTGTCAATACCTGGGATTTTCTCTTTTTCCTGAAGAAACTTCAAGAAACGGGAAATGTTATATGGAGCCCAGAGCAAGAAGAACGCAACCACTATACAGATGATCAGCTTGACGATGCGGTGCTTCTTTGCGGTCCTCATGTTTACCAGTGTGGGGATGATCCTGGAGTAGCAACCTACCATCACCAGCAAGGGAATCACGAGACCCAGCACATTTGTGGTGAACAGGTTGTAACGTTCCCAGACTTTGCTGTCCTCGGGATAGCTACATCTATTCTTCTGAGAATCTTTCTTTATTTCCTGTGTGAAGATAAAATCTGGCAGAGAGACAAACAAGCTCAGCATCCAAACAAGCACGGTCAGAATGATGGCTGCCCTCATTGTGCGATAACGTGCAACCCTGTGAGCGTGCACAATGATCACATAACGGTCCAGCGTCATGACAACCATGAAGAAGATGCTGCTGAAGAAGCCAGTCTGGTGAGAGCCGGACAACAAATGGCACATGAAGTCTCCAAAAGTCCACTGGCCGACCCTGGCATAGTGAGAGTAGAAAGGCAGCGTGAAGACGAAGAGGAGGTCAGAGAGAGCCAGGTTGAAGAGGCAGATGTCTGTCAAGTTGCTCTGGTTGCGGTGCTTCACCACGACATACACCACTAGTCCATTACCTTTGGGAGAAAAAAAGAGTCAAGAATTGTATACCTTTCACACTTTCCGTCCAATATGTACACAACTGTCATTCCCACAGTAAAGGACACACCTACCTATGAAGCCCAAGGTGAAAACCAAACTATAGAGAGTGGTTAGAAACACTTGGCTGAAGCCCTGTACATCACTGAAATTGGTAGGACTGTAGTCGCCGAAACCATTTTCGTATTCGTCGTAATTGTACGCTGTGGTCTGTTCTGTAAAGAGAGTTATTATAATTGTTTTATTATTAGTAGTAGTAGTCTTATTTTTTGTTATTATTATTTTCACACATACTACAAAAATTAACCATCCAAATTAGGTTATATTATCACACATTATCAAGCATTTTAATTTAAAAACAACAACAACAACAACAAAACTGGTGAAAAAAGTTGGAATGTAAGTTGAAGACCACTGTTGCTGTCCCGTCAGTTTTTTTAAAGGAGGTTTTTCTTTTCAATTTCTAAAAAAAAAAAAAATACAAATAGTGATCAGTTCAGCTTTGTTGTATTAGGTTTAAGTCAAGTGATAACGGAGATTATTGAGCCACCTGCTGGTTATTACAGGTACTCCAATTGTGTTAATGAGAATAGAGTTTAAACTTTCCATCGCCATTGTAGCTGATTTTAAAACAGGTCACAGGTATGGTGGTATTTGTGCACAAATACCACTATAAACCTATAAACCTATAAACCTTTCATTATGGTCTTTTTCTTTATTTTATCATTTTGTCTTACATGGACATTTTAAGTAATGGATTATTTAATATGATTAGCATCACTTACAATAATATTTTTTACATTGTCTCAATCAGCAGATGCATTTTTGCAGATCACAGCAAATATAAAAGGTTTATTAAAGGTGAACTTCAAAGATATCGCAACAGTGCATTTATTTCTTACACTTTTACAATTTTTCGAGCACAGTGGTCTCAAATAAAATTTTATCTAGATTAAATATGGAAAGAGAAAAAAAGAAGTATTTGCGGTATTGCAGTATTTGAATTTAAATTCTTAAAGCAATGCATAGGCCTACAGACTTTACGCATTACGCATTATAACACAAAAAAATCGTTTACACTGCAAATATCCTAAATTTGAGATTCATGTTAAAATATATTCACCTGCCATAGTGATATCTCAGTGATGGCTAATCCAACCAGGTAGAGTCAGGAATTACGCTTCAAGGCTCGTTTTTTCCCCCTCTGTTGTTGATGCGACGATAGCTTTAGATGTGGAGAGATAAATAACAGTCTTAATGCTGCAGTCTGATAATGAGTAGTACTGAAGCAGAAGTGCAGATGTCGTTTCCTGTACGTCCTTAAGTGAGATCTTTATCAGTTTAAACTCTGAGCTTACCAGCTAGACACCCAAAAATAATTCAAGAACAGCACGGCATATGGTTACACACATTTTCACACCTTTAGAAAACAGCAGTTAGTTTTTGCTTAAAGGCCCAAACAGTTTATCATTAACGTTTTAAAATGCAGATTGCTATTCGTGTTTTCCACTTTCATAAAATATTACTCTTTTTAAAGTTCCTTAAAGTTAAGCTAATTATTTAACTGTTTTAATCAGACAGGTTTGCTGTATCTGGTTATACATTTGGTTTGCCACATTTCCTGTCACATTTTGCAGCTTTGAATAAGAAATGTACATGCCTCATATTAGCATTTGTTCAAGACCAGAGTTAGATTTAAGAGTTTTCTCTTTTAAAAAAAATTAAAGTTTTTTATTTATTTACTTTTAATGGGCTGCAATTTTAAAAGGCAAATTAGCGATTTTTTAAAATGATTCTATTTTAGCTTCCATATATATCTCTCTCTCTTCATATGTCTTTATTGTAGTTTTTTTGTTTTGTTTTGTTTTGTTTTTGTTATCAAAATATCTTTTTTCCTCTTCATCTTGGTTTCGTTGTGCGCCTCTGATGCATATTTATGACTCTTTATAGGGCGATTCTTGCTGTTTTATGCATGGTCTTTATCGTCCTCTTGTGGTGAAAAACTCTAAAACCATGCAATCCATGCTGTGCAGTTATATAATGTATTTACACAGTGATAGCTCCACGTCAGGTTTGTATTAAAGCGCGGTGTTCTTCGAGACAAAATCGGCAGCAATGGAGAGAGTCATTGAGGTGAATAAAGTTTTCTTTTCGGTGGGGAAGTGAAATAGTTTTTTTCCCTGTCTAATGGAATCTGGGCAGTGTCATGATGTGTTTTTAAGAAGTGGAACGATAGCCTGAATGAAGTTAACTCTAAGCTTAAAAAAATGCTGAGCATAGGTCCAAGAGATAAAAATGCTTTCCACGGTGAGATCAAAGGCATAAAAAGTCAGGACGTGTCATATTGTATGGAATGACAGGACCCAGATGCTGAACAGGGAGATGTTAATAAACAGAAAACGCACCTTTATTTTGGAAGTTGGAAAATCCAAATATGAAGAGTCCAAACAAAATCCAAATGCTGGAAAAAATTGCAAATTGAATCCAAGAAACAGGCAGGCAGCACACAAGTGAGGTTACTGAAGAACACAACAGACACCACATATAAAACCAAAGACAGACACGCCTGTAAGTGAAGACATGTGCAATCAGGAGGGGGGCTAGCACAGGGAAATGACATCCAGGAAGTAGAATTTGGGGCGAGATACAAGTTAATAAAGTAAAACTGGGAGTAACCTAGGTCAGAAAAGTTCTTAATAATCACAAAATCCAAAACTGCCACAAAAAAAGACAAAGAAAATAAGAACAGGGAACAGGAGAGGCTGGAGGGCAGGGAATCTGTGTCTGTATTTCAGTCTGCGTTTGGGTGAAACTTTCTGTGTATGTATTCAAATCTATTTATGCCTAGTATATTGTTACTAACTAACAAACAGAGAGACAAACGGACTGATGACATACTCCCTCCCAAACGCTTGATTGCAGGGGAGAGGAGAGAATGGTTGCCACCAAGCATTATTAAATAAGTGTCAACAAGTCTGCTTCCTTTCAGAAACCCCTGCCAACCTTCTACTCAACGTCACAAAGAGGAAGGAAAAAGCAGACAAGGTCATCACACCCATGCAGCCAGATCCTGAGCTCCTGATTTCCAATCCTGAGGGCAGGGGTAACATGTTGTCTGAGCCCATGAAGCCTATGCTCGAATTCAAAATTCTGGATGAATAATCCAGTCAAAAGTAGATAAAAAACCGCTAAATAGCAGATTCTGGAGAGACACTGAGTCTCGTGTTGTTCACGCGCCACCATCTTGGTCAGGCACTGTCTGGTTTTATCTGTCATTCTTGACATTGTTCTTAAAGTCGTTTTATTGACTGTGAGTGACTTTGTGAACCTAAAAAAAAAAAATCTGTAAACCTCATAAATCCATGTTAGTTTTCACAGTGTTCAAACCTTTTTTTACAGGACTGCTGAGATTATTTAGATAGAAGTGCTCTGAAAATGTTCTTTGTTAGCATGACTGTATCTCAATCACATCAAAATTAGAAGAACCTGGTGGAACATTTGCAGCTCATTTTTAGCATAAAGTGTTACTGTTTCCCTCTTTAACTTTTTTTGTTGTTGTCATTGCTGCATGTAATTCAACCTGAGCTTAAAAAACAAAGCAGCATATGGTAGGCTACCTTGTGTTTGTCCTAGTTTCATTAAAATATGAGGTGTGAGTGATTTGCAACAGCTTGCACTCATGCATTATTCATTTATTTGTTTTAGATTTTCTTTTACACAGTGTACCAGGCACTCTTTTCATAATGAACTTCTATCTACTTCTCCAATATTAGGGGAGCTCACACACGAGGGTTTACCCTGGTTATTTATATCATGTTGGAAATTTGCTTTCTGGGCTCTATTTCCAGGAAACATGTTCATCAAATTTTGAGTTTAAAACAGTTTAAAAATAAACCCTGAGATAAACCCTGAGTTCAGCAACTCTCAGTTGCTGAACTCAGGGCTTTTCTTGGAACAGTTTCCTGTTCCAAGAAAAGCTCATCAAAGTTGAATCAACTCTGAGTAGTAACCCTGGCACATGGGTGAGTAGGGAAATAAAGAACCCAGCATTCACCAAGGCAATGCCATTTTAATCCAGTGGGCAGAGGACATGTTTAATTTTTTTAATAATCATGATTATATTTAGATACATATTATAAAGACAATTAAATCTTTATAACTGTAAGTATATGTGGGCGACAGAAACTGATGATAAAAATGTGGAGAAACAGATCAGACAGATCTTTGATGGACCTGTGATCTGCCCTCAAGTCCTTTTTTTAGTTAAATAAAAACAGTTTGTGCTACAGTTTATGATTATTCCAGTGTTTGAGTAATTATTTAGTAACATTTTAATCTACTGATGGAATATAGCAGCCTCCCTTTTTTTTAATGCTTAATAAGATTTCAAGGAAACTCTGCTTGAATTTCCCACACTGTAACCATTCCTAATCTGATCTAATGTCAGCCTTAACTGATAAATAATGGCTCACTCACACCCATAGTCAGAATTCAGTCATTGTTTCACATATAACTGAAAAAAAGAGAAGTTTTTCAAGCATTAGTTTCAACAGTAAAGGCAAACATGTTTTAAGAAATAGTTGAGCTTTTACAGACTTATTTCAGTAGTTTGGGGGGATGATCCGTTTAAATAAAGACTGCAGATCGTGTCGAGAAAAGTCAGGCTGTTGTGAATGAATCTGGACAGGATGACCTGCATCTAGGTCTTGATATGATATTAGTTGTGGATTTGTCCTGTTGTGCAAGACTCAGACCTGGACACAGTTTCCTTATGAGCTGCTTATGAGCTGTCATACTCTTTTCTTCTGAATGTTTGTCACTCCTTCTCATGAATCAAAGTGATGCTGCTGCTTTATGAAAACTTGACCTAAATCACCATTGCAACTAATATAAGACAAATCATATGAGTCTAAAAGTTCACCAGGCCAGTGTCACTACATACCATCATAAGTGCCTTGAGTCAACTGTTGTTTCCATTTGGCGCTATATGAGTACAATTGAATTGATTTAAAACTAAATTAACCCTGACAGTGAATATTTATTTAGCTCTGTTTATTTGTGATATGATCCATATCCACATAGATCTTTTTATATATAATGAGATTATTTAATATGAATATTGTTAAATTCTCTAAAAGCCTTATTAAAGGTCAACTTAAAAGAAATTGTGGTAGTTCCTTCTTTTACAAACAATTTCCAATCAAAGTAGTAAAAGGATAGAAAAAGAAATTAGGTTACAGTGTTTTGGATTCAAATCCCTACAACAATGTGTACACCCTTAAGCTTTATGCGTTATAGCGCAAACATATTTCTAAAATCATGCAAAACATAACACCCCATATATTTCAAACATTGTCAAAATGTATTCACCTGACTTAGTGGTATCTCACTGATTGCTCTTCAGATTAGGTAGAGTCAGGAATTATGCTTCACTGCTCCTTATGTGATGCTTTCAGATGTGTACCGATGAACTATCACTCTTAAAGTCTGCAAGGACAAGGTGTGCAGAAACAGAGGTGCCAATAGAGTTTCCTGTTTGTCTAGAAGTGAGAATTACCAAACACGGTGTGAATAAGGTGTATAAACTGATTTTTTACACCTTATTTAGGTGTGAATAAAGGTGTATAAAGATTTTTTTTTATTGTGGCTATAGGTGGACTTGTTATTATTGTTCAAATACTGTTTGTTTGTTTGTTTGTTTGTTTGTTTGTTTGTTTGTTTGTTTTAGCATGCACACGTCCAGCTTCACTTTCCTTTTTTCTTTTTTCATTTTCATCTTGTTCCTCTACTACTTCCTCTTCTTCCTCTGCTTCATATCATACATTCAATATAAATATCTTTATAAAGCCTTTAGTATAGCCAGTGTACCCACAGAAAGTATACTCTCATCCTAATAGGACCTATAACTTTTATACTGTTTAAATTAGAGTCGCTGAGTGATTACTGTATGGTCTATGCTGACCTCTTGTGGTGGACAGTTTTAACTACATGTCTACGCTTTCTCGTGGCACAAAGCATGCTGGGAGAAAAGATTTGAATTGTCATTTTGCAGAATTTAAATAAAGTATTATCATCTAGAAGCTGCGACTCAGACTTTGGCGGATGTGGACCTGACATCAAACAAAATATCATCATCATAATAATAATAATAATAATAATAATAATAATAATAATAATAATAATAATAATACATATATATATATAATACATTAGATAGATAGATAGATAGATAGATAGATAGATAGATAGATAGATAGATAGATAGATAGATATGTGTGTGTGTGTGTGTGTGTGTTAATTGGAGTTCATATTGCTGTTTGTACACACGCTATGTTGTTGTATTTTGTGTGTCGGTAGTAGGATATTTCTATACAGTATTCGTACCGACGCTCTCCAGTTGGCGCTGAATGAAGTCCCGATGAGGATGATTGACATGAGATCTGCTGACGAAAGCGGGCTGAAGCGAATCTCGGCAAAGTAAGAGTATGTAGATAACGGAAATCGCTTGGGATTCCTTTCTAAATAAAAGCGTCAATGTTCTTTAAGCGTTACAAGACTGTCCGCACGCGAGGTACAGTATGGAAAATAGCACAGTTATAATGTAGATGTTTTCGGTGGAGCTAATATATATCCCTCACTAGAGTCACATAAAAACGGGAAGACTTTGAAATGAGCGTTTTTAAAAAGAAACTTTTAGTTTGAAAGGACATCCCGGTAGTCTTTTTAATGGTTCAGTTGACTTGACAACTTCGCGAAGGGATACGAAGATTACAACAAGTGGATATGACAAGTTACTCAGTCCGAATGACTCAGTAAGAATGTTCAGCATGGATAGAGTATAACTTAAAATTAGTGAGCATGTACGGATTGTTAGGTCGTTGCTAGCCTCCAGGGACACTTTGCGGCCGTTGTGCTTCAGCTCACAGCAGACTGACTCATCTTTGCACACTGTCACTTGTTGTGCACTCTTATACGTTATAGACAGTTTTTCCCTCTTAAAATAAATATTCCGACATTGTTAGAGTTATACTAGAAAATTTGACGACTATAAATTATTGTAAGTATGATGCTAAAACTCGCAGGTGACAACATCATGGATAGCCACCGAGTCTGAGTAACAGCGCATTTTGGGAGCGAGCCCCGCTAATCTCAAGTTGGAGACAGTCTCAGCGATGAGCGCGTCCTCAAAGCCGCCTTTAGGGTAAGTAGCCCATTTCTAAACAAACACTCAACACACCAGACTATTTACAACTCAGTGCTTGTGTTTTTTCTTCTGATTGTTTACGTAACATTAAAAGAACTTTCTGGATAATTGTAATAATGTCAGCTGGGAATTTGCCTTGGCTGAATGCTTAAAGTTAACAACCTCTAATTTCTAGTCTTACTATGAAAGCCATAACCTACCTACTAATGGGTTCGGTTCTAATGTTCTCGCGATATTATACGGTGCTATTTGTTATAACTTTTAGTTTTTCTTTTTTACCACGGCAATGAATTATTGTAGATAGGCCCGTTGCCCATTCAAGTGTATATGACTGCCCAGTAATAACACACAGCCTATAGTCAGCACCGACAACAGAGAGTGTTCCAGCAGCTCAGTCTGTTTGCCACACACATAGAAAAAGCCATGAGCAGCTTCGAAGCACAGAATATTTTAACTGTCTCCTTGGTGGTTCATGGAGAGACATTAATGAAGATCTGGGGCTGGAACAGCAACAACTGTGAACTGTACTTTCCAAGGGCTCCTTTTAATTGTGCAGTTTGGGTGGGGCTGCCACTTGCATATTGAGTCTATCTCCCATTTAAAACCAAACATAAACTAAATGCAACCTGATTATCCTACATGTTATGAGAGCTTATATTAGGGCACACTCCAACAGATCATACCAAGTAACTCCTTATATCCTACTGTACATTTGAATGCCAAAACATGCTATTGTTGACAACAGTCCACACAGTATGATTGCAGGTCTAGTCTTTCACATGTTGTTGTGCTACAAGGGGATGAAAGTAAGTGTTTTCCACCCTAAATGCAGTATTGCTGATTTATATTTACCAGTCTGTATGTTTTTGTTGTCCATGGGTAGAAAGGCAAGAGATAAAAGGCCTAATTATAGCCTTCGGCTGCCTATGTTTTTAATAATATGTCATAATAGTCAGTGTCTGTTTCTTTTCTTCTTGTTTTTTACTGGGTGGTCAGCAAAAGAAAATTAGTGTGCAATGTCCTGGTGAGCTGCTCGGTCCCTCAGCATCATTATGTGGTACTTGGGTGCTAATTATGGTCATACCTGTGTACTTGAGAGCCCCTGTTGTTGACCTTGTCAATTCTGATCTAGTTTAGATGAGTCATTCCTTTTACTCAGCGGGACACCATAAAAATGCCATCGTCCATGTGCTGTAGTTATGTAGTAATAGCTCACTATCGGATAAACAGTAAACCGTGGTGTTCTTCAGGGGAAATACCAGCAACACTTGATAGTGTTGATGAGGTGAATAAAATTTTGGTCTTTTCTTTTTTCTCCTGCTGTGACCTTTAAAGCAAAGGTTCCTTTAACCAGATACTCTTAATTACAGTGATTCCAGACTCTTAAGTGCTTGTTGGCCAAATTATAAAGCAGACAGGTCACGGAGGTAGCTGGCAGTGGAAGCAAAATGGCTTTTTATCTGCTCTTTATGTGACATTTCTTCCCATTTAAATCTACCTTGACAACTCCTTTTGTTCTGTGATCTCTCTATCGTCATCACACAGGGAGTAGCTACTTTACTACACAGTGCCGCATTCGTGAAACACAGCTCATAAAACTGCATTAACATCCAGCACAGTCAAACAGACTGGGAAGAGACCATTGATTGTTTTTCTTTTTCTTTTTCTTTTTTAAACTTTTGTACCTAGCTAGTGAAATCTGAGCATGTGCATGTTTGATTGTGTATCAGTGCTTACAAAGCCTGTTTTTATCAGTAGTCCAAAGTTGGACTGAATAAGGCCTTAGTTCCTAAGCTTTAAAGAAAGTCTAATTAGGCATGAATATAACGTTTGATTGTTGTTGGCTTTTTTTTTTGCTTGTTTTTGTTTGTTTCTTTAATACTGTAGGGTCTGCAGTTTACAATATAAGATGTATAGATGACAGTTGTGTAAATAAAATGAAATTGAATTGAATAACAGAAACAAATGATTTCCCAGTGAGAACGTTACAAAAAGTCAGGATGAACATCCGACAACATGTGTCCTCATCTGAAGCAAAATTGTTTTCAATCACCCTCTTTTTTTAGTGTGTGTTCATTCTATTTATACCAGACTAGTCCTCTTTCTTGAAGTCTTAATGAGCACACTGGTGTTTTCCTCTGCATGTCTGGACCTGGGGTGTTTGTGTGTCAGTAAGTGACTGCCTCTGTACTTGTTTGTGTGCCGAGCGAGGTTGAGAGCAGAAGCGTCTGTTTAATATGGCACAGAAGTAATAAGTAAACAGAAGAGTTGCTTAAATAAATGGAGAATTAATTAAAGCAGAGCCACTAAAATAAATTACAAATTCACAGAATTCCCCACTTGGTTTTTTTTCTTCCATCCTTTAAAGTGTTTTACTGAGGTGGTAAAAGTTTAACAAGAATTCTTTTCTCTTTTCTTGAGACGCCGTTGATGCATGTGACGTCAGAACCTTGTGAGTTTACTTTGGTCACATGGTTCAGTCCCCAGTAACAATCATCCACCCAAACCTCACATTTGTTCCCACTTATTAGCTGTTCAAAGGACCCCTTGAAGCGCAAAGAGCAAAAAAATAAAACAGCCTCACCGCCGTCAACGTCCAGATTTGTGCTGCCGTGTGCTTCATCGCTGGTGGGCCACACATCCTACTTTAAACACATCTGCAGTTTTTTTGGTTTATTTGTTTTGGTGCCCATTCAAAAACACACCCACAGAAAGATGGGGTTGGAGATTTTACAGATAAATTCTGTGTGCATGTATACAAATACACACACCCAGATGTAATTACTGCATGCCACGCTGCCTGTCCTGTTGTATGTGGATGTCTCTGTGAACTAATAAGTGCTGTATATGAAGAGAGGTTTCGCCTAGCTACAGTCAAAATGTTCATTACTTTGAAATCGTGTCTGAACTCAAATGCCATTCTTACTGTTTGACTGTTTGCATAGCATTTGAATGCCATTTGCGTCTCACACTTATAGATAGACTAAGAGTAATCTAAGATAGGATACTGTATGTCTTTTTATAGCTAGTGTCTCAGATGATTTTTAGACAGAAGCAGACGTAACCTTTCCAAACCTCACACCCACTTCATAAAATATTAAGGTTCATGTGGTCGGCTGCTGACTAAGGGAGTTCCCTTCTTTTTGTCTTTGCTCAGAAGCCTATACAGTGTGCATATTTAGCAAAGGGCGTACATGGTCACAGCTGGACGCTTAGTGTTATTTTTATGATGAGTTAAATTTAACTCATGAAAGCTGAGATGGGAAAGAGAGGGTTGCGTTTGAGGCTATGCATTGTTGGCAGTAGTGCAGTATGTATCTGGTAATGTCTGCATACAGTTCTCAGGCCATCCCGTTTAAAATAGAGAGGGTGTGGATGCAGTGCTTCTGCAAGCCTGTTCAGCACTGATGGAATATATTTGCTCAAAAGCACAAGACTGGCATATAATCTTTATGTGAAGTAGTTGGCTTATTAATTAAATTATCTGGAAGTGCTACTCCTTTAATTAACAACAACAGTGCATTTTACAAGGCCAGACACAGTAGGATGAAATTAATCAGTCCTTGGGCAGCACTATCAAAGCAGCACTTATGCTCAGAAGATAGTTACTCCAGCACTATGCTTTGTTATATCAGTGACATTTCAGACATCTAGACTGGCCCTATTTATAAACTAGGTTTAGGTTCACTACATTATCCACTCTGTTTTCTTCCACTTGTCAACCTCTGCCCCCACCCTCCCACCCCCTGCAAAAAAAAAGCACTAGCAGACACCTTACAACAAAGTAGTGCTTGTATATTTGACAGTATCTAGAGTACACTGTATCTGCCTGTATTGTGCAGCTGTTATGCACTGCTCAGATTTATTTCTGGAAGCCTGCTGTCATATGTTAGTCTCTGTGGTATGTGTGTTTGTCACAGAGGAAGACAGACGGACTGCATGTGTGTGAGTAAAGCTGGGTGGATTCATCTAGCTGATGTGATAAAGCAGAGGTATTGGAGTGTTCAATGTGATAGGTTTGCACATGTTTAACCTTGGAATGTTTCTCCCTGGTTTTGCCTTCATTGCAGAGAAAGATAAGGAATAACCTGTAATCATATCAGTAATTTACCAACATGTGACATTTTTAAGCTATTATTATTAAACACATAAAGGGTATCAGAAGGGAGCGCATGCAGTCTTTTTTCATGTTGGCAAACCTTCCTTTAAGGCATGACTTTCTGCCAAAAGTTATGAATGAATGCTTTTGTACTTTTCCCCCCACAAATGCTGTGATAATATTTCACTTTTCAGCTTTTCTGAAGCTTTACACTGATTCGTGTTATATATTTTTTTTTTAAATTTTTTGCTCCTTCTTTTCTTCCTGTCACTCCAGCAGGAGTTCTCTCTAATTGAACAAGCAGCAGCTTAGGGAATAGAGAATAAACTAATTATTATTTCCTGCTGTTGTTCCTCTACATTCCACTCTTTGCTCCACCCTTACTATTCCCTTTCCTCCTGTTCCCCCTCCACACAAGGCTTTGTGCCACCTGAGATTCCCTTTTCTCTTTCTTTCTTACTAACTATTTATTCTCTTTTTTTTGTTCTCTTACTTCTGTTGGTCTGTTTGCCACCCGTGAGCTTTACCACAATGTAGCTGGAACACAGTGAAATGCCCCCTGGAACAGACCAGTTAATAAATGTTCAAATAAGACCAAATAAGAAAAGGAAAAAACAGGCATGATTTTTCCAGCTCTGCAGACAGTCTGTTAAGTCAGCTTCCTGTTCCTGTATTTGGAGAATTATGGTTGTCTTGGTACATGTTTTGTGCTAAACTGTTTACAGCATGTCTCTTAGTCACTGGTCACAAGCAGACATGATAACTATATATGTCAAAAGAGATGAATACAAAAAAAGAGGGTTGATGAGTAGTGGTGCTATCCACAGTAGGTGGATTTTTCCCTTTAGTTGTGAAATAAATACTCTGAGTTGTGGTTAAATGGTTGGTGAAATTACATCCTAAGTCCTAATCATTTTTTCCTTGAGGTCTTCCATAAAGTCAAGGAATGACGTGAAGCAAAAATCAAAAGGAGACAGACGAATACTTTAGCAGTGCTAAACTCGTGCACATGCAACAGGCTGTGGTGAATTTGTGATGTCCCAAAGATCACTCAGAGACAGCTGTAAATATTTTGTCCTGTGCATTCTTGCCATGCAGGTTTATGCAGGCTATAAAAAACATAAACTCTTTAAAAAATATTGTTTCCCTTACATGCTAGAAATAGCAGCAAAGCAAAAAGGTTGTTACAATAAGAATAGTTGCTCTTGTCCATACTTTAATATAAATTAGCACCAATCTAACTGTAGAAAATAATTGTTACATTTATAAAATATTTATAACCTTTGAATGTAGCTAATGCAATGGGGTGGTGTTATCCTTTTGTAAAAGCTGGTCTGGTACATCCTGTGCTCAAGCATTGAACCAGCTTTGATTAGCATTTAAAGAATTCAAGCAGGGCTGCCTTTTGGATACCTCAGGTCATTTCAGTCCATCCTTCTCTAAGAAAAAAAAAAAAGACAGTTTGACCAAAACCCTGGATTACTGGTTGCTGGTTCCATCTGAGGTTATTGTGTTAGCTAACTGTTTAAGAGTGTAAGCAACCTAATTGATCCCATGAGTAACAAATCATTTAGCACCTGCGGTGTGTGTGTTCTTTTGTTTTTTTGTCCCACGGGTTATTACGGTCTCTGCACACATGTTGATCAGACTCTGCAGAGCCCTAACTTGGTTCTTTTGGAGAAGTCAGGACTTAATAATCAGGTAAATTAAAGTTTCATGCAAACTAAAAATATTAACACTGGAGCCTCAGACTGTTTGCAAATTCGGGGCTATTTATAGTATGTAATAAGGTTACTGCTTGTATGCAAATTTAGTGAAATGTTTTGCATTTGGGCAAATGAGACGGTAAAACCGGATATGATTTATCAGTCTGAGGAGAGCTAATGATTGTATGCTGCCTGCAAGACCGTTACTATGGCAACTCATTTGTTTGTATGTCTGTTTTTGTTTGACAAAGATTGGAACTAAAAGTTCGATTAAGTACATGACAGATGTCAGAATATACAGATTTCCTGTTATTAATGGTTAAAATTCCTTAAAACAGTTATGAGCGACAACAGTGTTTTAGCTTTTTGTATTGTATCCATTTTTTTTACATCCACTTATGAATGGTACAGGTACTAAGACAGTTGCTAGCAATTTTTGTTTCTGTATTTTTGCCTGACTTGTAAACTACAAAAACTTGTTTTGACATGGAAACTGTAACTTTTAAGGATTATTAAAATATCTAACCAGAGATGTTACATTTTAAGAAAATCCGAGGTTCAAAAATAAATGCTGACATTTTTTCATTTGCTTCTCTATGCTGTTGTAATTTTCACTTGGCTGTAGTGAGAGGGGCAGCGGTGATACTGTGAATGTAGAGGATCAAGCTGGCATTTCCAGACTCGGTTTACTTGACATTGAGATGCGGTGGGGGTTAAGCACATGGATAGTAATATGAGCATCGAGACATATGCTGAATTAGAAGGTTTTGTGACTAGCAACTGCAAACAAATGCTTGTCTTGGCTCATATGTCCAATTTCAGTCTTCCACACTCTGTCTCTTGTTCATTTGTGTTTCTCCGGGTCACTCACCCTGGGTGTGCATGCCTCTCAAGTCCACAGCTGCTACTGGACTAAGATCTGCCTTCTTTTGCAGTCAAGTGGTGTAAATATAGGTTGCCATGGGGACACCATGACACTCAAAGGGTATGCTGACTAAATGCATGTGTGGAGGGAGAGCCTGAGTGTCCCGGATGTGTGGTGCACACTCTGTGTCTATTGCGTAATCAGGTGAAAATGTAAGTCTGACTTTTCAAATGTGTGATTACTCGACAAATAGATGGAAAAAATATAAATGAGTAAATCTGATAAGACATGGAACACATAAAAATATTTTTTGTGCTTTATCTAGATTAGGCTTAATGTTTTTTTCTCATAAATTAAATGTAAAAGAAGCCTATTTTAACGGATACATAAAAATAAACACTTACGGTAACTTTCATCTATTTTTTCCATAGTGGACAAAAAATGAGAAGAGCATAGTATGTTGTTACATTGTTTCTGTGTGTGAGTGTGTTTTGAGGCAAGCGTTGGTTGACTTCTTCTTTTCAAAAGAAAAGTCTTGCAGGACCTATATTGTCTTATTTTGTACACTTTTTAGAATGCATAAAATATGTCATACTGCCTGTAGGCCATTCAGTGTTGTGTTTTTTTCTTATTAGTCCTCTGCATTCTCACTTGGCTGTTTCCATTAGTCAACTGTAAAGTGTGTTGCAGTAGCTCTATCCTCTGTTACAAATGCAGGGTGAATGACATTCAGGAACTAAACAGAACAGAAGTGTGCCAGGGATCCTGCAGTAGCCTTTCGGCATATGGGTCACCTGCTCAACCCAGTGGGCTACACTCAAAAATGTGTTTTGATGGTTCTGATAGAGGATAATATACTAGGTTCATGCACTAGTATATTTGGATATTGGGTGCATAAGATCTTGGAACATGGGATCATTTAATCAATGTTTCCTTGACAAATAAGGTTAAATGCTACATTCTCTAACCTTTATTTCTCCCCTATTTAGAAACAAAGTGAAGGTGGTCTCCAGTGTGTTTTTAGTGTTATGCAATCTTTTTACCAAACAGGAATAATCTTAACTCTGACGTACACATTGGCAGTGTTTGCATTTTGTAGTGTAATATGTGTGCCACCACACAAAGTCATGCCTTAACATTCAGTCATGAATTAACCCAAGTGTCTTGATCAAGATTGAGCATAGTAATATTCAGGTTATAGAAGAGGTAAAGCATATTTTCAAATATTTATTTATGTGCCTTCTGGTAATTTTTTATAGCTGCCCACATGTTCTGATCTCAGATGCACCATAGACTGGAGCCCGGCTGATGCTGAGGGTTAAAAACATCTGACGTTGCTGTATAAACCAATAATTTTTTTATATATGTGAATACATTGCTATAGACTTCTTTTTATACGAAGGGAAACTGATGTGTACTCCTGTGCAGAAAGTATTGTGGACAATTTTTTTAAAAGAATTTTAATAGAGGCCAGCAAAAGAAATCCTTGTTAATGCTGTTTTGTCAAGTAAAAGGAACTATCCATTAGTAACCTTTTCTGTGTGTGCAGGTGTGTATGTGTGTGAGCATTGTAACTTAGTCTCTCCAGCAGCACTTACTGCCCCCCTGTGCCAGAGCTGGGTTTCCTTTTGCGTTTCATTCCTTGGTGCTTCTTTACTTTCCCACTCTTTCTCTCTGTTTACGCTCATTCTAACTCTGTGGGAGACTAGGCTTCTTCTAAAGGAGTCTTTGTACATGTTTGAGCGAGGAAAAGCGAGAGAGAGAGAGGGAAAGGGAAATGTTACGGTGAGACAAACAGCAAGCGAAAGAGAGAGGAGGATACTAGCTGCCTGTGTTAAGCCTGGCCAGGACCCAGTCCCACAGTTCCACAGAGCCCTGTGCTGTTTACCTTAGAAGACTCAGACTTAACAGGAAAATGCAAAAAGTCTCTCACAGTTACAGGTCTGTAAACCTGCTCTTTCATCACTACACACAATTTTAGGTGCGTGTATGGTCACAGATTTTCTAGTCAATAATTAGAAGTGACGTGCACTGTGATTTGACTCCAAATTCCAAAAAGTGAAACATTCTCACTGCACTGGATAATGAGTCAATGACTCTATGAGTCCTTTGGGCGAGAGTTAGTTGATATGTGACGTAGCTGTTAATGGTTAACTTTAGCCAGGTTAGAGTCCACTCACTGTGCTATGTCCATGTGCAAATGTCCTTCATTTTGCTGCCTTTGAACTGGGCAGGGATAACGTCGAGAATACTGGATTGAACAACTTTGGAGTCTACAATTAAATGCATACACCGATTCCTCAGAGTGTCTCCCGAATCCTTGGAACGAGAGTTGTAAACAGTCTGATATATAACACATTCGGAACACTTAATCAGCACAAGGACTGTTTTTGATGTGAGTGGGATGTTTTTTCTTTTGTTATCCAAGGCTAATACTTGAGAGAGTGAGTGTGTCCTTAATCATATGGCACTTGTCATTGCTGAGAGAATGAGCTGTTTCATTTCTGTCTAATCAGCTGTGTCTGTCAGGGCAAGTACAGTTTATGTTAAGCCGAGGTCAAACACACAAGAAGGAGCTTGTCATTGACATCTGTCATAGTGCTCACGAAGGAGCTGTGTGGCTGGAGTTTGTTTTGTATCTCCATCTGTTTTTTTAAATTGGTGATTTTCATAAAAGTATTTTAAAGAGATTAAATGATGCGTGGTCTGCACCCTGGCCCATTCAGTACTTTATGGCTTCCTTTATTTCTGTTAAGAAAAAAAACAATAGAATTTCTAATTTTCTCAACGCTGCTACAGTTCTGTCAGCCCAATTTTGTATTTTGTATTACTGTTAATAACGTTGTTGATTCATAGGTTCAGATATGTTTATACATTCTCCTCAGGGGTGGGATAAAAATGGATGAGGGGTGTTGTTTCTGTCAAAGCAGGGATGTTAATTTGCCTTTGGAAAGCTGTTTGACAGCAGGCATTGATTGTAGGAGTGTAGGAGTGATATTAAAGAGGCAATAGACCAGATAGATTAAACAGCTGCAAAAGGCTCAGAGATCTTGATAACCAAAATAATCATCTTGGCGTGTCTGTAGTTTGTTATGTAATCTTAATGAAGGGAAGGTTATGTCACAATCAGAAACAGAAAGATAGAAAAAAAGTCACCATTAGTATTCCGGCTGCCCCTGATGTGGTAGCAGTGGGTTGTATTCATAGGCTGTCATGTTGTGTAACTGACTGAACTTCAGAAAAAAACAGTAATGATTCAGAGGAAACAGACATATATATAATATATCATTTGTTTGGATAAAATGAATACGTCATTAGGAAATTTTAAAGTATTGTACCATATGAAAGGGATGGCCTAAAAATGAAAAAATATTCTTATTTGTGTATCTCTCCAACTGTCATCACCAAGAAGGAGGATGAAGGCCCATGCCCCACCTCCACCACCGGCTCCTCAACCCGCTCCACGCCACATCTTCAGAACCACTACACCTGATGGGGGAGGGACATCAAGCATGGAGGCCAAGGAGAACATCCTGAGGGCCACAGTGGATTTACAGTTAACCCTGCCACAGGGCAACCAGATTTATGTGACTGAGGATGGAAGGTGAGAAAAAATAGGCCCACACAAGCACAAATCAAACATAGTTTTGATTTGTTCATTTTATTGTCACATGTGTCATGACCAAAAGTTTTGCCCATTAATCTCATATTATTTGACTATAAAATGTTCATATATCTGTAGCTGTTTTATTTATATCTGGAAATACAAATCTAATCTAACCTTAGTTTATTGTTAGTTCTGCGATATGATTCTATAGGTTGATCTTCGTTCACAGTCATCAGAAAAACTGTATGTTTGTTGCTCCTGTGCATGTTTTGTTTACCGTGCCAGCGGGGCCTCGTCAAGGGGTTCCATTCCAATTTCCAACACACGCTTTGTCCCAGAGAGTCAGTGGCTGAGCTGCTAATGCTCTCTGTCCCTAATGAGGTTATCGTCTGTAGGGCAGAAAATTGGGGATGTCTCTCTTGTATAAAACAACAAGAGACTCTTTTAATAACTATAGAGAATGTATCACCATCAGATGCCTCTGTATACTCATCACTAGAAAAACTATGTATCCTATTATTGTCATAGAAGCTTTCTAACATGCAGAACTAATATAATAGAAGAAGGGCCTGAAAGCTGAGGCTCTGCCATTCCACTTTTAAATATTCCACAAACCACAGGTTGTTATGACACTATGAAGGTAAGACCTTGTATGACCTATGTTTAATAGAAGATGGTCATACTATGATCAATGTTGCTTAAAACATCAGAACCTGTTGCTATGACAGAGGGATAAACACAAATCATTCATACAAAGGCTCATTCACTACCTCCACCCTAAGGTCAAAGTGCAGACTCCTCATAAACTTATATCATCTGTTATATTCTGTAGTGATAGTTAGTGATTAAATTCAAGGACTAAAAATAGCACATATAGGAATGTGCCAGCACATTGCAACATATCGTTTACGATAAAACGATATGCTTTACGGTTATGGGCTTGGGACTTTTTAGTTTTATGTTTTTTGCACTTAAAGGACATGCTGTCTCATTTAAACACATTCCAGTTATGACTATACCGGAGATGAGGTAATTCTCTACTTTAAAAGTAAGTGACACAGTGGTTGAATAAAGATATGGCATATCTTTGCATTCTTCTGATCTCATAAACTTCAGTTATTAATGTAATGTTCCAGTGTTTTTTTTTTTAGTACTTTTATTCCTGCCTTATTAATCCTGTGATTAAGGGAAGGTGTGCCTCACAAAGGACTCAGAAACTCTCAGAGGCTTTGCTCTAGTTAACGCACCTTTGCCGCTCTCTTAAAGCACAAACTTATTTCACAAAAGTCGAGTAGTCATGTTAAATAAACGTGATCTCAGTATTGACAAAATAGAACAAGCTATAGGATATTTGCTATAATCAATCAGCACGAGCGTGATTGTGGGTTTATTTTGTAGTATTTAGAAATAGTGAAAAATGTATTGGTGCAGATATAGCACTAGACATGGCATCTATATTGCAGGCATGATAGTATATGTTATTACTGAATTAATACTGTGGCTTATGCAGTTAGTTAGTTGTTTAGTTTTTATCTGGTTGTGTGTTTTTGTTGTCATGCTCATATTAATATTATTATTAAACCTAATATATAATTTTTATGACCGCAGTGTCACACTTCATGAATCATCTAGATGCCCTGTGCACCCTCGTAATGTAATTTGTCACACTTTAAATATTTACGATAGATACTTGAAACTACAGCTTAGTAATGCTTGACCATAACATGGCTAAAAATGATCCTAGGTGAACCAGGGAGGTATATATTCAGTGCTAGAGTAAATAAATAGAAACAAAATAGGGTAAATACTTAGAGATAGCCATTATGTTTTGGCATGTTTTGTATGATATGAATCTCGAGAAGCACATCAGACACTGGGTCTGTTTTTGGTTTTAGTTGCAGTCTGCGTCCATGTGTTAGTGATTGTCAATGGTGCTCTTTGTAGCAGTATCTCTCTCAGTTCTGTCATCTGATCTCTGTTCCCAGAAAACATTGGAGACTGTTTCTAGGTTTCTTTATGTGAGGATTGACAAGTAGTACTATAGGCCTCCACATGAGCACCGCAATCCAAACAGGCACACAAAGCAATGGGCATAAGTGAATGACAGAGGCATTATTTTTTATGCCCAGTGCTTTGTCACTACCTTTTTTGTAAAGACTTTTAGATGGACTGCACAGGTGAAATCTTCAGCAACCACCTTACCTTTTATAGAGCATATGGACGTGCTCAGGTTTTAGTTCTACTTCACATACAGTATGTTATTTTTCAGTCAGTGTTTTGCCTTATTAAACAATAACATTAATTTTTGTAGGGTTTTAAAATGGATAAGAACTTTCTCAGAAAAAGGTACTACTGTTATACAATCAACCTCAAATGAATGAGAAATATTTGTACAGAAAGAATTAAGATGAAGGCATTGTTTTGATGTTCATATTTAAATCACTGCTGCTGTCACTGTGTCTGTATTTTGTCTGTGGAAATGCCTTAGATCAAAATACCACCCATTGTTTTTAACAATTTTAAGTGCATCAAGTGAGAGTGTGGGATTGTTTCATTCTGTTCTCTTTACTCGAGCTAAGCTTCGAAGACTTTGTAACCCTAGCTTTTGTCCTGCCTCCCTTTCTTCTCTTCTCATTTCTTCCTGCATTTCTTTCTTAAACACACACACACATACACACCCACACACACACACACACTTTCCCTCTCACTCCTATTATCTCTCTCTTTCCCTCTCAGTAAAGCACTGATGGATCTGCTGGTTGAGCTGTGTAGTCGCTACCACCTGAATCCAGCTCTGCACACTTTGGAGGTTCTGTCTCCTGAGGGCCAGTCTTTGGGCTTCAAGCCAAACGCACTGTTGGGCTCCCTTAACGTGGCCTGTGTGCTTATCAAGGAAAAAGTCTCGGAGGAGAAAGTGGCGCGCAGACCAGCACCCAAAGTGCCAGAGGTGAGTTGCAGTGGATCCTGACACCTTGAGCTTCCTCCTGTTTTTGTCATATGTGCTTTGTATGTTGGAGTATACTGTTACAGCATATTTAAAACCTGCAAATGTTTTCTTTTTTATGCCTGGCTTGGATTTGTGTTGTTTTGATCGCACAAAGGTTTATCTCATGTTTTCACAAATCAAATTTGCATTCACTGCAAGTCTTATGTAATGCCTGTCCCTGTCTGCCTTTTATCACTGACCACTGGCAGAAAGCATGGCCAGTGAATCCTGTAAGGGCCATTGCTAAGGTAGGAAGCTGGTTGGTATTAAACTGGCCAGCATTTCTGAGTCCCTTATTGGAGTTTATAAACTGGTTTTAAGTCTAGTGTGCTTTTTCTGTCTTATTGTCTGTCTGGATGTTTTATTCTATTCAGCATCAATCTTTTTCTCTCTGCCTTTTCTTGTCTTCGCCTTCACTCTCCTCCTACCGTTTGAATATTTGATGAGTACCTTACCTTTAGTTACCATGCATTATTTCTCTGCTCTTCTCAGGGCTCACTGGCTGCTCTCTCTCCCTTTGACCCCACCTGGCCTTAGGCCAGAGGCTGACACTGTTTCAGACAGCACTGTCAGTCATTGGTCTTCTCTGTTTTATCTCACATCTTCTCATTATGTAACCAATTTGAACAGATCAGATTAAATAGCTTGTTTCAATTGCCAGTGTATTGGATCCACCCAGTAGTCTAATATGTTAGCCCAGCAATAAAGTCTACGGTTATGGAAGAAGTCGTTCACACTGCTATTGAAATGTGTTTTGTTGATATAATTGGGGTGTTCAAAATGTAAGAAACAAAATTCAGTAAAATGCAAACATTTAAAATGAGTGTAGTACCTATAAAATTGTCAGAAGTAAGTAATCAGAATCACAATGCTTTATTAATCCCTAAGGAAATTATGTAACTAAACTGATTCACTGAACAATAGTTAAACATAAATAAACTGTTTGTCCTTTCCCGATGCACCAGAAAAACTAAACGGAAATGGCTATCAGTAACAAAGTAAAAAATATTTCAGTTTTGCACCTTATTTTAATATTACATTATACTATCAGTCACCTGTTTTGGTTGCTAATTTGATTATTCATGGTTAGGAAAAATTGCTTCAGTCACAAAGATGGGAAATTTATTTTTGTCTCCATTTAACCTTCTGATAGTCTGGAGTATTTCAACCATCTATCTATTGACCATATTAGCAGAAACATTAGAATATACCCATGTCACAGGCTAAAAATACTGTTGATTTTAGAAAACCTATGACCATCAACCTGAACATTTTCATATATAATGGGTAAATTATAACATCTTAGCACCTCTTCCACAATTTGCTGATAAGCTTGATACATTCACGAAAGAGGCTGCCAAGTAGTACTGTGGTAGAATTGTTGCGCTTTCTTTTATTGTTATTTCTTTTTCTTTATTATTGAAGTGTCATCCTCTCTGTGTTCTCCTCTACTCTTTATATTTTTAAACCGAAATATGCTATTGTACATCAATCAGAAATATAACTATATATTATATATATAGTTAGATTTAATACATTTTTAGGAAACAAAGTTGATCTTATGGCATTTGTCTTTTAGGCTAGGTTATGTTATCCGTCAGTTAACTTTGTTGTATTTTTTCCCTTAACTACATCGTCCTTTTTCTTGACTTGATGATTCATCCTTGATTAGCTTTTAATGTCATCCAGCTGTTTGCGTGTCTAATTTTCTCCATCATTTTCCTTTTGTGTATCAGAAAACTGTGCGATTGATGGTGAACTACCATGGCAACCAGAAGGCCGTAGTACGGGTGAACCCCTTGATATCGCTCCAGGCTCTGATACCAGTCATTTGTGACAAGTGTGAGTTTGACCCTACACGTGTCCTGCTGCTGAAGGATAGCATCAGTCAACGCGAGTTACCGCTGGACAAAACTCTAGCAGAACTCGGGATCAAAGATCTCTACGTACATGATCAGAGGCTAGGTAAGCCTTAACTACCTGACCTTATTTCTCTTTGCTCTTTGTGAAATATGTCAGATAACTGTTACTATTGTTTTCACAGTAGCACAAAAGATGATACAGACCCTAAGCAATGATACTTTTTTCTTTTGCCTAACTTTTAATGTGGAAATATTTATTCATTAACCTGTGTAATGCTATAATGGAGAAGCTGCACAGTCTCACAGGCAAACGAATACACATATCATATCACACACATATCACTAACCATATTTACAAAGCTACAGTCTTTGCAATGGCTGCATTGATCTGGAAACAGGAGAAGGAAGACAAGATGGAGTTTTTTTCTGTGGATTTGATTTTTAATAAAAGCTAAAGGTTTTTCCTCTCTGTTTTATCATCGGTGAACCGTGTTGGTCAGGCAAAATTTTATCTGTGGCTTGTATGGGAGGAACGCAGAGTGAAAAGGTGAATAGAAGATAAGAGTTGATAAGAACTTACTACCTTGTGACTGTAAATGTAACAGCAGCTACCTGTGATAATAAATGATAAATAAATAATAATAAATAAATAATGATAATGACTTGAGCGAATTTAAAGTTATCAGGAGTTTACAGAGGTTCCAGAGAAATGGAGCTAAGGTCTGTTTTCAGAGTCAGAATCAGAATACTTTATCAATCCCTAAGGAAATTATGTTTCCCAAATTATTTCCCAAAGGTTTCCACACAAACTGGAAGGCTTGTTGCCACCACAGAAGTGGTGAGAATTAGAAAGAATATATGTTTAAGGCAATACTGACAAGTTACCCCTCTGTTATTCCGTATGTCGGTACAGGTTGGCATAGACTGGTTAGCATGCTATATTCAGTATTCAGTATAAATCTCAGTTGTTGAATTTTCACATTGTTTAGATAAACTCTTAATTGGGTTCCTTAATAACTGTATTTTGTTTTAGATGTCGCTGAAATGTTTGGTACTTTGTGCCATCTATAATGTTGCAAATCTTATACATCTCAGCAGACACAGATTGTCAGATTAGTTTCCTGAATGTGGCTAAAGTTTACAGTACTAGCACCGGTAACCCTCCTTCCTTGCAGGTTAGCGTTCACGCTCCTGTGCTGCATGTGGTTACACATCACTTTGGTTACGTGGTTATATGCCACTTTACCCTGACACCACAGACGTACAACTGCTCATCGTTTTCTTCATCAAAGTACTGTGCAACCGTGCTGATTTTTGCATCTGTCAGCTGCTTGCTCTTCACCTTGCTCAAATGCACTGTCTAAAACAGAGAGAAAGAGGGTTGGAGCCCTCTGTCTGTGCTGTAGCCCCAGTTTTTTGCAGGTTGCATAATAACATCAGGTGACTGCTGTTGTAGAAAAAGAGCGTTTAAAATCCAAGGGGACTTGCTAAGCACATACCTAAATCTTACATATTTCACCTCTAACTCCAGTCACTTTAAAGCGAGTGTCTGCACATATGTTCAAAATTGTATTAACTTTTTAAAAGATAAAATAATACTTTGCTGTGCTGAATAAAACTACCTGGTAAACATAAGATGTAACACTTAAGATGATGATGGATGATGTGAAATTTAAGCAGAGAAAGGATGTTATCGTGGATACTGGTGTGTGCTTTGGCTTGCCCTGCTATTGTCTCACAGTATCTGCTGTTATCCTGTCCATACAATGGCTGAAATATTGAGCTTTTATGAATTATGTACAGCCTTTGTATTAATACATAATTCACCTGAGGGGCATTTGGGATCCTTCATGTAGTATGAAGTTATGGTTGTTTACTGCGCGATTGTCCACACCCACTGGTATTTATAGTTAAAGATTCTCTTGTGATCTCACAGTAAAAACGTGTATTTTATCACTTACGTGATGTGACAAGGAAACATGTAGAACATTATGTCACTTTTATGGTCAAGCACTCTTGTGCAAGATTTTGGTAATCAACAAGGCAACCCAGTTTCCCTTTAAACTTTAAAAATAAGAAATTTCTTTCTCAGCATTTGGTATGCTAAAATGTTTTTGGTAAATCGTAGGGTTCGAATCCTTTCCAAATCACTGCCTCATATTTTCAGTTACATTTTACACAGAGTCCTACCCTTTTGAAAACATAGTAGTAATGTGGTTTACTTTCATTATTATGAGGCCATTATACAAATGACTTCCTCTTGTGAATCAGTAGTTACGTAGTGCATCGGCTGTGCTGTGACACTACGAAAGCACAAGCACAGCCGCTCTGTGATGTAGATGAGTTATCCATTAATGACGTTTGTGTTTTTAAACTTTATCATGTTTTGCAGCTTTCCAGCCTAAAATGGCTTCTGCCCCTGCACTTAACTACACAGGTATTAGACGTATATATTGTCTGTCTTAGCGTTGGCACAACTCAAATACATGTGGTTGTTTAACCCAATGTATCGCTGCTTGCTTATTAACCCTGCTTCGTTGCTGCATTGGATATTAACCATTAACCAGCCATATTAAAAGAAATCATTTGTTGCTCTATGTACTTTTGATAACCTGCGTGATCATCAATGCCTTAAGGCTTTATTAATAAAGTGGCTTGCTTCTGCCTCTTTTCAGAACCCAAACTATGAGTATTAGCCCTTAAATGTTTGATAGTTAGTTTACCTTCCCTCTCAGTCCTTGAGTCTGTAGTTTTATCACGACACATTCTTACTTACTGCTTAGCTGATTATAAAGGTTGGGTAGAGGTGGACCTGAGGAAAAGCAAAGCTGCAGCTCCCTCTGCTGAGCAAAACTGGAAGGTTAATTTATTGCCTTTAAAACAGGTAAAAGGTATCTGTTTGGAGTAATATTTAGAGTTGACTGACTGTTTTTAAAAAAAACACTTTATTTTTTTCTGTTAACCTTATAACCATATGTTAACCTTTTCATTAACCTGTGCATGGAGAAAAAAACCACACGTCTTTCCTTTGTTCTTTCCTCCCGTTCTTTAATTATAAGGTGCTTACGTTACTTTCCTCCTCCTGCTCTTGTTTTACTTTTTTAGACTTTGTTCGCTCCAGTACTGGCAGTTTGGACAGACCAGAAAAAAAAGGCCTCCTGGGTATTTTCCAGTTCAGCAGGAGGAAATCCAAGGTAAGACTTGTTCCTGGCCAATATGCTGTATATGTGCAGGAAGTATGTCTGAATCATGAAATAAGAAAACAGCATGGACATCATTATAATTCTGCCCTTAGTTTTTGCATTTAATTATTTAGACAAGTATCATTAGAAAAATAATAGTGTGAAGTAATTTACAAACTAACCTTTAGCATCATACTTATAGGCCATTCATACTTAACCAACTGATAGCTGAGGCAAGCTAAATGCATGGCTGAATAGTTTGATGCTGCATGTTAGTTGTGCCTTCCGTTTGCAGACAGAGACAACATCTGTGGACATGGATGACTTTGATGATAAAATAATCCAAAACACTGACACACAATCCTGTGTAAGTATGTCTAACAATTTTTACAATGTCCAGAAGGGAAATAAAGCTCTCATCTTAACTTGTTAACTGAAGTTCCAGTTATTCTGTACAGAATAACTGGAAATAATACTGAGACTACTTGGGCGATCGTGGCTCAATACTTGCAATCGGAAGGTTGTTCCAGTTATTCTGTCCATACAGAATAACTGGAACATAATACAGACTACTTGTAGGGACTGACTGCTGTTTGTGCAAATTGGGAACATACCTTGGAGCCAGTGGCTTTTACCTTAAGTTGTGTTCATTATCATTGCTTTATTTTTTTAATATAAGGGATTTTCAAAAAATGTGTCATAATGAACAGGAGGACTTTAGCTTTAAAACGAGCATTAGCAATAGAGCAGCACTGCTAGTACTATGCCACCTGTGTCCTTTGTCATCACCTTTAGTGCTTGATTTTGGATTGCATTTAACATTTTACTGACTTGTACAGTTAAGACTATTGAAAGCTTCCTGTTGGTGCCTCAGGGTAAATTGTCCTACACGAGTTATATGTAGAATGTAGCATAATAGCCGTAATTTCACATGTCAACAAATACAAGACAAATGTGGATGAAAGTTGCCTTGTTATGTGCAATAAAACTGTCTTTTGACAAGGGCATATACTGTGCCTGGTATTTGCATGAGTAGATAACAAGGACCCATGGCAAGTTTGTGTTTAAGACCCACAGTCACAGTAATCCATCCATGACTGCGGGTCAGTAGTATTAAATTCATCCTGTGGCTTGAGAGTTCTGGTTTTTACATTCATTTACTCACTTTTTCTTATGTGGCAGCTGAAAAAGTGATACAACAGTCACTCCAGTAGGCTTGCTCTGTTTTTAGATGTTCTTCATATTCCTGTCTATGAGAAATTTTGATTTGGATGTGTCATGTTGGACCTCTACTGTTGTGTGTCACCAAAGCCTGTCACTTTGGCCAATCATCTATTAGTTTTAATTGAAATTTTAGTTGTGTCAGCTTTAAAAAGTAGTTCTGTAATAGAAACCCAACATTCCCTTTTGACCAACAACTTGATGACACTGCAGGAAAACAAAAAAACTTATAGCAGGAATAAATCTCCTGTAAATCCAGGCTTACGTACAGGAGAAATCTAATACAGAACCTGTTGGGGTGAAGGGAAGAGGAGGAAAAAGACAAAAGAGGAGCAGAGAGAGCTGTTAGAACGAAGACCAAGCACAAACTATGGTGCAGAGAGACGGGATTATTTCAATGCAGTAATGTATGCCGATGTCCTCCAGAGGGCAGTCATTCTATAAGATTAGTCAGCAGACTCTCAAGCATCTGTTCATCACAGGTCTTTATCACTGCAGTTCATATCACCATTACATTTTCTTTTATACAACCATCATCCATCTGTTTAATTTTGCATCTGAGCACTAATTTGGTAGCACGTATCTAATTTGGATACATACATATATATATTTTTTATTTTTTTAGTGAGGACTTGGTCTCTCTTATGTGTTTGACCAACTACATTTAAACAACATTGGAACCCATAAAAATATAAAAGCATTTGAGCTGATTTTAGATTCTGAATCTGAATTCTTTGTAAAGTTAAATTTCTGATCATGATAAACATCAGTAACATAACGTAAAAGATTTTCCTCCAAGATTTCTCTCCAGTATATCCAGATGCACATTTAGACGCTGCATTTAGCAGCACTGAAGCTGTTATAGCCATAACTAAATCAATGGCATTTGATTACATTAGCCTGCCTGGCTCCCTCCTATTCAGTACACTGCTCCTCTAAGCTTGCCCTTGACTCCACCCTTCCAACTTTGTGTCTACTGCCTAATACTGAGCATTATTAACATTATCTTCTTCTTTTCCTTTTCCAGCCAGTCCTCTTTATCCTTTTTTATTCTCTTCATTATCTTTAATTATTTCTTAAAGATTTTGCATATAGGGATCACAGTGTAGTTAAAAGGAAAAAAAGTCAGCAGACTATGAATTAAACATCAAAACTGTCATAGACACGGCACAAGTCATTTAGTTTACTGAAACACTGAAAAGTATGAAAGACAGTTTTGTTGGATTGATTTATATTTCTTTTTTTTTTATCACCCTTTCTACTGGACTTTAATGCAGCTTTTTTCCCCTATGATTGTTTCTCAGCCTGGACAATTTTTAGACCACACGCATGCATTTGCACACACCAGAAAACACACACCCACAGAGTGTTATCAACCCAATGGCATCACATTACCCTACCTTGGCTACATTAGCACTAAAAGCCCAGCCTCTTATCTCTAATTGTTCATTAGGGGCTAAACTACTGTGTGTGTCAGTGTAAGTGTGTGTGGTCATAAAACATTAGCATGGTCAAATAGCGTTATGTCTGGGAAGACCTTATTCTAAAGCAAACTCACTTATAAAAGTTTTTTTTTAAATATAGATTTTAAAATATGTGCAGTATTTATTTGTTCTTAGCTGTTTAGGGAGTGGCATTGCTTAAGTTCCTCTAATACATAAGAATAAGTTTTTTAAACTTGTTGACAGGATCCAACTTCTACCCCCACCTTTGTTTGTTAATACTGATCTAAGAAATATTAAAGGAAGTTAAAGCTACAAGAAGGCATGCAGACAGCTGGAAACAGAACCTTGATAGTCTGCAGATCTAATTTCAGTTTCTGAAAAATCCTTAGAGTGAACAGCAGCTGGCTGTCAAAACTATCAGAGCCTTTCATCTTATCACCAAAAAGCAACATAATCCCAGGCTGCTTATTACTGACTTAAAGTTTTTCCTTTACACCCCCCCTGCTCCATACTTGACATCAGAGCTTCTACCTGTGAAAAAGTCTATCCATCTTTTCTGAAAGTTCACCAGTTTGGTATCAGGACTGTCCGACCTTCAGTTAGCCATTCTGGGTGTCTCTTGTGGACTAGCAGCTGGTTCATTTGTGCTGCCAGACACTCATGGAGTGCAGTCTGTCGAGGCCTAGTGCTGTCCAACTCTTCATACTGGGGACCTTTTCTTGGATGTCTGCCACTGTGATGGTTACTGGACCCTGTTGCTGGCATCTGCTCTTAGATCCACTTGCCACTGAGCATTGTTGTTTTAGGTTGCATCTTTCTCCCATATGCTCTTCCAATACTGCTCTGTCTCCAGCCTTGGTGATGCTGTTCTTATATTGTTCCCTTGCTACTGAGAGTACACCTTGGATGTTTCCATGGAGAACAGCTGGTTTATTCTTCTCCTGCCTTCTATCTCTCTGGTATACCTTTTCAAGAGGTTAGCCAAGGCTGTGAGTCTTTGCTTGGCAGTTTCTAAGGCCTCAGATATAGGCAGTTTGCTGTATTTCTCAGGTACCTTCTTCATTTCACCTTTCTGCAGCTCCGATAGTTGGCTTACTTCCCTCTGTGATACCTTGATTTTGGCCTCCAGTCTCCTTCTCCATGGAGGTTACTGTTCCTTGTGGCTGTTCATCTTGTAGCCAAGCATCTCACTGTTCACTGTTGCCATGATGAAGATCAGCTTGTTGGTGTTGATGATGTTTGCAGTAGGAATTTTCCTTAGTGCTGCATTCACATCTTCTAGTAGACTTTCAGAGGGTATTTCATGTATCCTGGATCCAGGTTTCCAGTTTCGCCATGATCCCCTCTTTCCGGTCAGCTACTCTCGCACTCAATGCTCCTTCTTCCATTGTACTTGGGGCCTGGTACCCAATCTCGGGTGGGGGTAATGTCTCTCTCCTAACCTGTTGTCCTGGCTCCCCCTTGCCGTAGCATTTGTGCTGTACCTTATGGATCTCTAGCTGTGAAAGCAGTTCCTTCTACTCAATGTTGGAACACCAAGCTAATAGTTGTTTTGCTGTCAGTCTGGATGCTGGGTATCGAAAGTTCCATAGGTCCCACATCCTATTCATGTAACCTCTTCTACTGGAAACGGAGTAGCATTCCAACAGGGCCCTGTTCTTATTTCCTTCAAGCTCGGGTCCTACCAAGGGACTTGGAGCTTGAGGGTCCTGTGCAGTATCTTAGTTGTTCCTAGGACTGCGCTCTTCTGGACAGAGATCGCACATGTTGTTCCTGGGAACTGCTGGAGCCACTGGCCTAGCTTGGGAGTCACTGCACCTAGTGCTCCGATTACCACTGGGACCACTGTTACCTTCACCCTCCACATCTTCTCCAGCTCTTCTCTGAGCCTTTGGTACTTCTTCAGCTTCTCGTGTTCCTTCTTCCTGATCTTGCTGTCATTCGGTATCACTACAGCCGTCTTCTTCTGCTTGTCTACCACAACTATGTCCGGTTCGTTAGCCACCATTTTGTCCGTTTGTATCTGGAAGTCCCACAGAATCTTAGCTCAGTCATTCTCGACCACCCTAAGAGGCGTCTCCCATTTTGATCTCGTATACTTCTTAGTATACAATACAATACAATACAAGTTTATTTGTATAGCACATTTAAAACCAAGGGTATACCAAAGTGCTTCACAATAATCCAATAAACAGTAAATGATAAAACCAGTAAGTCATTGAAACAAATTAGAATAAAAGAACGACAGAAGCATTAAAAGATAGGAGAAGGGAAAATTCAGAGTATCAAGAAAATGTCAAAATGAATAATGATACAGCAATTAGTGAGAGGTAAAGTTTAGCATGTCGGAAATGCCAGTTTGAATAAATAAGTTTTCAAGCGCGCTTTAAAAGGTTGAATGGAGTCGGAGGCACAAATGGTAACGGGAAGACTATTCCAGAGATTTGGTGCAACAGAGACAAAGGCACGATCACCCCTAGTCTTCAGGTGGTGCCTAGGTTGAGCCAGAAGTAGCTGACCAGATGATCGTAAGGCACATCTAGGAACATACAAACTCAGGAGGTCAGCGTATACTTCTGTATACTATGCCGTCCACTTGGTTATGGCGTTCCATGTATGCCCTGCCTACTAGCATGTTGCACCGTGCTGTTAAGTGCTGGATTGTCTCATGGGTACTTTACACAGCCCCCACCTGGGGTCTTGCCTGATGTGATAGATTCCAGCCTCTATGGATCTTGTGCTCAGAGCTTGTTCCTGTGCTGCCATGATTAGTGCCTCTGTGCTGTCTTTCAGTCCAGCTTTGTCCAGCCACTGGTAGGACTTCTGGATGTCAGCCATTTCCTCTATCTGCCGGTGATACACACCGTGCAGGGGCCTACCATTCTGTATATGTATATATATATATATATATATATATATATATATATATATATATATATAATATATATATATATATAAGTATCATTTATATGTCCATAAAAACATGAAAGTAATTCCCAGGAGATTCAGTGTGTAAGGCATGATCCTAGTTATACAGAGCTTCAAAAGGTTGACTTTGTGTTACACACTTTGTAATTATAAATGTGCTGTGAACTCAGTTTCCCCCCCCAAAGAGCTGGAGTACCTTTTGTTCTGTTTTCCTCTCTCACTGTTCCCACACATTTCAGATTGTTTACCAGGGTGAAAAGGGTGAAAAAGTCAGGGAGAGTTCATGTGAATTTTCTACTTTGAACATTATATTTTTGTTGAGGTGAAAACATACTTTTGTTTTTGAAGATTGCATATGGGAATCACATCAGTCCTCTCTTCCAGCATTTCTTTTTTATTCTGTCAGCCTCTGTCTGCCATCTCCTGTGTCTCTGCATCACTCTGATGTTACTCCTGTCAGAACATAGATGCACAAGTCACACAACACAGCGAACTGTTAAAAATGACAGAACAGGCTTGTGGCAAATATTTCATATATATATATATATATTTTCTGCTTTAGTTTCAGGTGGTTCTGTGTTAATATTCCCCTTTAAGCCTTCCATTTGTGTTTTCACAGTCATAGACATATTGAGTTTTGCCGTGGTTATAAGGATAGAGGAAGTTAGAAGCTTTTATTTTATTACACAATAGTAAATGATATATTAGTGATTATATATTAGGAGGATAGTGTTTACCTGTCTTGTGTCTTTGCATTATTGCTAATACTTTGGATATAAATGGCAAATTGGTTTCAGATGATTTCAACAAGATCAAAATGTCAAAGAAAGAAAATGTCATTGACTTTTCTTTTTTATGTTACCTCTTTTTCTTTTTTAACTTCAGTAGAAAGCAGCAGGCTAACCCAAAATTTATTATTTTGCAGAATCTACAATATCAGTTGTCTGAATGTGGAAAAAATGCAGGCATGCTATACTTTCCTACTCAAAGATTTCTTTTTTTTTTCTAAAGCCTCGTTCTTTTCCCATCCTTCCCCACTGTGAGATGTTATAACCTAAGGCCCAATTAATCCTAATGACCTGAACTTTATGCTCCTTTTTGCTCTGCTTTTATGTTGTATCCAGGCATTGTCTGAACTCATCAATTAATCTGCTTTAAAACACTTTTCTTTTCTTCGATCATGGGGTTTTGAGCTGTGGTTTTGGTGCTCCTGTTGTTGCAAGGGTCTGTACCAAGCTGAGCCACAGGAAGGTGGAGGTTTTCACGAGCACTTTAGGCCCTCTTTGATCAGAAATCGAAACCCATTTTTCTTTCAATGCTTTGGTCAGGAGCAGCCACCCTTTGAAAATGTGGTCGCACTCTCAATTTGATCAAATGTTGCCATAATTGTCATGACTGAAGAATAGACTGTATTTTCAGAAATGTTCCTGTGCATTGCATTCATAGTCTGTGCACGCGTGCATGTTTTTATTCATTTTGTTTGTGGTTTTCCTAGATGTGGATGTTAAGAATACACGTGTCAGCTTTTACACTAAACATAACCCTTGAAATCAAGATTGTCAGTGAGTCAACAGGATATCCTGCTGTCTAATAGTTTTCAAGTTAAGTTTGGACACATGTCATAAACCAAGAAGCAACTGGGTTTCATTACACTTAGTTGTGATTTTTGACCCAAGCAGAGTTCTGCACCATTTCAAATGCTGTGCTAAACATGTTCTTAAACTCGTGTGAGTTTTAGCCCCTCATCTCCAAATATGCTAGTTAACATGTTAGATGAACCCAGAATGAACTGGATTTAATTTTGATTTGATGAACAGCGGTCCCCAAGCCTCGGACCGGTACTGGTCGTGAGTCATTTGGTCGAGAGTTGAGGCTCAGGTGTGAAATGTATGGTTTTCAGGGTTTTTATCAGTTTTCAGCGTTGTTTTGTTATCGTTTTTTATCGTTAACTCGGTTTTCCTGGGTCTTTTCACGGGTGTTATGAATAAATCTTCTTTTTTTCGGTACCGGTACTAGTTTTATTTTGTTCTATTCATCCGCGACACCTTAAAGGCCGGTCCGTGAAAATATTGTCGGGCATAAACCGGTCTGTGAGGCAAAAAAGGTTGGGGACCGCTCTCCTTGAAAATTTAATGGCAATGTAACCATCAGTCATTTTTATTCTTACAAGTCAGTGATCATATTTGTTCCTTGCTTTGAACTAACTACAAAAATGTTTTTCAAACTCTTAAATTTGTACATTTTTTCATCTGTCTCCTCCTCCCACTTGTCAGTCTGATTCCCTCTCCTTTTATTTTTCATGTTATCCACAGGACGTGTCCACAGTATCTGGGTTCTCCAGTGGACCTAATTGGTCCGGTACCTTGGGCCAGTCTCAGTCTGTCGCCAGTATCCCGAGGTTGTCTCCCAAGGCTGAGACCAAGAAGAGGAGAGCCCCACCACCGCCTCCTGCCCCTGCACCCAGATTGGAGCACACTACAGTTGAAAGCTATCAGGTGAATAAACAGTTTAACCTGTGCCAGATTTATGTGAGTTGCTCTTTATGTTTGTGTTTCATGACAACGCTTGGACTGGAATTTTGAGTTGTGAAACTGAATCTATATCCTGCGTTTTAAAGCAGTAACTTATACCAGGAAACACAAATGAAATGAGTTATTATATAAAAATGTACTGTATATGCGCATAACTTAAAAACACAATTTCAACATGATTGGCATCATTTTAATGACAGCTAATTTTGTGCATCTTATGAAAAATCTGCATCCTGGCAAATAACTCTCAGCTTTCAGCACTGACCTAATGGAGTATATTTGAAAGCTGCAATCAGTCTGATGCAGAATTTCCTTTGGGTATTCTGACCTCAAAGTCAGAGTGACCTGTATTGTCTACAATAAGCAACAACTCCCTGCAGTCTCATTATAGTGTTATGGAGGCATGCTACTAAATGTTGTTTAGCAACCAACATCCTTCTGCCCTCCCCCTGATAATAGGTTTTGTTTATTTTAAGGAGCCAGTGATCTTGAAGAACATTATTCAGTGTCTAAGCATTTAATGGATTTTTTGCTTAATTATTTAAAAAAAGAGCAGAGTATGGAGTAGAAAAGACTTCTGAGAAATAATGTGTGTACTGGAGGGGGGCGCAAATACAATCCTAAAAGATTTTATTCACAGTCTCTTGTTCTCAAAACACAAAAAAATATGTAATAGAACAATCATTATTAACTAAAAGCACTAAAGTTAACTTAAAAATACAAAGCATTCATAGTCCTTTAGCTGATAATGAGAATCAATATTTATCAATCAATATAACTCTAAATTGGTGTCCTCTTTATTAGAATAACTGAAACGTAAATATAGATATTTTATATTCCTGTGTTTTGCAGTCCTTTGTGACTCTGAGTCATAGGCTCCTTATAGCTGCTGAGCAGACAGAGATGGTAATTTATCTGTCCACCTGTCAGATTAAGAGTTATGACAGATACCAGGGCTCAAATAACCAGACACCACCCAGACTCACAGGAGCAGCTAGAACAGAACAGGAGTTGGGAAGGTTATCTGAGGACTTGATGGACAGTCTAAGAATAGGTTTCTTCATTTTTTCCGTATGCCTTCTCTAAACTGTTAGCCTGTCACATGTATCGTAATGCAAGGTCCTACTGTGGTGCAGGTCACCTGTCACGTGTCCTTGTTTTTGAATATTTTTGATGTGTTTAGATTGTTTTATCGACAGTTCAGCTGCACACATTTTACAGAGTAAAAACAACACATAAAACTGAGATAGTCACTTAGAAATGAATGAAGGGACTTTATCCTTAAGGGGTTGTTTGATTAAAAAACAGACTATGTGATTAGCCAACATCATGTAAGGACACAACAGAAGTGCAAGGTGTCAGGCATTAGCGCTATGCCTGGCATGTTTGTGTTTCAGGAAGGTGACTAAAAAAGATTTCATGCCATAGCAGAGAGACTTCTCAGGACAGTTTCTGAGGGCATATCAGGACACTGGCATTAAAGAGCTCTAAGTTCTTGAATAAGTGGTCCAACTGCAGATGTTAAATCAGATTGCATTACATTTAAAAGTTGTACTTCCACATTTCACATTAGTTGTTTGAGGCGGCAGGGTGCTAAACTGAGGGGGGGGAAAACTTGCAAATTTTTATGTCTGTAGATGAGCTCGCCATCTTCTAAAAGTTCAAGCTCCAGTGAAAACAGATGTCACACTATAAATTTTATTTGTTGAGCAAATGGCCCAAATAGCTTTGGATAATGCAGAAGTAAACAGTTGTCAAATGTGGGGATTTATTTATTTATTTATTTATTTTCATTTTTATTTTATTTTATTTTGTTTTTTTGTTATAGTTTGCTGACTCAGACATGTCGTGAAAATATCTTTACTCTACCACAGCTTGTGTGTTTTTGCAGGATGAGAACGTGTGATCGTGCATGTTTGATGATGAGGAGAACTGGATAGATGATAAACTTTTATTTATCATATATTTGCATGTTGATCATTAATTCCTAGCTATGTTTTTATCTTAAAAAAAAACCAAGAATGCCGGTGCATTTTATATAGAGCTTGTGTCTTTATGTAAAGTAAAAACACAAAATAGGAAAGTGTCTTTTAGCCTACTAAAAAAAAATGTTTAAAAAACTGTGGGCATGTATGACTATTAAAATAGAATTCAGAAGTTAATGAATTTCTTTTTAAGAACCTGAGATTTTTTTTGTCAGTCATTGACTTTGTAACAAACATTGGAGAGCTTTTCTGGGACTTTGTTACAGAACCAAACAATGACTAACCAATGAAAAACCGTTTGGCTTTTGCTTTTTTGCTTTTTTTACAATTACTATCAAAGCTGCACTCAGAGTTTTTTTTTTCTCAGATTCCTGAAAACGTCCTGACCTTTTCCATATTTTCTGTAAATTTAACAGAGTCAGTGTTCCGTGCATTCTTTCTGAGAGTCATAGGCAGTTTTTTACAGGACACAGGTCATCTCAGGACAGCTCTCTGTGACAGCTGTCCTCATTATAGACTTCCCTATGCGCCAAACAGGCTTAGGTAGTCAACTAATTATGACTTACAAGACACAGTAATTGACACTGGTATTGCAGTATAAGCTATAAGAATGATGAGATTGTTATAATGAAGCTAAATGGCTTTAAATAGACATCAGAGAGCCAGAGATCACTAAGTGTGGCCATTTAAATCATACAAGCAACATAGTTTGATTAACATCAATGACAAAATGAGGAGGGTCAGACTCTCTTCATTGTTGACTATGGAAATAAAGCATTCTTCAAATGAAAGGTCAGAATGTTGAAAAGCCAGCACCAGTTTACACCCGCTGTGTCTATCCCCAGTGACTGACCAGATAATGAGTAGATGCACGTAACATTTAACTGAAGCCCTGTCCCTTGTTTTATAGAAGCCTTAAAACTGAATTGTATGTAATCAGGATGAGTTTTATCTAAACTAGTTTGTATTACTTATGTATTATTTGATCCGAATAATGAAGAGCTGTTTCAGAGCTACGCTATGAGCTCAATATATTGATTATGCAACATTTTTAATGAGTCATTACTGTGAGCTAAAAAGTTCACTCGGGATATGGAGTTACATTGCAGAGAGGTGTCTCTTTTATATGAACTTTGGACGAGTACACTCATTGCCCTGCAGAGATTACAATAGACAAGAGACCAAAGTTTCAGTAAAGCTGTTAGGGAACTAACCACCACTGATATAGAAAGTGAGAGCTCGTTAATTAAAGTGCAGATGCATGTTTTTGATTATTCTTTTTAATGAAAAGTAGGAATTAAAGCTGGCTGTCAGCGTCCAACTCTAGTTGCAACGACTGCAACAGCTATTTTATTATATTTGTCATTTATATACAGCAATAAAAGTGACACTCTGGGATTTGTGTCACATTTCCAGATGAATGTAAAACGATTCTCTGCTATAGGAGAATTAGATGCTCTTTGATCAGTTAATGACTCCAGCATGGAGGGAAGTTACAGCTTTGTTTTTTTATTTTCCAGCTCAACAATCAACAATCTGTGTATGTCTTTACGAGAGACAGACTTAATTGAATTATGTTTTGGAACATCGAGTTCAGAGAAACACAACCTTGTATTTTTTTTTCCAGCAGTGATAGGCAATCTGTTATTGTGGTTTGGGATGAAAGCCGTGTCTGCGTTGCCTCGTGTGACAGAGAAATTGAGAGAAATTCTGAACTCTCTGCTTCACTGCCCGTAAAAAGGAGATACGTCTTGAATAAACACATTTTTTTGTTGTGTGTACACGAAGAGTTAGGACATCTGAAGTAGAGAGTAAGAGAGGTGATAAAGAGAAGTGAGAAACTGGGTGAGAGGTTCACAGAGACAGTCAAAATAAGGTAACATCAGTTTTATATGAGTATTAGGTGTGTGTTTAAGTTGTACAGCATTAACAATGTATTAGCTGTGGGGTCATATTTCCAAAATGTAGTACAGCATGAAATCTATTAGGACCACCCTCACCTTGCAGGAGGACTACACGACAGCTCAGAGGACAGAAATATTAAAAGAGCAAAAATGAAAGCGTGGTCGTGTAAGCAGGCTGTCTCTAAATTCAAATGTTTTAAAATATATTACCTACAGCTAGTTTATCTTTCAGTTTTTATGTCTTTTTTCCACTTATATATTTAATTGTAACAAACATTTTTGGACTTCTGTCACCAAATGATAAAGTGAATTTAATTCGCAGTTCTGCTTGTAGTACTCAGCGGACCAGCACCGTGTTAATGGCCCTGCAGTGCCCATAAATATGGGTTTTGGCATGTATGCATGTACATACCCAGCAGTTTCTTGTTTGCTATTGGATATGTGTGGAGTTCCTGCATGGATTTTTTTGTGTGTTTCTCTTCATTTCTCTCTCAAAGGACATGCAAGATCTATTCAAGAACAGGCGAGCAAAACAAAGCAAAATAAAAAAAGGAAAATGTGTTTATTTGGTAAGATATCCTGTGTGCTGGATGGCTGTATGGCACCACTGTGTCACTCCACATGTCAATTTTATTGATGTGTGCTATGGCCAATATAAGCAGGTGTCTGGATCTAGCAGGACAGTATACATTTTACAAAGTTGTTCAGAAAGGCTTTGACGTAGATGTCCAAAGCATGTAACAGAAAACTTGATTTAATCTCATTCTAAATGTATCTGACATTTGCACCATCATCAGTAGTACATTTAAATCATTATCAAGTGAAAAAAATGTGTATATGAAAAAGTTGCAAAAAAATGCAAACACAGAATTAAACTCCAGAACTTAGCTGAGTGCATTTTAAGTTTACAGCCTTCAGCTATTACACTCTTTTTCTGTGTCCAGTACCAAGTTTGTGTTCAAAAGAAAGGCTGTTAACTGTCCCCTCACCTCATCTGTTTTAGTTAAATGGCTGCCCTCTCTGAGCCTGCTTCTGTCACAGATTTGTTACTGCTACATCTAAGATCAAATCATTTATCCTCTTTGAATGCAAACTCAAATAGAATAATTTGCAAACTCAAAGGCCCTGTCCTGACATGACTTGCAATTTTTCGCCACATAAAAAAAAATAATTTAATTGAACTCTCAGCAGCGGAGTCTTAGGTGATCTGATTATACGGTTATCGTGGCTAAAGTATTGTACGATGGCACAGTAAGCATTCTTTCAAACGCACTGACCCTGAAGGCTGTGTTAGCATTAGTTAGGGGCCAGGGTTAGGGGAATATGTGCCCCTTCCATGCGGCCTATGTATGACAAGATCTGTTTGCACTTTGCTGTCAAAACATCTTATGTATGAAACCAGGGTCTGTTCCAGGAAGCAGGCTTAACAAACTCTGAGCCTAACCCCAAACTCTTGAGTTGATTAACCCTGAGTTGGGAAACCTTTGGTCCTAAAACAGATCAGAACTAAGCAGAGTTAGCACAGTCAGCTCTTGAGTTAATGTGTGAGTTAGTGTGTAATGGGAGAGAAAACATGGCCATAATTCAGCATGGTAACTGAGCTTACATTTTTATCTAGTACAACCACAAATTAAAATGATTGCATCCCAGTTTTAATGGATCATAAAGCTAGAATATTGCAGTTTATTAGATTAGAGGTTTAAATCTATTTGTTCATCTGAAACCTGACAGGGACATACTGTGGGTGACAGCAGCTAAATATGATAATATTGATCAAACTGATTAGACTGTTTACTTCTTTGAAGAGGACAATGACCATCTGATTTGTTCCTATTGTTACTAATCTGTCTTGGATTAATGCAGTAATAAAAATAGTAGTTTTTCTCTGATTGATCACATGCCAACTGGCTCAAAAACCTAAAACTGCAAAGACTAGCAGAGGGAGGTTGCATGATCTCCAGTGGTGTGCTTTTACCAAATAAAGTGTGCCTAGCTGACCTTGTCTTAAAAGGCATTAGACATAAGAAACACGACCGCAGCGTGTGGTTGTCAACATTGATATACGCTCTTCCACATTTTAGTTCAGTACGGGAAAGTGAGCGATGATGAAGACAGTCCAGCTGCTTTGTTATCTCTCATTAGCACATACATACACAATGACGTCATCCTTGCTGATGTATTTAGGCACACACAAATACAGAGCAGCCCCCTCTCATGCATCCACATTATCCTTTTCACATTCCACATTACTCTTGTTATGTTGCCCTGTCACAAAGGCCTTCACCCATCAAGAGTCCTTCAAAAACAACTGATGAATGGTCACGCTACCAGGTTGATGCCTCCATGGGTGGCCCTATCTGATCAACATGCTCTGACATGGGGCCCTTTGCCTTCCAAACCACGGAGTGGAAAATTTAATTGACACAGCAGACTGTCCATTCCCCTTAAAAACTACTCACATATATCACATATGTTTTTTGTTTGTTTTTTAAAAATAAAAACAAAGTCAGGGAAATGTGGCGATCAATTATTTTGATCAAACATGTGACAAGATTATTTCTTTTATTTTCCACTTGCTTTCTAAGTTTAGATACATACAAACTGACCCGATGTACAGCATTCAGTTTAAATGCACTTCTGAGACAAAATCATTGCAGAGAATAGGAAACCTGTTTTCTTTCTTTGTTTTGTTGTGGTCTTTCTAGTAACTTTACTCTAGAACAAACAAAATTCTGCTTTCCACTTTAATATAGTTCCACAAAATTTATCTTGCTGCCTGTGATAATAAAAAACTTTTAATGTATAGCCTGAGTAAAATATGTATATATATTTAATGAATTTTAATTTAAATGGAAATGGTTAGTATTGCTAATATTCACATATATTAATTTTTTTATTAATATACTGTGTACTGCAAATGATGTGGATGAACTTACTACCTTTTGTCAATTATATTTGACATTGTTTTTGCCGACCCTGTGGTATATAATGAAAAAGCTTGAAGATACTGAAACACTGTCTGTGATAAATCTGAAAAACAGCCAGCGCTGAGAATACAAATACTCTGATTGAAAACGGAGAATCACTACACAGCACACACATAGTTTATAGATAATAAGAGTGCAAAGTCTGCTAAACTTAATGTATAGTGTGACCTTGAGTGTAGTATATTACAGAGTTCTGGCTTCAGTCTCTAACAATCTTAAGTACATGCTGCGTTCCCAGTCATGGCGCCAATAAGCTCATGAGAGCAACGCACACTTAACCATGCAGCCTGTAACAACCCCCTAATCTCTACAACAGCTCAGCCTGAGGTATGAGATATACTGTTCCTTTAATGTGTGTGTGCACTTTGGTGCATATGTAAGTGTGTGTCTGTGTGCATGCTCGTGCTCGTACAGTTGCACAGAAAAGTGTTGGGCATATGCTTATGTATTGAGGCCACTGCTCTTTTCCCTTTGTACCAGGCCTGACTCTTAATTCTGCAGCCAGCACATACAGGCACATACACACTTAGAAAAATACACATCAATCTTCTGGGGCAGTCAGTCATCCATTGCAGCTTCAACTATTGTCCACTTGCACTGGTATGCCTGCATTTATGTATATTTGAATGCTAAAGAGGGAGAGAAGTGGGAGACCAAAAAAGAGACAGCCAATCAGCTGAAAGACATTTGGATTTCCATAGAATGCCATGCAGTGAGTTCATTGAGTTCACATGTTTGAACCCAGCATGCCTGCGAAAATGCAAGGTGGCCTTATCGCTCTTTTGTCCTGCTGTATGATGCAAAGCTCCATACAGCTCTAGGCATGTTCTCTGTTGCGTTTCAGAATGAAGGAAAAGCTGAAAGCATAAGCAGTGATCGCCAGTCAAAAGTAGGTTATCGATACTGCTGAAGACTGCCCAGAGCACTTTTAAATTGATTCTTTGAAAACGTATCATAGAGAGTGAGATTAACTTGAAAAAAAGCATATGAAGGGTCTCATCTGCTCATTGAACAAAACTGAGTTTCCACATAGTTTCTTATTGATTCATTGGTTTGTCCCATCGCTCTGTTTTTAATTTTATTTTCTCTCCTTCCTGCTCTGTCCTTCTTTCCTGTTTGTTTCTTCTTTAAAACGTCCTCTCGATCCAGTTAGAATTTATTATTCCGTTTTTAGGTCCAGCTTCTGTCATTGTGAAAAACACAAAACAATATTTCAGTCATGAACATCCACTGATATTTCTGTTAAAGCACTGACCTGAAAATCACCTATGATAATCTGAGTTTCATGTCTCCTTTGGAAGTCATCACTGGCTTGGCAGTAAGTAAATCAGCAGTATAACAGCATTGCATTTGAATAATTGTTGATTTACCAGTTGAATAACTAAGAAATACCATAGTGAAGTACACATATCGTACTCGTAATATGCCACTGCATCATATCGACTGTATTTACGCCGGGTCCTATATGTCTTTTTGGAGAATAATTTAAAAGGAATGTTGGCACTCTGATGGATTTAAAAACCTGTACGCCTGCCAGAACTCCACTTGATTTAATTAGTCTGTAGGAAACTCTACTTGAGGCTTGGCAGACTGAATTTACAGGCTAATTTATGGTTAAACCACACACAGACACACACATATGCACAAGGTGCTCATGTAAATTAACTTTGTACTGTCTGCCTCCTTTTCCTTCAATTTTATCAGATGAGCCTTGGTTCAGAAAGCCAGCAGAGGAAAAGAAAGGCTCCAGCTCCTCCTCCCACTCCAACATCCATCACGCAAGGCTCTGATGACACTTCAGCCTCTGTGGCTCGAACTCCTGACAGTCAAGCTCCTGATAAACCTACGCCGGCATCCCGCACCAAGGTGGCACATTCGACCACAGCCTCAGCTGCCACTGTGATAAAACTAACAGAAAAAACAGCTTCGCACAAAATAGCAGTAGATCCTGTGTCCAATGCCATGCCAACCTCCAGCTCCCCAACCCCGAGCAGCAGCACTACTGACAGCCTTGCCGTGCAGGATTCCAGCTCTGAACTAAGCCAGGGTCTTGATGATTCAGATGCTGACCTAGAGCAGGCTGAATCCCATTACAGCTACAGTAGCAGTAGCACAACAAGTGGGTCCGTGCGGGTCCAACCCGCTGCGAAAAACTCCAGCGGCAGAGTGGAAGATTCAGTCAGCAGCGCGGCCAGCAAAATAACTCAAGACAGGACGTCAGAGAATAACTCCATGTCGGAGACTGAGTCAGCCCTGAACCTGAAGCTGGATGAGGCTGAGAACAATAGGCACAGCGGAATGGGTAAATATCTATAAAATGGCATTACAGCAAGCGTACAACACAGCAGCAAACATTTAAAGACTTCCCTTCATAAAGTCACACACTAAAGCAACAAAGGTTACACAGAAGAGACACATAAAGTGTTTAGCAACAGGTAAAAAAAATAAGATAATTATATTTATAGTGACATAGAAGGCATACAAGGGAAACTTTGAGATCTACCTATTCTCAGACACAACTACTGCATATATATGCTTTGTATTCATATCTCTGTCTGTCTGTGTGTATGCTCTTAAAAAAAGAGCATATCATGATTCCACTGGCAGAAAAAGTAAGCTTTGCCATTGTTCATTGAACTCTTGACAGTGACTGTAAACACACTTTCTATATGCTGAAGAAGTGAGAGGTGAGTCAGAAGTTGCCTGCAGAGATTTCTACGTGTTAGAAGTGACTGAATATCTGCTCGAGAGAGCTCAGCTGTCACACTGCAGCAACATCTGAAAGTGTCACGAATGACATGCATAACCTGCTGAAGGAAAGTGTGTGTGTGTGCGTGCGTGTGTGCATGTCATGGCTGAAGGACAGGAACTCGTGGAGCTGGTTTTCATCATCGCCCATGAGACAATACAGTCCTTGTTTCTCCCTTAAACTTATCAGCCTCTTACAGCACATTCTTCTATCTATCTTTTTCACCCCCCTCTCTTTTTTTACACTCATTTTTTTATATTCCTCTCTTTATTTCTCTCTCTCTCTCTCTTATGCCTGCACCCACTCGCTCAAACTTTTAAAGCTGGCAGATACAAAGTCAGACAGATCCATCACAGATTTAAGCAGGATCTACTTGAACTTTAGCTGGCCTCATATTGATCTTTATATAACCCAAATCTTTCTCAATAGCGAAGCGAGATTGCGGCAGAGGGTTGTCGTGTCTGACAGGGGCATAGATGAGAGAGCTGTAGACCTCAAAAGGGATGAGAAAGGTGAGAGTATCAGAATGAAGTTGAGAGAGTGGAGCATGGGAAGGTTTTGACAGAGGGTGGCAGGCAGAGGCGGGGGGAGTAGAGGAGTTTAAGGAGAGAAGGGTGATGGACAGGTGGATGAAAGCAAGAGAAAGGATGAAGTATGAGGAGGTTAGTGCATTAGACAGTTCAGAAGACGCAGCACGAAGGTCATTAATAAATTTATAGACCTAGCTACTTTCTTTTTCTCTATCCTGACGCTCTGCTGACAGTGCACCACCTTCTCGCCTCTCCTTTGCTTCGACTTTTGCTATTTTCAGTCTTTCTTCTGTATCTTCAAACTATATAAGAAACTATTCGCTGAGTTAAGATGCGTGTTTGTGTATTTGTGCAAGTAGTCCCTTTTCACCTTTCAAACTTTTCACCCACAGTGACTGTAAAAAAAATGTTTTCTGCCTGACAACTGAACTGGTTATACATGAACAAGTACAAACTTGTGTGAATAGCTTACGTATATGTTAGGTAAACAGCATCACCCTGCACATGAAGTATAGAGTGGTTCACTCATGCCTGAAAATGCAGAGATTTACCATCTGAAGGGTTTTAATTACTCTGTTTTTCATCATTCCTTAATTTATGTATGCTTTTTTTAGCCTGTGATTTAAAGAAGGATTGTGTATGTGTGTATGAGTGTGCGCTCCAGTGGTTGTCAAGGTTATAACTGTGTAGTTTATCATCCCAGCCCTGCCTGCTATTTCGGTACCATCCAATTGTCAACAACAGAGTAAACAGAAAAATAGCAAGTTGACGAATCACAAACTTTATAAGTAAATTTAGGCAGCTGGATTTCAGCACAGCTTTTTCCCATTATTGTGCTTTTGTTCCTATTATTTTTTCAAATGCTTCATATGTATCATTTGCAATCGACTCCTCACTTCCTTTCTTACTGTTTCCTTACTGCTTAAAAGCTGTTTGTGCTTTCAGTAATGATCCTGTGAACAGTTCGATAAAGCTTTGCAGTCTTTTCTGGACATCTAGTTTCAAAGGTGTTGACTCATAGCTATAACAAGTAAACCTGCAGTCTTAACTAACATATGTTAAAATGTTTTAATTTACTATGTCATAACAGCTCTGCTTCCTAGAGATGTTATATAGCTTATTTATATTGTTAATAGGGGTGCAACAATACACAAAATTCACGGTTCAGTTCAATACTCTGGTGTCACGGTTCGATATTTTTTTGATACAAAAAAATGTTCATGCCTTTTTAATCTCCGTTAACGAGTTACCGCGGATCACCCCGTGCGTGGGGCTGGACGGCATCAATGTTAATGAGCTATCTGCACTAACGCACTAGTTCCCACCAATGTAACTGAGCATTGCGTGGCACATCCGACATACTGTTTTACTTTTGTCCATGACGCGCTTACCATCAGGGTCATGCTTCACATGAAAACCAAAATAGTTCCAAACGCCAGATCTGAATGAGGGTGGGGGTGGTTCAGTTTCGGGTAGCGTTGAGGCAGATGCCATGTTGCAACGGGCTTAACTTCTGTCTCGCTAGCTTGCGCTGCGCTCAGTGGATCTGCGCTCGACAGTGCAGCCTAAGCGGAGTAGTCGAACGCAGATCCACTGAGCTCTCAACACAGACAACATCATCAGAAGAAAAGTTGATAAAATAAATTAAACATTTTGTATTGTTCGATACATATGCATACCGAACCAAAGCACTCTATTGAACGGTTCAATACCGATACATGTATTGTTGCACCCCTAATTGTTAATTATTGATGCATCTCATTGTAAATTACCACAGAGGCAACACTAGAGTACCTTGTAGTGCTTTAAGGGCCAAAAACTTTGTAGGAGTGCTATGGCAGACCACAGTGCTTTGATTTTCACATCACTGTAGGTTTTTGATGTCAGCCATGCCTTGTACAGTTGGGAGACTCATTCAAGTGAAGAAGCACAAAGCAAGTATTTGATTGAGAGTGGACTTTGTTGCTGTTACCTTGATGAGGTCTCATCTGTAAATAAGATTTGATATTATTGGGACTTCCAGGTTAAATAAAGGTCAGCAAAATAAATGAATGAAAAGCTACCTCTTTCCTATAACTCAGTGATAGACATAACCTGTAGCTAATGAGCCTCTAACTGCAAAAATAGTGATTTAGAAAATATAATAATTGGCAATTTAGAACAACAGCAGAAAAAAATCTGAATTCTAGTTACCACATTCATGAATAATCTTTATGACATAGAGTCTCACCAAACCTTCTGATTTACATCATCTAGCCCTCCGACCCCAGCAGCAAGAGATCTAGGCAGGGTTGCACATACCTCTTCAGTGAAGTATGTGAAAATCCCCTATATGTAAATGGAGTCAATTAAATATCTATAAAAACAGTTTAAAACTATTTATTGTATCATTAAAAGTTGAGGGGCTCCTCAAACACCCCCCTCCTCCTTCAAAACCCCCTGTAGATCTGCCCCTGGTTCACATGCCCATGATCTACCATTATGCACTTGTCACAGAGTTGCCCAAATAAAATATGGACGTCATGGGTCCATATTTTATGGATTGGCATGCCCCCAGAAACTTTAAATTCTGCAGGCATGAGAACTTAAAGGGCTAAAGAAGCAACTGTTTGCCGCAAATAAATGTAGTTTTCTTTACAACTTCCAGCTCTATTAGAAGTTTGAGTATAACTTGTTAAGTCACTTTCCCCATTTTTGAAGTATGACCATCAGTGCTTGCCCTGCCCGCATGCTGTTTTTTCCTTTAGGAAACAGTGATCGTCCGGCGCCACCCAAACCTCTCCGTTCTCCCGTGCAGGAGCCATCACAGCATGTATCACCCTCTACTCCTCCCTCAACACCCCCTCCCACTGAGCCTACAGAGAGCAACTCCCCGCAGAATCTCACGGAGGTGAAGGAGGCTCCCCAGTGTAGGTTCCACATGGACTGCCCTCCCCCTAACCTCGATTCTTGTTTTCTCTTGTCTTTCCTAAAAGCTGCCGATCCTGTTTTCCAGCTCTTAATTCGTTTTCACCCAGTCACAGTTTGTATCTGGCTTAACTGCCAAACCTTGATGTTTGTGTTTCTAAGGCAATCCTGAACTCTGTCCTTTCATGTTTTCCATCTCTCCTTCAGTGACCTGGGCAGCAGAATTGTTAAGTGATGCTGGGTCCAAATGAGGTCAGGGGGCTTCATATATATATAAACGTCAATCTCTAAGCTTTGATATTTTCCCTGGGTCCAAAGGGTCAGGTCTAAGGTCAACAGCAATCTTCTTGAGTACCTTTCATGTTGCATTTAAACAGGACGTGGGAGTAAATTAGATGTATAATTGACGAGAATGTTGAGTGACGCTGAACTGTATTTAATGCCACCTTCTGCCCCTGTAGGTGTTCCCTATATATTTTTGTTTTTCTTTTAATGCTCCTTACCTTACCAAATACAAATTTAATGATCTACTCATCTCAAATCTCATCTGTTCTCTTCTTTCCTCCCCACCCCTCACCCTCCTTTGTAGTGTACTGCTGCGGGCCTGTGCGTCTTCGTTCCAAACACTCCTGAAGTCTCTCTCCCTCCCTCTCTCTCTCTGGCTCGATCCTTCCTTCACTCCGACAGTCCTTTTTCATCAGCTCCCTTTGGTTCTCCATGGCCTCGCTTATTTCTGCTGGACTTTTCTTTGATAATCACCATCCTCCTCTCATCCCTTTGATGTCTACTTCTGCTGTTCTCTGCTGTCTTGCATTTGGTGTTACAGTCTCACGTTTGAGTACCATTTCATTTGTATAACTTGCCTTTACTTGGTGCCACAGAATCCATTCTCACTGCATATAACCGTGTGACAAAAGTGAAAGCAAGTTTTAAAAAGTTTTGCTCTTTAAAAAAAAGCTTGTTTTTTTGTACTATTTGTATTGTTTTTATCCTTTTTACAAATGTTTGTACATACTCTGCATGGTTTTTACTTCACATTGATCCACTGGTTGTCAGTTATTTTGCGTGAGATCAGAGTTGAGTTAAAAGTGGACACAGAATGTGGTCAGAAGGCAGTGGTGCTAGGTCACGTGATTTCAGCCAATATTTCGGTGATGTGATAGCTGCAGATCGATTGCAGGACAGTGTACGTCGCTCTGTCTTCGCCTGGTATTGTGGCTTGGTTTAGAAACATAAAACCCGAACGCGTGCTGACTTTAGCAAAAGTATGGAAAGAGTGATGTATCGATGACATGTTACTTTTAGGTGGTAATGGCTCTTAAATTTCATAAAGACAAGCATATGAAATACAAGACCTCTCTCCAAAGAAAGCTTTTAACAGTCTACTTAAAAATTAACAAGACACTGAGCTGGAGGCAGCTTGTAGCTCAGTTAGTGCTTCACAGTTTGTTTTTGAAGGATTGCATTCACTGTAGAATTAGGAATTTTATTTAGGATGAAAAACCACAAGAAATCTGAGCTTAAAAAAGACGGTTTCATAGAAAGAACTTGTGTACAGTTACGACCGGTGTAATAGAAAACATCCTGCATGCTTAAGTACAGTTTTTTGTGTTATCTTTGTTTTTATTAAGCAATTCTGTATTGTATGAATGCAGCATTTGTGGTATTGAAGTGTATTATGCGGTGAAGACGAATTTTACTTTTTTGAGATGAGGACAGTTTTAGACAGCAATGTACAGGCCTGAACTGATTAGATATTAATTGTACGGTAATTTAATTTTCTTTCTGATGACATTTTTAGAACTCTGCATCTTCCAAGCCTTTGAAATATGATGCAAATGCGTAGCCTATTTCAGGGCATGTGTAATTTAAATCACGTAATTTTTGAACCTGCAAAGGATTGATCATCGATTTCTTTTTTTCTTTTTTGGTGATTGAAAAAAAGAATATGTTTACAAGAAATAGTCAATTAAACTTTTCAAGACTGCCCCAAGATTCCAGGACACTGATTTAGCACTGTGCATGGACCGAAGTGGTATGTCACAGTATTAACAGCTTGGGAATGGAGACACCCTTAGTTTAGCTCTAACAGAAAAATTTGCCCAAGGTCATGTTGAGTTGGAAGTTTGTCTGTTTGTGTGTGTGTGCTTGTCTGCAAGCATATACATATGCAAGCATAAATCTGTGTGTGCATACGTGCACTTGTCTTTGCACGTCTGTGTGAATGTGTGCCGATTGCGGCTGTTGCTGGCATGACTAAGCTGTTGCTGGGAAGGAGCTGGGGGGACAGCCCTGTGAGTCATCACCACATCTCCTGGAACGGACTGTTCTCTCCACACCAGTAGGAACAGACCCAAAACTGACAGTCCTAGTACACAGCAACACACATTTACGTATATGCACGCATAAGCAGAAATATTGCAGTGCAGTGCATGACCAAATGCATGCACAATCTTATTGACAACTGGTATTACGAACAGAGTCATTCATTGTTAAATTCATTTAAAAAAAAGTTCACTGCTAAATAGCCAGCACTGTGCTTGCTCGCTGATCTAATAAAAAGCAAACAAGTGGTACATTGATTTTTATTCTTCTGGCCTTGAGTTCAGTGAGATCAGTGACGGAGTAAATAACTTCTCCAAACCCACATGACTGACCAGAGCATGAGTGTACTAAAAAATGAGAGGGTATAAGCAATGCTAGGTTTCCCTCAAATCTAAAACTGTACAGTGAAAATCTAATCAACAGAGTTTGAATACAGTAAATCCACCCACACATCATTAAAGATGGTTTATCAAGCCACAAGTGGTGGTTCTTCACTCTTGCTTTTAACATATTTGGCTTATGTTTTTTGGCTTGGGTGCATGTGTATGTGTGTGTGTATGTGTGTGTGTGTGTGTGTGTTTGATGTCAGAATGAGTCTTGAAACTAAACTAAATACTTAACCAGTTTTTTTCCCTCTGTGTTTACCGTCTCTTAATCTTCATGCCTGTTCTGTAGCTTGCGCTTTTTTTGTTCTTGTTTTTGTTCCTCTCACTTAGAAGGTTTTTAGCCATCATTAATCTTCTAAGTTTTGTTATCAGAGAAACAATAATGCGCTTCCTAATTAAAACACTTCTGGCCTTACTGTTTTGTAATCTAATATTTCTTGACTGCGATAACACCCAGTCCCAATGCTAAGATTTTCTGTTCTCTCCCAGCTTGGCTCCATTCTGTTCAGAACTCTGCAGTCAGTGACCAGAAACCAGAAACTGAAGCACCTCTGGCCGAGACTCTGTCTTTGGGCAGCAGCAGTGCCAGCAGCAGCCTGCCAGACCAGGGTTACGCTGCCTCTGAAGGTATGGCAGAGGGCGAGGACTCGGGCATGATCAGTTCTCCCTCCGACACCCAACCCACTTCCCCCGATGGGAGTGTGTCTCTGGATGGAAGTAGTGGGTGGAAGCCGGCGGGGCCAGTGCGAGATAGTTCCAGTGAGAGCGATGAGGGATGTGCCACCTGGGGATCAGTACACAGGTAGAAAAGGGAACCAAGAAAGTGGGTTGGGCAGTTTAAATGAGACTCACAACTAACTTATTTCTCATATTTACATATAAAGAATTTGACCAAAGTTACATTCAAGATGGTGGGACTAATTAAGGAATCTGCATTTACTTCATTTATCTACCTGACTTCTTTCCCATACTTATTAATCTTATTGTCAATATTAGCTCATCTTCTCTAATCCACTGAGCTGTCCATTTAAGCTAGCCTAACTGCTATATTTCTGTAATATACTTGCATATCTATATTATTGCTAATATATATTGTAATATATCTATATCACTAAAGCACTTCTGGATGGATGCAAACTGCATTTCGTTGCCCTGTACCTGTGCATGTGCAATGACAATAAAGTTGAATTCTATTCTATTCTATTCTATTACAACAAACTGTCACAGTTTTATCCACCTTTAGTTTGACAAAGTTGATATTTGTTATTGAGCCAGCAGTAAAAATCAAGAGCCCCTCCTGCCATATTATATTTGAGTCAGCTTTGCATTCTGGGCTTTTATAGTTATGGTTTTAGGCCCTTAATCAAAGGTCTGTGAAAAATCAATGCTGCTCCAGATCCCTTTTCACATTTTAAGTTGTTTTGAAAAGCACACGCTCATTTACCCAGACCAGGGATCTTGGATTGATGCCCCTACTCAGAGAAATTTTATGAATCCAGGTTCTGGCCTGATGTTGCCAGCTCTTCATTATTCCAGGAAACCACTATAACCCAGTTTTCTCAGAATTATTGAGGAAAAGAGGACCCGTCCAAGTCTCTTAGAAGATAAATTCTATTTGGGTTGGCCTTCTTGATGCAATTTGTTATGGCTAATATGCCACTAACCCATGAGAATTCTCTGTTGAACCATTGAAGAGAGTGCAGGAAGTTTGAACTGTGGTAATAATATCTTAACAGCTGCGTGTTTCAAAGCCAGCAGACTCCAGTGAAACTAAAATTTGACTTTAAACACTTAAAGCCTACACATATTTTTCTTTCCTCTACTTCTGAACTGCCTTTACCCTTTTGATTTCTTAGGCAGATTACTTAACTAAAGGATTTTGAATATAACAGCATCACTAAAGTCATGGGTTTTACTATATAGTCTTTTCAGTAGTGACTTTTTTAATAAACGATAATGGCCTCTACATGATTATATATACATGTGTATGTAATCTACATGGTGATGACTCCTTTTTATGTACCCTTCTCAGGCACAAAGACATCAGCCCTCAGTCGCAGTCAGTGATATTGGAAAACAGCTTTGAAGATGATCCAAAGCTCGCAGCCGAGCTCCATCAGACTCTGGCTGATTTTGAAGCAGACCTTGCAGGTAAAGGGGGCATGGCAAAAATATACGCTACACTGAATAGAAATGTCTTCACTGATGTATATATCCAACACTGAAACTGAAAAACAGTTCCTAAAGGGTTTAACCTGTTGATCATCATAACACAACTGTAGCAGTAGCTGGATCAACTGAAGTAATCCTGTAAATGTTCTACACAACATAAAACACAACACTTTACAATACTCCACATGAAGAGACTTTTCCACACTAAATGGGTTACCTATTAAGGCCTTGATCTGCCACTGTTTTTTGCAGACCATGAAGATGTAGTCTCAGCAAAAGAGGCTCCTTATACCATTTCTAGTGACAGTAATGTGGTGCCAGTGTCTGTAGTGGACATGGATGTGCCAGTTACAGCCATAGATGAAGTACTGGAGGACTATGATCATAATATTATTGAACATGAGGTGAAGGCATTTACCAGGAAGGAGTCAGCTGGCAGCAAAGGTAGGAAAAACAGCCAGTGCATCAGATTTAAAATGGTTTGCTTTTCTGTATTATGTTTACTCCAATTTTCCTTCCCTTATCTTATCACAGAACATGGCTTTTGTCACAAGTCCAGAATGGAGCCCGAGAACAAAAACAACAATGCTTATACAGAAGCCGTCAATAATAAAAGAAACCGTACAAATACTAAGGACCTGTCTCAATCTGAGCAGCACACTAAACCAGCGGAGAACAAGTCTGTGTGTGACAGAAAGGAAAAAAAGATAAAGGAGAAAAAAACTAAAGAGATGAGTCTCGTCAATAGCAACAGCGTGAAAGGAGATAAGCAAATATCGGCTGTTAAATCTAATGATGACGTGCACGAAAACGTGAAGAGCGCTGAGATACTGCCTGACCCTGTGAGATGTAATGCTGAATCTTTTGAGAAGAAGAAACCTGATCTTCCACCAGCAAGTCAGAAACCAGTATGTACGGAAAAAGATGAACAAACACATAGGGTTTTCCCGACTTCACATAATAAAATTACTCGCAACGTCACATCACGATTTGGCATGAAAACCTTCACTGTGATTCCTCCCAAGCCCTCTGTTATAAACACTGCTAAAGAACAGTCAGGTGTTCCATTTACCATTGGTGCCATTAAGATCGACGATCAGGGAAACATGGTGAAAGCGGGTATCTCCAGGAATAATGTCAGTAGGTCTTCAGAGTCACAGATCAATTCTGATGAGGGTTCTCCTCTTCTTGGGAAGGCCAAAGCTTTTTGGAGCTCAAATGAAAGACAGGATACTGCAGTGAAGCTGAGCAAAGATAAAGCTGAGGAGAGCAAAAACAAACTGAAAAGTGCTTCTACATCAGTCAAAGAAACGACACTGAAGACCAGTAACACAGAGTACCTGAAATCAACACAGAGTACAGTTTCTAAACCTCCAGAGAGAATCCAACCTAAAGAGGTGGTGAAAGAAGAAATTAAAGAACCTATAAGGAATGTCAAAGTTCCAGACAAAGGTTGTGTTGAGGTGGGGAGCAAAAATTCAGTACCCAAAAATGTTCAGCCCCCAGCTGACAAACCTACCATTCCTCCTTCACTACTTCCAGACTTGTCCTTCCTCAGACCACCCAGGCGAACCTCAAGCCAATATGTAGCGTCTGCCATCGCTAAACACCCCCCAAAGACCTTAGCGAAACCCAGCTATATCCCTAACAGCCCTGAATGCTCTGCTTCCCTGAAGACACCGACTACTGACCTCCAGAAATCAGGTCGATCGATGCAAGTGAATCCGCGCCAATCTTCCCTGGCGTCTTTGTTAGATAATAAGGAGAATGGCTCTAATTCTACAGTCAGGTATCCTGGTCCTCAAAGATCTACAAGCTACCCAGAGTATATGTCAGATCAACAGAAAGATTTTAGAGAAGCAAACAGGGGTGGATTTGAAAATGGTGTTGTAGCCACCAAAAGAAGTTCTGATATGTTGGAAACCAAACCAGCCAAGAATCACGCTGAGTTAAGTGGATCCACCAAAATAAAAGTCACTGCCAAGGAACAAGATAATGTCAAACATATTCAGCTTGGAGGTCCCAGCCCAGCAAAAAGCAATGCCCTAAACACAGATATCAAACCACCAACAGCCCCAAAGACCATATCTCAAGGACAGACAAACGTAAGTAAAACCTGGATTATACTGTTAATATTAACATTTTCGAGATTCATATTACAACATACGAATCTCGAAAATATACTATGAATAATTGCTTTTATAATTCACAGAACTCAGAGGAGACAGCTTCAAAATCTCAACCGCCTGAAACGGTGTCAGACAGTAGTGTGACCCCAGGATCTCCAGCTGTGACGGTGTTTGGGCCAGTTAAAAAGTTCAGACCAGTGATCCATAAATCTGTTGAGAAAGAGACGTCTCTGCACAGCAGTCTGATGGAGGCAATCCAGACAGGTGGAGGCAAAGACAGGCTGAAGAAAGTGAGCTCAAGATAAAATGATTTGTAGGATAGCATTTTGCCCATCTATCTGGTTTCATATGTTCATCTAAACAAGCTAGGTAATAATGTTGGCTGATTTTCTTATTTTTATTGCCTTGTTAGATATCAACTTCTGCCCCCAGCTCCCTAAAGAAAGGGCCTTATGTTGAAGAGGAGAATGAGAGGTGTGCTCTTTTGGCTGCCATTAGAGCCCAGAATAACACCGGCAGGCTGAAGAAGGTAAAATATTATCATAACAGCTAAGAAGTATCATTGATCTACATATGCTGATATCCAGGGTGGAAGTAAGAGGGATGTGATCTAAAATATAAAAGTATGAGTTATTATTTTAACATGTATGCATTTACCTTCACATGTATAAAAAAAACACTTCCTTATAAATATCTAAAATGCTGTTCTGTTTAGCATGTAGCTACAATGCTTCTCAGCCCCATAGATCACCATTTGGATGCAGATTAAAATGTATCCAGTATACAGTTATTTAATATCCACAGAGCATAACTCCTAATATTATCTATACCCTGTGATTTCTGAGTGCCATTAGCAGGTCAAATATCCTGTATGTACTTAATAAACATCAGCGTGTTTGAACTGTTGTTGTGAGCATGTTGCTATGCCAAATGTAATACATAGCAAAGCTGATAATATCATTTTATGGTGTACGCATATGGTTTTACACAGTACGAGCATGTGTACCCGTTACATTTACACTTAACATCAAAAAGAGCTTAAATTAGAATGTAAATGCTAAACACTTTGTCTTGTGTTATTAGCTCATTAGCAGCTTACACTGGAACGCAGGTTATGCTAGCACATGTGTCTATTTTCATCCATCCTTTTGGAAAGTGTTCTGTGGTTTGCTCTCATGTCCGTACCCGAGTGGAATGAAAGAGGCAGAAAATGTGCTACTGCTGCTGAAACATCTGTGGCTCTGTTCTGGAGGTTCCCTGCCAGATCTGGAATCTCTGGAATGCTCTATGACTAAGTCGGAAAACAAAACTGTTGTGCTTGTTTGAAAAGGAGGGTAAACAGACTGAATATGTATATTAAATGGAGTTATAAAATAGGTCATGAGAGCTCATAAAAAATTGAATGTCTCTAACAAAAAAATAGAAAGGCTATCTTTCTAGCTATGCATCAGGTGTATCAGGAGTGTGTGTCAGAGACTCATATGAGAGCAGCTGTCCTTCCATATGGTTACATGTCTACAGTTACCATTGTCTCACCACTCTGTGCGACAGGTCAAATCTGCAGCTGCCCATGAGCTTGAGAAATTCAGAAAGTTGGCATCTGAAGAAGAGAGAAGTCCAAGCTCTCCCTCTTCCCCCGAGAATTTGACCTGCACCTCTGCTCTCTTTACACACCCACCACCTCCACCAGCACCGACGATTGCACCGCCACCTCCTGCCCCTGTCTTGCCCCAGGGTAAAACTAGCTCTGTGCCACATTCGAATTCGAACGCCCCCAGGAACCCTGCTCTAGCCAGGGAGGCTATGCTGGAGGCCATTCGCTCTGGATCTGCTGCTGAGAGGCTCAAAAAGGTAAAACTATTAAAAATATATCGAGAAGTTTACAACTCTGAACAACCTTTGTTTGCTTTGTATTAGCAGCAGTTTCATGAAAAAACAGAGAAGAAAGTAAAGAGTTACACCTCAACATCCCACGCTTCACATTAGATAAAATTACAGCAGAGGGTACAGCCTTTCAGATGTCCAACAGCCCAGCAAAACTAACAAGCTCAAGGAAATTAAAATGTAACTTTTGAACATTTTTTTCCTTTTGTTGTTATTGTTTTCATGAATATTAGTGATCAGGACATCATTGTTTTACCCAGAGAGACTCTTATCAAAGAAGAGAGAAAAAAGAGACGCAGACACACAAAAAGAAGCACAGACAGAGGCAGCAAAACCAGTTGAGCTGAACCACTGTCCTCTTTCTCCTCACATCTTTGGTCTGGTTTCACACAGCTTGCCTCGCTGGAAGACATCACCGGCACTACAAAGATCTCCTGTGGTCTAGCAGCCAGGAAACTGGAAATGAATTGCAGATTGTAACACGTACAAAGATAAATCTGACAGCCATACTGTACTGCTCCATGAGTATTTTCGAGAGGATAAAGTTCAATTTTAGGTCAGCAGCTATGGAAAAACAAGACTTCTGAAACTTTTGAATTGTTATTTTTGCTCTGTTTTTACCAGAAAGGAACAATAGCAGCGACTGAATAGCATCAAGACGGCAAAAAATCAAAGAACTCAAGATCACATGTTGTTTTGTTGCCTCAAACTGTTGCTCCTGTCATTATGATAGTGGAGAAATAAAATGGCATGTTCAATTTCTTTCAACCAGGTCGCAGTTCCCAAGAAGACGGTTCAAGTGAACGGCAAACTGGGAACGATCCAAGCGAGCTCATCAACAATCCCTGAGCAGTAAGAGGGGGAGCCGGCATCACCACAACAAGAAATAATAGATTAAATGTAGTGTTAGTTTCTGTGTTTTGCCATAGTGCTTTTACAGCAGGTCTTTGGGGAAAAACTGCTCCAGTCACATTTTCAGTGATTGCTGTCTGATATATATATTTTTTGCACTGCAGAAATTGTGAAAAATCAAGTAAAAATAAATCATTCACAATAAGATTCACACCTCTTACTACTAATATTGGGCCTCATGCGTGCATTGGTGTAGTTCTGAAAGGAACAGCAAAGCGGGGATGTAATTACTTTTATGAATGAGGAAGGATTTAAACATTTCTTCTAGCAAGAAGAACCTCACTATGTTAGTAGCCAAACACCTGTAACATCTGTCTAACAAAGGGTGCAATAGGTGAAAGGTTTGCAGTTCTGCGTTGACAAACAGTAGCTTTCTGGAAAATGTTCCTTTCCACCTTTGTAACATATTGCTGTTCGTAAATACATCCGCTGCCATCCACCCTTGAATTCACAAGGCGCAACGAGAGCATTGACATAAATCCGTGCCAATGAAAGCAAAATGTAATAGTCTATGAGACTTTCATATCATTTTGTGTTGTGATCATTTCCATTTGCCTTTACCACTGTAGGTTTCGAATGCCTTATATGCCTAATGCTAAGTCAGTGTTATGCACATACTGTTTGTTTAAAAAAAAATCAATGTGAGGTGCAATAAGTTTGATCAGATTCTGGACTACTTCCTATTTTATTGTAACAATTAACATTATTTAAAACATAATTTTTTTTGTATATTTAAGAAAACAGTAGGTCCGTGAGCAGTGCTTTAAGTGTATTATCTTATGGAGATCTCGTCCATAATGCCAACTTCCACAGTTCAGGACTCTGGTGCCTGTTAGTGCACTGTGCTCCTGTTTAAGCTTCTAACCTTCGTTTGTGCTGCTGTTAAAAATCTGTAGATGCTATGTTGTGATATTTCTGCCTTATGGTGGAAAACATGATAAGCATAGCCTTAACATTTGCTATAAATACATACTGTACATACTGTAGCTGAAATAGTTTTTTCCTTTTTTTGACATTTCAACATTTTGAAGCATTTTCATTAAAAACCATAAGAACGGTTTCACAAAAAGCAAAGAGATTAGTGTATTAAATCGATAAGATAATCTAAAACCAGCTGTTATGGGAAAGCTTTAGTAAAGCTTATGTCATAATTTAAGCATTATTGCATTTCATTCTGCTCTGTAGGGGAGGTTTAGTGTGTCATAGCTATGAGTGAAAGCCATTAAATAGTTTGTATTAGATACGATTAAAGTCCATGCTGGATCATCGTTAGAATGAAGAAAAGCTTATGCTCCATATTCAGGTAAAATGTTTGCTGCTGTGTATTTGGAGACATCTTTGAGTAAAGGGGGTTAACTAGTTTTATAGACACTAACTTTAATTTGTGTTTACTTCATGCATGATGCAAAACCACACTTTCACTGTTTAATTTGATCTTCAAGAGCTTGTTTTTTTTGTTATTCTATAACTTCAGAGGTAAACTTTAACTTAATTTTGGGAGGGAGCTACAAAAAAAAGCCTACAGAAGTGTAACAATGTATATCTTGTAAATCATTGTGATAGATTTGCTTTATTCCACTGACTGAGTGAACGTTTTTATAAGCTATTGCTTTTTATGTTTAAAGTGCACATTGTTTTATGGAGAAGGTTGCACATTTAATTTTGTTTACCTTTTTTTGATTCAATAAATACATTTTGTAATCAAGCAAAAATTTACCTGCTACTGTCTTTTGTTTTGATTATATAGATGAAAATATATAACGTACCCCACCTCTCAAATAGTAATTAGACAGATGTTAGGTTTAGCAGATGGCAGCATGAACCTTGCCCTGGAAAGCATCCCCCCGATGTGTCTGTGCCATTCCCAGCACTGTGGTTCGCTGGAAGACTGTGGCTGTCCTGCAGTCCTTATGAAATATATTGTAACCTCTCTGCCACGCCACAGATGAGCTACTATTCCGGGCAGCAGCTCATGGCCGTGACTCATCACTATGTGGTCACACAAAATTACTCTCAAAGAACTTGAACCTTTCCTGTATTCCTGAATCCTGAAACATTAGACTTTGTGCCGCTTTACTCCCCCCAAATGAATGATGCAAACATCCAGATTTTATTGCAAATTGAACTAGAAATGCATATTTTGTGCACGCACATCCTGGTTTGCCACAAGTGTCATGTAAAAGCTAGCAGAAGCTGAACACTGAGGCTTTTTAAATGCCTTCTCTCAAGGTGTTCCCAGACAGACACGTTAATTGAAACTTTCATGGCGGAGAAAAAAATATCAGAGTGCAGAAGGGTGAGCTCGGCCAAGAGAGAGAGCTGTAAATTCCTGCTGGGACCACAGACTCTTTAGTGGGTTCACATTCATGCTCGCTCTACAACCATTCTAATCCTCCTACCTTGGATGTCTGTGTGTCAGTGGGTGGGTTAATGCGGGTGATATTTTTGTTCCGAGTATGTAGGTGTATTTGGGCTTGCGCCTTTGTTGCCGTTCCAAACCATTTTAATAGGCCTACCAACGTAAACAACCTCCAAATCAAGAATTACCAGAAGGTCACGCCACATAATCGAACAAAAATATAGTGTGTTTGAGTGGGTGGATGTCTGTGTGTCAGTGGGTGAGCCTGTTAAGGGTGAGATTTCTGACAGCCTCCATGTTCACTAATGGAAAAGGGATCACAGGCAGCACAATAAGTTTTAAATAATAAAATAAATAGCTAATAAGTAACAGTGTCCTTTAGGGTGATACCACTTTTTTATGTCCGATCGATACCGATATCATAAATTTGGATATCTGCCGATACCGATATGTATATAGTGTATTTTGTAATCAATAAAACTGTTTTTTAATATCTTGCTGCATTTTGTATAAGGCTTGTTTAAATGCCTATTTGTTACCGTAAAAAATACACAAACCATTTCATAGTTTTAATAGGCAATCTAACCAACGTAAAACAATCCTCCAAATCAAGCAATTACCAGAAGGTCACCTCACATAATCGAACAAAAATGCATATAGTCATTTTTCAGGTTTGACTCTGGTTACTTCTACAGAATTGATTTTATTCCTCATTGCTGGGTTTGTGTTTGTTAACCATTATATATTATTTGGTAACAGATTAAAATGTAAGATTCAGATAAGCCTGTTGAGAATAAGAAAGAAAAGTATGTCTTTGTGGTGAGATTTCTGACAGCCTCCATGTTCACTAACGGAAAAGGGATCACAGGCAGCACAATAAGTTTTAAATAATAAAATAAATAGCTAATAAGTAACAGTGTTATGTCCCTCCATAGTGGCCCATCCATAATCATGTGAGAAACTTTAATAAACACTGTTCACTAATTGCCTGGGTGTATATTACCCAGCTTTGTTAGTCTCGACTGGGCGACTTATGAGTGATGGACACGCTGACTATCAGAAATGCTGGGCTTGAGGCTACAAATACACACGCGCTCTTTGATGCATTTCCAGTGTTGGCTAGTCTACTATGTGTCTGATCAATCAATTTCTCTAAACAGTAAAAGGCCTGTGTGATCGTCCATCTCTGAATGTCCTGATGATGTAAAATCAGTTCACATTGCCTGGGTGTATTTACTTTGTTTCTACCTCAAATGACAGACACGCTGACTAAAGCGAATTGCGCTTTTGTTTTGCATGCTGTGTCAATGTCAAAAGGCTGTGTGAAGCTGAATGTCTGATGACGTAAAATCAGCACAGTGTGTGTTTACTTTTACCTCAAATGACAGACATAAAGCAAATGCTTTGTTGCATGCTTGTATGTCAGCGTGTGTGTGTGTGTGTGTGTGTGTGTGTGTGTGTGTGTGTGTGACTCGGTGGCTTCACAGTGTCTATTCTTTAAGTCTCTGTATAATCACAGTGTTGTCCTGGCATATGCAAACAGCTCAGGACTGATGACTTCTTGCAGTTATGGGGTTTTCCCATCACTTATGAAGCTATTCAAGCTTTATGTATGCATGATAATGAACTGAACACTGGTTAATTCCTGGTGGAGGCAGAACTTTTCCTGACAGGAACGTGGCACTCGTTTCAAGTTGTTCTCTTTGATGCATTACAGTCTGCCCAAAAAGTGTGTGTATGTTTGAAAGTAGTTAACAGCCTACATTACAAAAACACACAAACTAAATTTGCAACTCTGATGTTGCTTTCAGTAACATAAACACGAGAAGCTCTTATGCAATATGGGGAAGCTCAGAGGGGTGAAAACACATCAGTGCTGAGAGGTAACTCAGAATGAGATCTGACCCTCAGTTGTGCAATTTACATACCTTCCAGCTACTGGTGTTTTTGTTTCAGATTGTGCTTGTCAGAGCACGGCTTTAATTAAAAGCGGAGTCCTTAGCTCTAGGCTGCAGGTGTATCACTTTAATAGCACTCTTTACATGCAGCCACCTTGGTTCACTATTTCAGTCCTGAGAAGTAATTTCAGACATTAATCTTTAGGCCTAACACTCACATGCTGTACTGCTTCTTTCATTTCATTTCTTCATGTTTTGCTTCTTAGAAGCTAGACTTGTATTCTTGTATTTTTAAGGGATTTAGAGCAATAGCTCAGGCTTCAGTTTCAGCTTTCTAAGGGTCTTTGACAGTTTTTCTTTGGACATTGACTGCTTTTTCACTCAACTGACCTTTTTCAAAGGATTTCTTTTTGGTCAAGCCACTTAAAACTAACCATTGAAGCATAAAAAGGCACTTAATTCAAAGAACGAACCAGTGTTGTATCTATATATAAGACAACTTAGCACATAATCCATTTTAAACTTTATCTTTAGGTATTTCTTCATATTTCTTTAATTGAATCTACACAAAATGCTAAATATAGCACAGTTTGACAGGCAACAACAAGGTGATTCTAAAAGAGCTATTAGCAGAAAAATCGGTATATCACAGCATGGTGTGCAGTGTATCATACAAGTGGAGGAGAAAAGCACAAGTGGCCAAAAAAATATCTACAGCAGATGAACAGTATCTGAAAATCATGTCCTTTTTAAACAAAAAAAACAAAACAAAAAAAAAGCTTTAGCAAAGATCTGACATAGGCCCTACAGGTGATCCATTTACTGTTCACTGAAGCCTTATCAGTAATGGTCTCAGCGGAAGGGTGTCTGTCAAGAAGCAGAGAGAAAAGGCTGAGGTATGCCAAATTACACAAGAACCTGACTAAAAATCAATGGCAACTGATCTTATGGAGTGATGAATCCAAATTTTAAAGTTTTGATTCAACTCATCATCAGATTTTGATCACCATCCATGATCAGGGAAGCACCTGATTATCAACATCTTCAATTTTGAGCATGACAATGATTCCAAATGCATTGTGAATGCAGGGAAAGTATACTTAGATAGAAAAACACATAGTGGAACACTACCAGTCATGGATTGGCCTCCCCAGAACCCAGATCTCAATATGAATGATATCATGTGGAATCATCTTCATGGAGAACAGACCAAAAGGCAGCCAACATCCAAAGAAGAGCTTTGAATATCCCTCAAGAAGCCCATTGAACTATTCATGAATGCTACTTAAAGAAATTACAGGAAAAAGAGAGAGAGAGTTCAGGTTCGGTCAAAGAATAAAGGTGCTCATGTTAAATATTGACTTTCAGGCTCGTTGGAATTATAGAAACTCTGTTTTTGTCTTTATTTTCATTCATTAAAGGGCACAAACGTTAGCGTCCCGAAACACAAGAAAACGAGCTACCCCGACAGCAGGATGTTATGTCCGCACGCAGCATTTCCGGCTCTATAATCCCCTCCGTGTGCTCCCTGACAGCAAGAACTGAACTCCAAGTTCGAGTGTAACATACATCCCCAGAAAACACAGGGACCCTCTGAACACGCCCTCCCCCCCACTTAGACCTGAACGCCGCATTAATCAGGTCTCTCGTGTGGGCGTGGTCTTATATAAAGGGGAGGCGTCGTTTGCGAGGGTGTGTTTGTAAGCGTGCGCATGTGTTCGAGAGAGAGTCCTCCTTTAGCCGCATGAGATGACGAGTGCCCTGCAGTCTTTGCAGTCACTGTTTTCGCGTTCTCCTCTCCTCCTCTGTCTGTAGCGGTTCACTCCGGGAATGCTCACCAGCGTGTCCTGATCCGACGCTGTCGTCAGTCCCTTCATCTCCAGCCTGTCCCCGCTCTCCGTGTCCGCCCGCGTGTGAGGGTCGCAGCCTGCCCGAGGTGCTTTCGCTGTAAGGTGGGTGCATGTTTCCGAGAGCATGCTTCTCGTGCGTGTGAGGAGAGTGCTCATTGTGGACGTGTAGTAAAAGTTTAACGATGACACACGTCGTTATGTGTGTTCGGGACATGTGCGGGAGCTGCCTCCCTCTTTGACAACGGTGTGTCATTGAACTTTGGAAAGTTTATTCATTGCGCCGCTCTTCGGCGGTCACTTGAACTGACCATGTTGTAAACCTACAAGTGGAAAGCTTCCGCTGAAGATACCCCAGGCTGGCCTGTCCTGAGGCGAACAGGCACGCCAAGAAGCCGTGCGTGAATTTTGGAATTCCAGTTTGGAATTCCAGGAGCCTGCCTTGTTTGTAGTACTTTGACAGCAATCTGCAGTGGCCCTTTAGCCTTCTTTGTATCCAGGATTCCAGCTCCCCGTGTCCACCTCCCCCTCCTCCTCCTCTTCTCCTTTACACCCTTCCCAAGAGTTTCACCACTCTCGCCTTATCTCTTTATCCTTTTGGCAGCATTTACTCCGGGAGAAGGGAGGGAGGGGGTGAAGGAAGTTGTTCCAGGGATACTCTTGTTGCCCCATTGCAGAGGTTCTCAAAGTGGGCTCCTGGGACCCCAAATGGGTCCTTGAGTGGGTTCCAGGTGGTCCAGGATAAAGTGAGAGAAGTATTTTGTTTTTAATGGGTTGTAACAGGTGTCACTTTAGTTGGAAGCAGAATCAATAATGCTCTCAGAGGGTGTAAGCTTCAATCCAGGCTCCATTATAGAGGCTGCTTAGTGTGAAAATCTTTAGGCACCCCGTCTTTGAGCTTTACCCCAAATACTTTGAATGCACAAGGGGAGCCTGTCTGTTGAACGCTTTAATCTGTAATGCACGCTGTCTTTAAAGGCCATTGCAGCACATATTAAGTCAGCAGCACAATATTTTGTCTCTTATACTACACTTTGAGAAACATGTTTGGTGATCACAATTTTAGCAGTGAAAGGATTAGTAAATGAGAGAGCCTGATCATTATCTAACTTTATGTGGAGAGGTCCTGACAAAGCAACTCTTCTTAGGTCCTCTAATCTGCCTTGTCATTTGGGCATTCATCCAATCAATTTCTTTATTGGCTGCATGTGGTCTCTGCAGAAAGTTGCATAACCGCCCAAATTTATGATTCTAGAGACTATTGATGTTGGCCTGTGTGTTTTGAATACAGATCAGTGTTCTCTCTGGGAATGTGGAGTGGGACCAGAGAGAGGTGCTTGGAGGCTGATGCATGACTGACTACTACTACTTTTTTTTTTTTTTTTTTTTTTTTTTTTGTTAAAGTACTTCTGTAAATGTATTATTTGCAAACTTTGTCTCGTCAAAATATGGATGATTCGCTTTTCTCTAAACTCAAACTTATCTGATGATCTTCAGTTTCCTTTCAGCCTCCTCTTGTTTAGCTATTATTGTGTAAAATTAGTCAGCATTAAAGTAGGAATTATATCTAGTTGTTTTGAATACAACTACAACATTAAGTTAAATCCTTCCAAAAAGGGCTGCTGTCAGCCCACTAATCCAGTTGTTGATCTATTCACCAAGGTGTTTGTGCTTCACAGACTGATTGACCTAAATGAGGCAATCAGATGAGGGACACTTTTGCAGCCATTCCATTTACAAACAGGTGGTGATAACATATGGAGCAGAACCTGTCAGGTGTGTTGTTGCTGGTGGGGAAAAACCAGCAATTTGAGGCTAGCTTCCCTAGAATGAGCTCTGGGATAGCTCATTAACTCAGAAAAGGAAGACTTCCTAATTGCATTTAGTTATTTGCTAAGTTGATTAGCAAAGTTGATTCTCAAGGAAGTGGACTGTTAATCGAAACGAGGAAAAGATGCACATAAAAACAACACGAAATTAAAAATAAAACAACCGACGATCAATAACCAATGAACTTGTCCGATTTTTTTTTTTAAACCCTGGTTCTGACATTAAAAAAAAGATTTCAAATCCACAGCATTTAAATTTGGTAGCATGTCTTCAAATTAAAGTTAATATACCATTTCAGAACAAATATGGGCAGAGGGCAGTGCTGCCAACTCCTGATATCTTACTTGAGTTGCCAGTTGGTGCACATGAAATTGGAAGTGCTTCTTAAACGGAATCATTATTACAAAATCTTGCAACTTAAAGGATCCTCGTTCCAGAGAGCCAATCAACAGCAGGACCAAACAAAAACACAAGCCACATTCCAGGTTATGATGTTCACAACTGCATTATGATGGTATGTCTACTCATTGTAGTCAAGCTGTACTGTACCGTGCAAAAGCCCTGAGCCAGCCCTCATTTATATTTGGTAGGGAAATGGATGATTAATTGAAACGTGCAAATATACATAGAAATGCATTATATAAGGCAAAAACAGTTAAGACAATTCTCATGAGCTTGAAAGTCGATGTTTGGCAACCTGTATTCATCATCATTACAGCTTGAATGAGGCCAATCCATGACTGGTGGTGCTGCTATGTGGGGATTTCTTTTTCTTTTTCCTCTGTCTTGCTATGCTTTTAAATCTTAGCCTTTTCTCCCCATTTCCATTCCGTAAGAATGGCTTTTTGACAGCAACCCGTCTACTGAAACCATTTCTAATGAGGCTTTAGTGAGTAGCTGATGTATCAACTGAAGGGTCAGATGCATCTCTTAGGTTCTGTTTCAGGTCTTTGCTGGTTCTCTTTCCTATTTCTTAAAGACATGATATTCAGATGGTGCTTATCTGCTGTAGATAGTGTTGCTTGTCTTCTTCTTTTTTTTCTTCCCCCTCTTAAGGCTTGCCACTTCTGTCCTCTATCTCCAGTTTCCTCAAATTTTATAAATTCAGTCCAGCTCAGTTTGATCTATATAGAGCCAAATCACTGTATAACAACAGTTGGCTTAAAACCCTTTCGTTGTAACACCCTACAATAATACAGGCAATACAGAGATGCCCCCGACACCCCCCACCCACCCAAATGAGTAGGCACTTTGGTGGCAGTGGGAAGGAAAAACTCCCTTATAATAGGAGGAAACTTCCGTAGCAGGCTTAGGGAGGGGCAGCCATCTGCTATGACCGCTTGGGGGTGAGAGGAGGAAAATGTAAATGGTTAAGCCCAAGGGCTGGAATGAAAATGAGTGACAAAGCAGCTAATGCCCAAATAAAAACCTTGAACCTTGATCTCTTTAGAAAGCTTAGAGCTATTACTCAAAACCAAAAAAAATTACATGAAGGTCAGGGCTCCTTGGAAGCAAATTGTAACAACATCAGGGGTAGCTAAAGAGATTTACACAGAACTGTAGGTGATAAAGTTGTTTTTTCTTGGTTTACTGTGTCGTTAATGTGAGTTGGCATGATATTTGGTGAGGTGAGCTTGAGAAGTTGATCAATTTGCCACTCTGGGCTGAGCTGTTAATGATGCAAAGTATTTAGCATGCAGTAAAACATGACCGATTTAAGCGGTGTTTCAGCACAAGCTATTTTATGTCCCCGTGACCACTGAAAGTTATTGCTCTTTCCCAATTTAGATGGGATCTTGGTCTTGATGAAATCGCTGCCAAGTGGTGAGACTTGGTTCTCACACAACTTTGAAGTGGCCGTATCACGTGGCTGCCGCTACATATCGTTTCCATGATCGCAGAGGTAAAGGTTTGTGATCATGGTGTCGGTCAACAAGGTTAAGCACAAAAAAAACCTGTCAGATTTCACGAACCTTGTCAGAGAGGTAGCGCATGAGCAAAAGGACCCATTACAGTTTGGTGCAGACTTCGGTCACTTTTTGAAAACAATGGAATAAAGGGCATTGACCTCGTTGGGAATGCTCTCTCTAAATGCCCTTCTAGTTTGATTATTTTGTGGTCAAATCACTGCGCACATGGCAACTGCCAGAGCTGCGGTTTCTTTCACCCCCTCCAGCACCAGTCCTGCTATTTCAAGTCCATGCTAAGTAAGCACAGGCATGATGGGGCATGAACTCTGTACGGCTACAGGCTGCCAAAACGCTGCTGACTGCACGTATTCCAAAGAATTATACAATAAGTTATACTTCAATCCCACAAGGATTCAGGTTTGTGTATTTCATAAGAATCTACAATGAGTTTGGTTCTGTTCCACATACTTTTTTTTTTTTTTTTTTCTTTGTAATATCGTCTGCTTTGCAGTAATAAATCCAGAAATTTATTTCAAAGCCAAGACTTGAGTCTCGTTTTAAACTCGAGGCAATGTGACATACGGTAGGTACGTATATGTATGCAATGGGTATCTCTGTTACTGCTGATTTTATAAATGCATAGTTTCACTTGCTGTCCAAGGGGAAAATTAGCAGAGATATCCTGTTAACTGGTATTGGTGGTGTAAGAGCTTGTGGTCGTGCTCTAAGCAGCATTCCATCAGGTCTTGCGTCAGCTAACAGTCATTCAGAACTGGTTGGTCTGGGCTTATACACTGTTAATACCCCCCCTCCCTGATGCCATGACACCATTAACCCAGGCCTGCTCAGGGACCACAGCGTAGTTCATGTTATTCCACTGACTCCGGATCTAAAAGCAGAGCAACTTTACCCTTTGTGCCAAAATGTTCAGCTGAGCTGTCAGTGATTAAAAATTATCTTGTGATGTTAGGGACAGCTTTTTGAGTTTCTGGACAAAGGTTAAATTTAGACCCAGTTGCATAAACATGTATAATTTATTTCTTTTTTTGGACTTTGTGTGTACTGTTAAAATTGTATACATTGGATTGAGTGTCCCCAACTGCTTACAGAATAATGAATGCCTTGGTATCTCAACTATAACTGCTGAGTAATCGTGTTTTGCTTTGTGAAAAGTAATTTCTAAGAACCTAAACTCTTGCCAGAGGAAAAACTTTGTGGTGTTATTCTTCCCCCCCCCCACCTCCATACTGTAAATATGGACCTGTATAAACCTGATTCTCACCACTTTCCACTTGAGACCTGAGGAGATGCAGTGCTTGCTTGTCTAAGTACAGTGGATAGAGTTTCTCACTGTCTGGTGTTGGCCCAAATGTAGCTGAAAGCCTGTGTGAGTGGCAAGAATGTTTCCTTTATTCTGCAGGTAACGAAACACCTACCTGAGTCTGTGGTGGCTTGGGTGCAGGTAATGTGCTGTGGTTGCACGGTGATGATGAAATGAGCTCTCTTATACATAGTTACAATATTTAATTTTTGTTCTCACAGTGTAGCCCGTTGTCTTCGTCTAGGTGCTCCTACTTTTACTTACCATCTTTATCAGTCTTACTATGTGAGATGGACTCTGCAAAGCAAAATTAGCTGTCTTCAATAACTGCGTGATTAAATTTGTTTTTCTTTTTCCCCTAGAAACTATCCCCAGCAAGAACTCTTAACAATATTTGTGGTGTTAGCTATATCTGTTCTGGACTAAACCAGTGTCTTAGTCTCTCTTGTGATCTGAATGCCACACCATTGACCATGAACACGTTTATTTTTCTGTACATTACGAGATTTTCTGCCCCTTGGATTTCCAGTATTATTTCCCAGTCTTAAAAGGGATTAAGACTTAATGTGGTGTACTTTGGTACTTATGAATAGGACTTATGTTAAGTCCTTGTTAAGGTAATTGTTTTTCAGACAGCCAAGTTTGTTAGCATTCCTAAGACTAAGTAAGTAAAATAAGTCCTATTCCCCTTTCCCCTCAAGTGGTCACGTAGAACTCAAGAGCCTTTCTGATTTGAGTTTTCATTACAAGGACAGTTTTATTTGGGTTTGATGTTTTGTTTTTGTATGGAGGATGAAACCGTGTGACTCAGTTTTGGTTTTTATCAGCTTTATGGTGTGGCATTTCTTTGTATGTTACAGCGCTGTACAGTTAACGGTGTTGGGTGCTCCCACCACGTAACTTGTTGTAAAGATGGTGTCATGAGAAGGCAAATGCATCTAATGTAACCCCTTGGCGCCACCACTGCAACCAAGTTGAGTACAAGCATCGTTGCTCCCAAGACTGGTCCATTCATCTGTGCCATTGCATAAGACCAGTTCTCCAAAGCAGCCAAGTGAAATCCTCATCCAATTAGGCACTGTCCACATTTCCAAAAGGCTTTTCTCCCCTAGACTGGTGCTATTCAGCCTACCCCGGCATGACATCAGGCCCTCTCTTATAGCCCCACTTTACGCTGCTGCTCACAAATAATGAAAGCTGCCAATTAATGACTAATCAACATGTGCAACAAGCACATCCAGTGAGGAGTGACTACCATCTGATCTGCTGATTAAAACAGAAGACAGAGATCCTCTGTTCAACTTTTTCTTTCCGTCTTTCAACGTTGCATTGCTGTAAAACCCGCCAGCTCTGGCAACCTTACTAGAAAGGCTTAAACATTGATAATTTCAGGTATTGGCAAGTGTCAGTCGTTATTTGTGGGTTTAATATCCTGCAATACATGCAGTGAATTATATTTGTTTAATAATTTTCAAGATATACAGAAATTACACAGATTTAAATATTAACCTATGGAGGTATCGGAGAGTAAATCTCCAGCTGACAGCACCATAATGTAAATAGAGTATGTGTCGAAGCGCTCCACCCTTACCACTCACCTACATTTCTGTAGGTTGCCCTGTCATAGGAAGGTTTGACAACATGCAGCTTTAAAACCTGAATATTATAACTTAAGGTGTCTGGCTTCTTAGACATACAGAAAAACGAGTGACCTTCCCTCCCTCAGGGTTGGGTTACGGACACCCCATTCACTTCAGTGGGTTCTCCACAAGTCCCTAGACATGAGTTGGAGCTGTTCCAGTTCTTGAATTAAGACACGGTTTATGGTCTGGACTGAAGCACAGCAGGATGAGAGGAGGGGCTGAGACTGAAAGAGGGTTTCGAGGAAGGGGTGGTAGCTGCTCTCTTACACTGCAGCATTGGTTAACGGTGAGAATCTGAGGCTGGGTAAGCATGCCATAGGTATTTTACTTGAGGGACAGGTGTGACCAGAGTCTGATCTGTTCAGATTTAGAAAGTTGTATGTCAAACACCAACTTTGGGCTTCGTAATGTATTCCATGTCAAGAAGTGGCATTATAAGAATTCTTAAAAGCACATTACCTGATATTTTTTGGACACTTGGGAGCCGTAGAAACGAGCTGAAAATATGAAAGTGTCATAATCACATCTGCTAACAGATCAGTTGGCAACCATGTGGCAAATGCCAGTCATAAAGGGGAAAAATGTGTTTCTCAACTGGTTAGCGAGTGGTTGCTAACAGATTGCCATGGTTTGCATGGACACTGACTTGTCTGCAAACACTCACCAGCTAGTCTCTAAGTGTTCAAAAACTGTGAAAGATGGACACAAACCAGAAATGGAGAGGTGCTTTCAAAGTAAAAGTTGTGCTTTTGAAACATGTTGGCTGCAGCAGTCAGGGACAAGTTACAGCAAACAACTGCTTAGCTGGTAGGTTAGTGTTGATAGACAAGTCAGCTACAGGCAAAGATTGCAAACTGCTAGTGACCAGCGCTATCACCAGGAGGTTTTTGGTGCTGCAACTTCTTTAAGAACAATTTCACATAGCGAATGGCAACAACCTGTTGGGGAAAAGGAAAAATATGTAAGAGGTGATTGTTATTGGGGTGCCAACCAGTCTTTGGACATGGATGGATGGATTTTTTTTTTTTTTTTTTTTTTTTTCTTCCTTGGTAATTATTTGTTTGGCAGTTAGAGACCTAAAACAATCCATCTATTTTCTGCCGCTAAAATTTTTTTTTTTTTTTTTTTTTGTTCCAGCAAAAGTGAATTTTTTTTTGCAAAATAAATGATTTTAAAACTTGGTCTGGACAATCACAATCAGACAAAGGTCTCTCTTGTGACTATCTTATAAACATTACATCAGTCATTAGTCACTGCAGTGAATTCTTTCAACACCCATATTTGAGCTATGACTTCACTTTAACTACACACCTCAAGACCGACACATAAGCCCCACCCAAGTACTCAGTAGGACAAAGATGGGCAATGCAGGCGTGCATGTAACCAAGCAGCAGTTATTACAGCTGCGTCTAAGGAAGCGGCAGGGGCTGGCAATAACTGGATGTTCATGATTTAATTCCAGGATGCTCTTCTCCAAAGACTGTGTGTGAAGAAAAGCATATGTATTGGAATCGACTGGGTGGATGTGAAGATACATTATAGAGTGCTTTCAGTGCGGTGTTTTCGGTATTCTCATTTGACAAAAATGTGACAAAAAATGTTGTAATTTATAAGTTGCCTTTCCCCCTTAAGCACCAACTGCTAGTTAATTTGCCATCTGCTCAAATGAGAAAAATTTACCTAAACTGCGTTCTTTTTTTTCAATTATTGCTACTCCTGAAGTCATCAGTTACCATCCAGTAAAACAGTTTATTCTGTGTCGATTCTCTTACGTAGTGTTTGCAGTAGTAAAAGGAACTGAATCTGACCACTGCATACTAGTAGACTCAAAATATAATGGCGGTGTAACAAGTTACTTTTCTCTACCCCTCGGGTTAGAAGCGGACTCTTTCGTCAGGCTCTTGACACTTCCATTTGAAGATAAGTGATGTCGACCTTGTTCCAGCTGCACTTTCTGTTGCAGTGATAGCCCAGGGCGGTGACAGGACTTGCATACATCCTAAAACAAGAGCTGAGTGTCTCATGGACATGGAAATCAAGGACATGATCTCATGTCATCTGCATCATAATCACAGGATTGAATGTCGAAGAATATAAAAGGGTGCTTCATTTTAATCTTACCTGGTTTGACTAGCATTATATGAAGTGTGTTAATATATAAAATATATTAGCAAGACATGAATTTTATTCAGAAATCTGTTCCTGTTGTGTGCATGGTCTTAAACTAAACCTTTTTCCCCCCCATAATCTTTAAATACTGACTTATTAAGCACTTGAACATCTTTCCCATATTTTTCCCAGTGGGATGAGAGAGAGTGAGCGAGAGAGGGAGAGATCCAAAGGTGATCAATGAGTGTTCAGAATCCCTGCAGGAGAAGGTGTAACAGGTGAGCTAGGAAAAGGAGTCCTGTGCAGATGTTGACTCCAGGGCATTGGTCTGTTTTTAAAAAAGTCTGTTCCCTAGCACAAGCAGACCCCTTTAGGGGCTAAAAAAGTCACCTTTTGACTCTATGATACCTAACTAGGAAGTTTAAAAGCTGTGTAAGTGTGTATTGTAAATGATTGCACACTAGATGCACATTGATATTAAATCATATTGCAGAGGACTGTATTGCCTGTAACTCCTCTGTCAACAGTGTGTGGAAAGAATGCTCTCTGCGTTCCAGAGATGACTGAGTTGAGTTGAACAGCCACCTGTTAAGCTGTGTCCAGTCTAATCAGCTGGAATTAGGCTGACTGCGGTGAACATATTTTACAATTATATACACAACAAGAGTAGTTGACACAGCTGAGTTATACGGATCTGCCATTGAGCTCTGTGTGGCTTTAGTTTATTGTTTTTCTTTCCCCAATAACGAAGAGGTATAAAGTGGTATACTATGGTAAAGTATTTAGTGTGTCACAGATCTTAGCAGGAAGCTATGCTGCAACTGGATTGGTAAACTAATCAGTAACTAACATGCTGACACAAAGCCGACACAAAGCCAACACAAAGTAGGAAATACAAACTGAAGACAGGTTGGCAGTTAATACAGAAAAACTAGAGCAAAGGGCATGAAGTTTAATTTTTATTTTTAAAGTAACTACTCAGAATTTTGTTTCCAAGAAAGGTTGTGGTATTATGTAAGATGTAAATTAGAAAGAGAATGCAATGATTTTCAAGTCATTTGAAACTACTCTGCAAACTTTTGCCATGTTTACTTTTGACCTGAGTGCTGGTAACAAGCCGGATAGTCTCTCTCTTTAGTATAGAGAACACAGCATCCATGATTTCCTTAAAGAATAGGCAACCAAAGCAGTTTAACACCTAAGCACAAGGAAAAAGGAGAGAAACTGTAGTAAACAAAGTGTAAGAATAGCGGTCTGACATGAGACTTATTTTTTTGAAAAGGTTTTGTCACCAAGCACTATTTGTGTAATTTGCAACTTGTTTGGGGGAAATGCTATCTTGGAAAAGTCCTGCATGATGGAAATGTTACAGTGGGATCAGATCAAATCAGTACACTATAAATGCATTGTTTGCTTTCCTATAACATTTTTAAAACTTCAGTAACAATAAATAATAAAACCATGCAGTGAGTGTGTAGTTTTGTGTTATGGTGATATACACAATACAAAACTGGAACTTCCTGTTTGCTGTGGTGGGCTGGGCATTTTCTAGTTGGCTTCTACTACGTAAAAATCACAGAAAATCTAACAAAACCCTATATTTAGAAAACACTCAGCACCAATGTGGTGTGATTTTTCTCTTAATGAGCTGGGGCACAGTATTACACAACATTGCACTGGACCAATAAGCCATTATTCAGTTAGGGCTAAGGCAATTATTCAGTTAGGGCTTTACTTCCCTCGAAAGTTCATTTGATGTATTTGTATGAGGATGTCGTTTAAATAGCACACTCTGGCCTTTTATATTATACAGCAACTTAGACAGTGCTTGATGCACAGTGTTTACACGTAGCTGTGCAGTTACACTCTGGGAAGTTGTGAAGTGAATAGATTCTTGAATAAATAGATGGTCTGCATGCTTAATTAGTCTAGTGGTTAATGTGCTGATATGTGCTTATACCTCAAGGGTCCAGCTTTAATATCCCGAGGTGATAAGCCCTGCAGTGATGCCAAAGGTAAGGTCAGAAACCTTGGCTAATTGAAGTCTCATTTAATCAGCAGGAACATTTCCCTGAAGAGTTCTCCTGTATTATATGGTGGCGAGTCAGGGGATGACTTCACTGGCCCACTGATGGATGTTAAGAAAACTTTAGAAAGTACAGGCTGAGGCTGCAAATAACAAACAGGTCATTTAGCATGTGCAAGCTGTTATCACAATATAGTAGTCAGACTGCAGACTACTATATTGTGATCAGAAAGAGAAATGAAAATTTTAATTATCAAAATTAATAATCCTATCATATAGGATACAAATTACAAACTCCTGATTTGGGGGCAGCATCCCAGTGTAACATTTCCATTGTTTTTTTTTTTTTGCTGGTCTCACAAAGGAAAAATTTATGATTTACGGTTAGCATTGTGAGGCTGTTACATTTTGAACTCTATCATTGAACAATCTACTGTCATGCAAGTTTAAACAAAACCACCTTAATTAAACCAGATGCCGTAATCTCAGTGCCACTGCACCCCAAAGCCCCCCCATTCTGCTATGACGATAATTGTACTGTCAAGGTCATAGATGGTTAGGTTTCAGTACACTGTTCAAGTGGAAGGAATTGAATCAAAGGGCTCTGAAAGGGTCTAATCCCTACACTGGAATGGCTTTGATTGTGTCAGGGAGCAATTAAGAATAGGTACATGTATGTTTGGTCAATAGATCAGTCACTGAGAGTAGCTGTGGCATGTATGAGCTCTCTGAAACTTTTTTTTTTTTAAATGCCAAATCGAGCACCTGGACTTTTTCCCATGTTTTATCATGCACACAGTTGAAACTAACCTTCCAGCGCACACCTGTAATATTGGCTGAGTGTATCTTTTATTTTTGTGGTTTTGAATGTTTTGCATATAACCCTGACAAAATTTTCAGTGATGCCCAACCAATTGTTTGGCATCCAGAAGCACAGTTAGTTGACGCTTACTTGTTTCTCTTGCATAACCTCCTGATTTCTGGAAAGAAGGAAGGAAGGAAAAAAATAATAACCCAGCCTAGAGTTCGGCCACAGATAGTAAGTTTGTGGCGCTTAATGAGGGGTGGCTTGAAGCGTTTAGGCTGATGTAAATTAGTTTTTGTTTTTGTTGTCAACTGTGTCTGTAAATGAAAAGTTGTGCTTGTTGGCCAGCCAGCTAGGCCCCACACATGGATTTAAAGGGTTAACGCACACACCCGCACAGATACCACGCACAAGCGCACACACATTAAAAGCGAGCCCTTTCAGTGGTCCTAGTGAACATGGTGCCAAACTCTTTGTTTAGACTGCATTCATAGTTTGGTCGGTATTTGCAAGTCCAGTTTTGGAGGTTTATTTTAGGGCTTCAAGGGGAAAAATAAAAACGTGGAAATCGACAACTTTATCTTTTCAGTGAGCACAGTTTCAGGATAACATCTGCTTAAAAGTGATAAGTAATGTATCTGCATCAAAAGGAAGAACATACAAGTGCAATGGGTTTGCTGCTGCTGCTTGCTTGATTCATCTTTTCCAGGAAGCTTTGCACTTTAGCAATATGTGTGCTTAACGGTTAACTCTGCAGGAGATAGAGGACATATCGGTGTATACAAATCAGATATGATGGCACTCTGAAGTTTTTGAGGTCTTTCCAAACATGACTAGATTCTCAAAAGTACACACCTGCGCACCAGTATTTGCAGTATACTGGACGCAAACATCCACACATACCGTCGTGTGCACGTGTACATGCTGAAACAAACACTGTTTGGCAGAAACGCACACATACAAACACTGCTCCACCGCAAGGGCAGCTGGCTCACAACCGCTAATGCAAGCATGAGATAATATTAGCCGTCTATAAAATGCCAGGTCCTATTTTTATAATGCGAACTGGGGGTCACGAACTACTGCATAAAAGACCATCACAGTTATGAGCCTGAGCTGCTCGGCTCCAAATATACCCCAGGGTATAACTTCAGACCTGGATATGTGCCTGTAGGGTATTTTTGGGTCAGTGTTTACAGGCGTTTGTTCACTAGCAGCAATGCCAAGAGGTTAGTAGGATACCCACTTTAAGAAGTTCAAATACACTGGAGTTCATGTTGTTGAAATTCTGGTTATTTTGACCAAGGATAGCCGGGAGGCAGGGTCTTGAAACAGAAGCACTTATTTTTAGTGCCATAAAGTGCCGCATCTATTGCAGTAAATTCAGTTATTTTATCAAAGACCACACCTCAGATTGTTCAGTGGTTTTATTCGTGTAAAACTGAGTTATGGAGAGGGCGCCTGTCGCTTCAGATCCACCTTGGTGAACTAAATCTAGAAGGCAGAAAGGCAAGTGCAGGAAGCGAATTGTAGAATTTTCATGTTTTGTAATGGGCTGCTCAGGGTGCAAAATATCTACAGTAAAGCTAAAGTTGCTGCAGGGATGCAATGCACTTGGTAGTGGGGTGTTCATTTGGCTCTGTTATGCGAATAAAACAGTTTGTCTTGGCTTACTGAATACACTTTTATGGTGGAGTAAACTAACGCCACAGTTTCAAGAAGCCTTTGTTCTCCTGTAAACCAGCTTAACTCTACAGAGGGTTAAGCTGGTTTTAAATATGAAAACCTGGTAGTGTGAGGGGATTTTTCTTTTATTTATTTATTTTTTTTAAACTTTGATTTGTACACACAGCTGACCTTTAACTGCCCACCGTTCAAAAATGTATTAAATGTAGCTTCTTTTTTTTTTTTTCTTCACCCTTATTTTCCAGCTTCAAAGTCACTTTCAAGCAACATTCATTGGTATATGAGTGAATTCTGAAACAAGTGCTGATGTCTCTCTAAACCAACCATTATATCTTCTGTGTTGCTTGTTGACGTTGTGTAGTCTATGTGGGTTAAGTACTACTCTGTGCTATATCTGTCTTCTTAGAATTCAGACTTCATCTTCCTTTCCTTGTGTCATCCTCCTCTCCTTCCTTCATCCGTCCTCTCGTGGACGCTCTTACCTTTTTCCCTGCTTCCTTTGTACTTTTCCACTAAGCTCCATTTGTGTTCCTTCTCCACAGGTTTTGCTCTGAGCACCTAATATCAAAACCAATTGCAAAAAAAATCTGAGAAACGTAAGCCATGGCTGTGGCCGGATGTCCGGATTATTTCCTGCATCATCCCAATTATCAGGTAAATGGAAATATTTTATTTGGGATATTCTTTTTTGGGGGGAAAAAGGTAAAAATTTTCTTTTATCCTCCCTGATCAAAGACTGAGTCAGTAACTGGTTGTGGCATGGTTGCATCATTCCACTGAGGTGAATGCACATAGAGCAGCATCTGGATGGACCTCTGTGGCTCCAACAAAGATGCTAAAGTAAACTAAATTGTTAAATTAATTTATGATTTCTCTTAAAATGCTTAACTTTGGCTGACTTTGGAATCAGATTTGTCTTACACCTGGTCTTTGCACAACAAGTGATGTCACAACTACTAATATGAACTGTGATTTAGTGTCACAAGTGTGTGATTATCAGTCTTGTAGATGTGGAATATTAGAGCGCAGAGACACTGTGCTTTCTGCTTCCTGGTTTTTTACCTCTTCTACTCCTATGGTATTGCTGATGTCAGGGATTTTCCTGAATGGTGATGCCCTTAATTCAGGAAAAGATTGCATTGGTGACATCACAGTTGGCCCAACCGGTGCAGGGCTCGCAAAATTTCAAAATCTCTGGTAGCCCTTCGGGCAGGCACTCTTCAGTTTTTGGTAGCCCAAAATAAATTTAAGTAGCCCGAATAAAAAAGAGAGCAATTAATTTTTTAATGTTTTGTTTCCTTTACAATATTATACATTAAAGTATAATATTGTAACGGAAACAAAAATTAATCAGAAAATTGTTAAAATACAAATCACAACAACTGTATAAAAATTACAATCATCAACTCAAATACTTGGTTCTAATTGAACAGAAATTTCTATGAACTTGTAAGAACTGTGTAGAACATGAATCAGTCTGTGTCAGATCCTGAATCTGAAATTTCCACTGAAGTCAAGGGTAAGGGATGAGTGGAACCAAGATTGAGGCCATTTGCTTTTTGAAGTTTGCAAAGACTGCTAAATTTTGACAATGGTAGTTCACTCTTTGCAACATAGTACGCTTTTGAAAGATTTTTCAGGACTTCTTCTTGTGCTTGGTTTATTTTTAGTATGTTTTTTTTTTTTTTGCAATTGCTGTTTGTTCTGGGAAAGATATTGCAGACTGGGCAATAATGCATTTCTTGCATTTCTCATGGGTTCTGATGGGGTCTTTCTTAAAATTACTGGTCCCAGTAACAAAGGCGCTTGGCGACTCAGATATCGAGGGAAACTCATGACACACCTGGCAGAACATCATGTTATTTATCTCGTCATATTCCAGCCACATAAATTCTTTTGTCCATGAAACCAAAAAAGCTGAGCTTTCTTTTGCCTCATAGTCTGATTTGTCATAACTTTTCCGTTTTGTGGTAGGCTTTTATTTGGCTGTCCCTTCTTCACCCTGACCTGTCTTATTTGGCTCAGCAGAACTAAAATACCGGCGTAAATCCATCTGCTTTTACACATGTACTTACATAACGGTCAGCGATTCTCTGCGCAATCAACCTCTGACATGTTTAAGCTTGCTGTGGGAGATTTCACTTGTCACTTTTGAATAGTAAGCTAATGAGTGATAAGACGATGTCAGAGGAATTGGTGCGCAATTAATCGTCACTCACCAATCAGTGCTGCCGCTCTCTACACACAGTTCGCGCGATCGCAAAGTGAAAGTGAAAGCAAAAAACAAGCACAAATTCAAACGCGATTTCAATATGTCACATATTGACAGAGGCTCATCGATGCCAATGACATATTACTCAGCTACATTTGCGAAAGAAAATGCAAAAGCATTGACACATATTTTTCCTTCCTATGATAGCCCGACGGGCAGGGCGGAGATAGATTTTGGTAGCCCGACTGGAAAAATCGCTAGCCCCCGGGACGTCGGGCTAGCGATTTTGCGAGCCCTGCGTGTGATGGTCATGAATAAGGCTTCACTCTACAAACTGCACATGACCAAATTCCATCACTCAGTATCCCCTCAGCTGTCCCAGCTGGTGAGGTTTAGATATGGATTCATGTCTTTTGGTCAAGTTGTTCATGATCTTATTGTCTTTTTTTTTTTTGTTTAATTCAAATTTCCACATTGCTTTACAAGCGAATGCCGTCATTTGTTACAGAGTAACAAGAACAAACTTGACTTTTTGACCTTGCTTTTAGATTTAGCAGAATCATCACATCGCCCTCAGTGGCGCAAAGGGCTTCCAAACATTTGGAGTAGGCCAGTCCGGCTGTGCGATACAGTTCAGTCTGCTAGTCTGTCAATTTATTTATTTATTTGTTTTTTGGCACTGTATTTGAATTTCTTTTATGTACATGTGCTCACATACTTGTATATGTGGCAGATTTGAGTCAGTGGCTCTACTACAATATACAGCCATTTCTAGGAGCTGTATATTGTTTCTGCCGTTCTTATTTTTAATAACAAGGTATTGAAAGAGATGGCAGAAAGTGAAAAGGCACAGTGAATTAAAAACAAAAAACAAAAACAACCCACGGTGCCCAAAGATGGCAGTGTAAATATGTGTAGGCTAATAATTTTCCTGCACCCTGGCCCTGCATTAATATTTTTCTTGTTTTAGATTATTCAGCACTAATTAAAGACAGACTGGAGGCTGTTTCAGAAAGAAATGAGACATCATTTAGCTCTTATTTCTTTGCCAATGGTTTGGGCGGGTCCTGTTAGAGCTGTAGTATATGGATGTTAATGTACACACACACACACACACACACACACACAGAGCAGTACTCGCTCACTCGGCTGTTTGGAAACCATTCAGCTATAACAGATGTACCTTGACTCACTGAATGAGAAAACCCATTCACTGTGAAATTCCAGCGTTGTGGAAGATTTTCCCTGATAAAACTGAAGCAGCAGTGCCAAACCGATTCAGCTAAAGATAACATTCACTCTATACTCCAGGGATTATATCACCACTTTAATCTTGTTTCAGATGTAATCTTGACTGCTGGCTAAATGATCTGTATGTGCAGAACTAGGCACATCTGATGAAGTAAAAGACGCTTGCTACGAAACTACACTATGCCCTACCAAGTCCAAGTCTGTATAAATGTCAATGTATACTGTTGTTTTATGTAACTATGGAGAGGGTGACACAAGGAAAAGGACTAAAACACTAAAATGCCATCTAAGGAGATCTCCACATGCCAGTGAACAATACTGTCTGAATAAACATGCACCAACCCCAGGATGCTAATATTAATGCTAGTTATACATTTGCATGTCATTTTGGGCTTAACATCGGCAGTTCTGAGTTTCTAAAGACTGTCATCGTTTATGCAGTGTGAAGATGTGCATCTTTTCACTGTTCCAGTTTACTGTCAGTGCATGAACATTAAGACCAGCAGTATGCTATATGTAAGGGCAAAACTAGAGTTTGTTCGATTTTAACAACTCTTGTAGTTCCTTTCAGCAGTCATCAGGAATGCTTCTCCAAGCTCCTTAAAGGATATTCAAGGCTCTTCTTTGGATGTTGGCTGCTTTTATTTTCTCTTTTGGGTTTTTTTGTTTTGTTTTTGTTGTTGTTTTTTTCCTATCTAGGTTTTTTCTATCTAGGTCTGCTCTTACTGGACTGTTTGTGATCATTGTTGTGCTAAAAATGGAAGCTTTCTCTGTTACTGAATGGTGGATCAAAATCTGGCAGTACTTTTCATAACTCCATCAATTTCAACAAGATCCACACCGCCACTGGCTGAAATTGTGCCCCAAACATGGCATAACCTCCACCATGTTTTACAGTTTCTGACACTCACTGGTCATACCACTCCCCTGACCACTCTGTGTATAGGGAGCACTTGTCTGTGCTTCAGTCATTCATAGATCAGCGTTAAGTGTCTTAGAAATAGTAGTTTGACATTATTACTATTGTCATCACTCCTAATTCTTGCTACAGGAGAAGTCATTTCTACTACTCACAGTATTATGTACTTGAAACCTGAGAGCTATTCAAAATGTGGATAAATTGTAAGCACAAAACCTGAAATGGTTTACTACTATAACATTTACAGACTAAAAAGTGGTGATTAAAACCCTCAGTCTTGTAATGTTATGCAAATGTCCGTCATGGTCCAGCTCTGCCTCGGCTCATTTGATTTTAACTACAGCTACAGCTGAGTTTCCACATTATAAACAAATTAATCAACAAAGCTTTGTAGCAGACATTAGTGTGACCTCCTGATCTCATTCTAGTTAGTTATGTAATAAGGGATTTCCACTTGCTGCCTAGTGTTCATGTACTGTATGTTGCAACAAGCCTATCCCTATTAGTGTTGTTTTTCCCAGTAGGTCAGTCTGAAATAAGACTAGGACCCTTTTAGCATTAGTGATCTTATACTTGAAGAATTTTTTGTTCTTGTTAAAACAGTAATAGAAAGTGCAATTTTTATCCTGTGATACTTAAAAGCCCCAGCCTCTCTAATCTGCAGACTGCAGTCAAGCGTGTAGTGTCCACTGTGCAGAGGATGTGCCAGGTGCACGTCTGGTATGTTAGGGGCCAGGCTTCCCTGCAGCACCTGTGGTGCATTTGCACACTGGGAGTGATGAGAAACAATGGATTACAGCATATGTGACCCACAAATATTCTTTTGCACTCCATAAACACTATAACACTTGAGCTAATGTTGCCTGTCACAGCCAGGTCTACATGGGTTGAATATATTTTCCCCGTTATCTGGTGTTTCGAATCAAGATTGAACTGAGCTGATTTATAGTTGAACCTGTAATGACATGTTTAATGTGCGCTCAACACTTTAACCATGGTGTTCAGCATAATATGCATGACAAGTGGACAGTTTTGCAGTAAGGATCCTAAATGAGCACAGTTGGTGCTTATGTAATTACTGTGTGCAATGTAAAGTTAAAAATTTTGAATTGAACATACTGGAAAAAGGATGTTGAAGGTGGAGCTGCCAGGCAGGAGGAAAAAACCACTGAGAAGACTCATGGATGGAATGAGGGGGACATACAGAGGAGCATGCTTGGGACCGAGGGAGATGGAGGAACATGATCTGCTTGTGGAGGCTCGAAAAAGAATCTAAACCAGTTGCTTTAGGCAGACCTCCCCTCACTTGTGAGTGACGCTTACTTGACAGTTGTAATCTGATAACTCTGCTTTAAATAAGACGCTGCTGAGGTACCGACATTTGTATCATACTCATGTGAGCTAGTTTTGAATTAAACTGATAGAAACAAGCTAAACTAGCAACAGTCTGAACTTAATAGGGAAGAGAAGACTGTCAGGATAAAACAAAGAAGAAAAAAAGGCACAAATCAATTTTTCCGCAATAATTAAATAGATTCAACATCTTTCTTCAACAGAATTGCAGACTGCACACATGGTATCTTCCCAAAGGAAAAAGTACTACAGCTTACTAGGTTATAAATTTGACTTAATAGTTGCTATATAGAGATTGACAGACCACGTGACTTTTGCGCATTGCATTGTGGGTACAAGTGGCAACAAAATCAAAACACTGCATCAAGCGCTAGCATTTCCAGCACCGGTAATCATTAATTCTGCGGTTTTAATCCCTACTTGCATTTTATTTGCCCCCAAAACAGTTGTGTACAAAACGACGGTGAACACGGCAGGTCCGTACAAAGTCAGACTTGACGAAAAGGCAAAAAAAAGTACGAGGAAAAAATCAAAGGAGTAAAAGGGTTAGATCCGTGTGAGTGCATACACTCACAAAATGTTTAGTAACTTCAGATCCCTGCAACAAGCCCAGGTCCAGTTTACTTTGGTGATTTGGACTATTCCATTTCACAGCTGTTAATTTTTTTTTCGTTATCTTATATACAGGCCAACGCAATCTATTTGTTGTTTCAGATTGTAGTATTACACAACATTTTCAGATCTAATAGAAATAAAATAAGTGTTTCGTAATTCAATCCAATAATGGATTTCTATACATTTTACATCAGATGAAAACTTGTGTAAGATTCAGATATTTATTTATTAAAAGCTAGACATGAGAATAAGAAAGAAGTATGTCTCTGTGCCCCCTTTTCCCTGTTAATGCCCTACCTGCCCCCCTGGCAAAACTTTGCTAGAGCCGCCCCTGCACAGTTACCAGCCGTCAGCTACGTAGAAAAGGATCCTGGTGTAGAAAGTAATAATAAATAAATTCTAACAACAGCTTATCAAGCTTAAACATTCTGCTGTTGTTCAGCCGCTGGTTTCTTCTTTCTGGCGCAAAGTGGGCGATAAACAAACAAGAGAGACGGACTCGCGACAGAAAAGCCGATCAGCAGATCATTGATCATTTCATGATTTGAAGTAGCAACAGCAGAGAGAGGGAGGGAGAGAGAAGAGGCAGTCGCTCCACATAGCGGCTGTTAAGCTTAACGTGGGAATGCTTTACAAACATTCAGAGATGAACTTACACACTTGCTTTACTTCTCTGGGATACCTTTCTTGGAGACGAAATGCCGGTTTGGAAGCACGTAGCGAGGCCCCAAATGCTCAACCAGACCGCTGACAGGTCTCGCACGCCACAGCCCCTCTATCACGTGACGCATATTCCTCCGACATGCTAAGGTTATGAGCTGGGTTATGCCATGTCGCAAGTTTTGTGAGGTGCTTTTGTGATATTTAATGGATTGGATTCCTTTTTTTTTTTTTTTTTTTCTCCGATATCCGAGCCAGTAATTTAGGTCAGTATCGATATCGGTATCGGTCCACCTCTACTTTATACTGAAATGAACAAAGGGATGTGGATGAGAAAAATTATAACAAATTCCCACTTCTGCTTGGCATCAAAGTAACGGTGCACAGCTGGACTGGCATCAGCACATCTCTTAAAGGCACAGCACATAGCTCTGGTTCTCATCTCAGGGTGGGGGTGGGTGTGTGTGTGTGTGTGTGTGTGTGTGTGTGTGTGTGTGTGTGGGCGGGGTTAGCCTCCACACCTTTTTGTCTGTGCCTTAACCTTGCCTCTGGCCTTCCACTGACCCCTTTTTAAAGGGTTAAACCCTCAACCTCCTGACTTCTTTTTGAAGTTCCTTTCAACTTCATTAAAATGAAAGGGCTCTTCTGTGCTCCTTGTCAAAATTTGGCCTACACTCAAAGTCCTGCTTTTCGCCCCTTAATAGCTTTAAGCAGGATATGTGGGTGGGTGGGGGTCTGTGCGTATGTGCCTGTGCTTGTAAGATTGAGAAGTGTGATGACAAAATGCAAGAATACAGGAAAAAGAACCTTTTTTTTTTTTTCCCCTTATGTTGGTAAGACACAAAAGAGAGGTGTTGTTCAGGGGTGTGTGTGTGGGTGTGTGTCATTTACTTCCAGACAGCCATGCCATACAGCATTGAAGAACAGTATATGGTGTGAAAGAGTCTTTACAGTTCTGCTCAGTGATGCTCAACCATGACCATCCTGTCCTGAATACACACATCAACTTTGTGATACACTTGCACGCCAACCAAACAGCAGTGTCCCAGTGCTGCTTGGGTGACTGGGTAGGGATCAGTCACAGTCTAGTAGCTGGACCAGACGGTGTGCGTTGATGATGGGTTTGCTGTGTCATGGGAACAAATGTAGTAGTGTGGTGGTTATTTCTTTCTGGGGGGGGGGGGAAATACCACTGAAATTCAAGACAATAAAAGACTGAACAATACAGCTTAATGATTGGATGCGGTTGGGTTAGTTGGTATAGAAAAGCGGTTGGGGGGGGTAGCTGTGGTCGACAGTCATACACTGACAGTGCATAGCATGTATACCAGTTTTTACCAAGGCTTTGGTTTTTAACAGAGGAGAGGAAAAAAGTTAAAAACGTGCATTAATTCAGTATAGCAGTACTTTTATTTTGAAGAATGAGACATCAGGGTGAAATTCAACAGTATTTCAAAGTGACTAGATTCTCTTTGAACTGTTCATCAGTCCTGGTTAGTGGGGTTACTTTAGATGTCAAAATGCTTTAAAACTTGAGAATGAAAATAATAAAGCTTGTTATAGTGTTTACATTGTGGTGTAAAATTGGGTGGGTTTAGCTAGTCTCACATTTGTGTAACAAGATAAAGATTAAATGTGTGGGTGCCGTCAAGCACTGCGCTGCAAGGAAACAAATATAATGAGATTCACCTAAAACCTTAAATGTATTAGCAAAAGGCTGCTAGTTGCAATGCTTTTGACCTGTTAACTCCAATGTGGGGCACAAAGGCTCTAGTTTCAAAAAACAATAAAATAAAAAAAAAAATCTATTGTGAGGAGGGGGGAACGGCTTGTTTTTATACAAAAAAAAAATCTAGTTCTGCCTGCATTGTCTGTCCGTACCCTAAATGAGACGGAACGAGCTACTGTAGCAGCTTTTATTACAGCGTCAGAGGAGGTCTTGTGTGCTTACAGTGAATAGTGATGTTTTTCTGAACACAGTCCACCCAGAACGTTCTGTTCCCTCTCCTGCTGTGTCAGGTCCTGTGCGGGACACTAGTCGGGACACAGACGAATGATAAGTTGCGCTAGCTGTGCCAGAAACAAATCTGAGACGAATATGTTTGCACAAATGTACATGGTTACTCCTTTTACTCTGATTTTTATTTTATTTATTTATTTCTAACTTTTTTGAACAGTTTGTCCTGACTGGAACGCTTCAAGCCAGCATAACAAAGGGCAATCGAGGACGCTGTGGATGAGTGGTATCTTAAGTGCTTTCCATCTGTGCTCTGATGCACACCTGACCATGTTCGCACACTGTTTATGCTATATGTGGTGTCATTTTACATTCGCAGTGTAGGGAGAGTAGAGAATAGGTTGGCTCAGGTTTTCTGAAGGCTTTGTAACTGGGGTTTGTTTTCCATTGGTCATTTCCATTTATAGCTTTTACTTCCCCTAAAATGTTCTTAGAAACAAAGCGGTTTCTGCTTCAGTTATAGCTTTACCTTTTAAAGCGCAGCTCTGCGGGATGAGGAAAAATGATTTTCAGAAATGGAATATACTATTCAAAATGATATTTGTATTCATGTATAATCACCGGTTCCTATCAGTGGTTGTTTCTGTTGCTTATTTCGACAGTAGACCAGGAAAAACAACCCTAACGCTGGCACTTTAGAGGGCCTCGTGTTGTGGTTTCACATGGAAATGATGGCCACCATAAGATTGTTCTACATGCTTGGAAGTGGAAATGTTAGAGGCATATTTAGCTGGTTGCAGTTTGCACACTCGGCGCCAGATGCCACTAATTCCTACACACTGGTCCTTTACGTGATCGAACAAGTTTCAACAAGAAGGTGCTCCACCATGTGGGCGTTCAGTTCTACAGCATAAATGGTTAATTTAAAAAATAAATAAAAGGGGGGGGAAAAAAAACATTTTTATTTATCTGACATTTAAAGGGGTAATATACTGGTGATTTTATATGTTGACAATGTTTAGGTAATGCATGTTTACATTGGCTGCTGTAACAAAGTGCTAAACAACTCTTTATTATTTATTTTTCTTGCTTCTCTCTCCCTCAGCAGGAAAATATAGACCGGTCGTCCAATCACAGACAGACTGAGCTCATTGATCCGAGATTTCAGCAACCGGCCAATCAGAGTTCTCCTAACCATCAAGGTTGGTCCTTTTTGTTTTGTTTATACCTGATTGCACATTTAAGATGTCTCGAGCATGTTTCGGAGCTTGTCATTTAAGACTGCATGCTATTTAAAATATACATATAGATAAAATAAGTATACATATAAAACATTTTTCCATTCTGTTCGCGTGTTGGTTTTGGGGGTGTAATATATATTTGGGTCTCTTCCGCTGTCAACACTTGAGCTGTTCAAAGGATGATGTGCAAGGACGCAGGGTGCTATTATAATTACTGTCTATGTAATTGTGCCATACAGGGTTCCTCCATGACAATCGGAGCATGAGATTTAAACACAATATTGGCTCAGCATGGGAGGTAAGGGTGGGGAGCCTGTGAGGACTCAACCAGTGAATTAGAACGCTTGTGGCTGGCATGGGAAATAAATGGAGCAGAAATTACATTGTCATTTTTCAGGATCATCTGGGATAGAGGGAACTGAGGACTGGAGAGGCAGATGAATGGAGATGAGTTTCACTAGGCGAAATTTTTGTTTACACACTCGGAATATCTCTTTGTCATGCTTATTTTACACAGTTTCATACACTGGGCGACAAATTATTACAAGAGATCATTCAAGCACTTTAACACTCGATTAGTACATCTGGATTTTTAGTCCAATCACTGTACTTGCTGACATTATTAAGCTTGTTTTCAAATAACTATCCACTTTTATCCTTTTTAGCCTGTTAAAGTCACAAGTATACACAAATGAAACAGTACAGCTTTGTTGGACAATGGCCTTCATCGAATCATTTGCAAGCCAGTATTTGATTTGATGAAATAGGAGCTGCTCTGGATGATGTTCTCAACATGCAGCTGTGCTAACCACATTATGTTATAATTAATTTAGTGTGGAGTTGCGTGTTTTGCACAGCTTATGTTGGTCCAAGTGCATAACCAGAAAACTGACAAGACCGCATTGTCCAGGCCTTAGCATGGCACGTGAGTCATCTCATGTCAAGGGCTCAGTGTGCCAATTCCTTTTGCTTCTGTTGTTTTTCCTCCATGTTCACGTCAGTTATTTGTGGTGTAACGGAAATTAATGACAGCATGTGTTTGTGGACTCGCACTGGAGCATTGCCCTCCAAATGAGGAATGCAAGTAAAATGAGACCGTTTTTAAGATTGCATATCATGTCTTGACAAGAAGTTTTTTGTGTGTGTTCTGATGTATCTGTATAATAAGGCATCTTTACAATCTGAATTCTTGGGCGTTATCTCATATTTTGGAATTGTTCTGACATTGTTCTCTCCTTATGAAGGCAAAAAAGACCCATATTGTCTCGGACTCTTACATCTTAAACATCCTCTGTCATAAACAAACTTTGCCGACTTTGTAATCATCTGAGTGTGACTATGTAAAGGTTATTTAAGAGTAGCAGTATTTACTGGCCAGTTTGAATGTAGTAAATGTACTACACTGTATCTACCACTGTATCTGCCACGAGTGTAAGATGTTTGAGTCCCACATCTCTCTACTGTCGCACCTCAGACCCTCACTGGTAAACATGGATGTGACCATTGTTCCTGGGGGTGGTGGTGGGGGCATATCTTTGATGGGTATGCAGCTGCTAGGCAACAAATCCCATCAATGCTACCAATGCAGTTCAGTAATCTGATGGCGTGGCTCCTCAAGGGGTCAACCAGTCAAGATCTCAGGCTGGAAACGAAGGTCCTAGCTCTTCAAGTTATGCTTGTTATTTTTGAGGGTGTGACAGACGCACCTTTTTAACTAACAGCATTTCACCCAGTTCGTGTGAAATTCATTTTTATGTCCTGTATATATTATGCCTAAGCTCTGACACTTTGGCTTCCCACAGAGAAATGGCAAGGTCATCCCAGCAGGGGAGTGACAATGCTAACTTCTCACTTAAGGGGAAGCTAGTGGGTGGAGGTTGAAATGCTTTTAGCAGGAGCTACAGCAGTGTGGCAGCTGCAAAGCTTTTGGGTTTGGGCTATTGTATGCAGCAAAGAACAAGGGTGAATACTTGGGCAGACCCCAAACATTGAGAAGGTGTGTTTGGACGTGTATTGCAGTGTGAGAAGATTTGTGTGAGTGTAACAAGGGATACTATATTATAATTGGCCCTGTGAACCATATAACTCTGTGGCAAGCCTTACACTATTGAGAGATTAACAGTGGTCAGCCAGCTGTTAGACCGTCATCCCTCTAGCCAGAACCGCACTGCTTGGATTTTTATCATTTAAAGTGTTAAATATCACTCCAAGCCATTTCACCCACTTTTCTTTTTACACATAATTCCCACTCAGATGTGTTTCTGATCCTCTGTTTACTCCTGTATTCTCTTTCCTTCAGTTCATGTCCATTCTCCCCCCTCCTCCTCCTCTCCTCCAGTTTCCCTCAGACCCTACCCCACAATCCCTCCAACTTGGCCTCAGTGGCTGTTGTCAGACCCTGCAGAGCCCCACAGTTCAGACTTGGCCCGTCTATACTCCCCCAATCTCTTTGAATGTAAACCCCTCTGCTGGGCTCGTATTCAAAGTGTGTGTGTGTGTGTGTGTGTGTGTGTGTGTGTGTGTGTTTGATGTACTGTATTTGTATACATTCCCCCTTCTTTAGGCTTGCGGCCCCTTTTTGTTTTCTTAACTAGCAGGAATGAATAAAAGATGAACAGGCAGCATTCCTGAAGAGCCATACGTGTCTGCCATCATCACAATGGTCTCGCTTTTGTCCACGTCGCTCTCTCGCTAATGATCCCAAATATTCAAAACGGATTTTATGCAGATTTTTATCAGGTCCGACTAGTTCAGTGTGTTCTGACTGTATTTGGCGTGGCTCAAACAATAGAGGGTGCTTGGGCTATTTTTACCCCTAATTTAACCTGTTATGGGTCCTATGAAGAGGAGGGAGGGCAGTAAAGATGTCAGAGGAGGAGGGGAGGGAATGAATTCCACTCATGGGAGAAGTGAAACGATGAGTAAATGAGAACAGTAATGTCCGTGTTGGTCTTGGAGCGGTTGAGGCTTTATATTTGACTCTGACTTCTAAAGTGGAGTTTAGGCCGAATTCTTTAAAAAGAAAAGGGGAAAGGATTTGGTTATGAATAAACCAAAAATATACTTGTCAAATATGACAGTTAAGGCAGTTTGCTCAAAGGGAGCTTAAATAGTGACCCAGTGCTCTTCAAATGTAGAAGAAAAGCACAGTAACTGAACCACCTCCACGTGGATCCACAGTCTCTAAGATGATAGGATCCAGGATAATCGCGCCTCTTAAAGGACTAATTTAGCGGAAGGATTAAGTAATGAGGTACTTGTTACCTGTGCTCATATCCATTTACTGCTCAGTATTAGGACTAATTTCTGCCGCTAGTGATTTCCTTCCTACCCATTCTGTTGTGTGATCCCTGTTGCATTTGTAAATACTTCCTGTGAGGAACGGATGAGGCTGAGTCAGAGCCTGTAGCTGTTAGATTTTTACCAGAGATGCCTCTTGGGTGAATACAGCTTTAAATAATCCTGCTATCTGTTGGTTCTTTCCATCTGTTTTGCTCTGTAAACTTTGCACATGGTGGTGAAGTAGGAGTGCAGCAACTGTGTAATGGCTTTCACAGCAAGGTTCAGAGTTGTATTAAAGCTCCATGCCTACAACAAGGCTCATAACATGGTAGTGATGCTCTACATTAAGCATATGCATCAGAGCTGCTACTTGTCTTTTTTTTTTCCTCCCCGTTTTGAGTCTACAGCTGCAGGTATGTGTGCTTCCTGCTGCACGAGCTGCTGTGATATTTTTATTAGTATATTATAATTTATGTAATATAGTGAGAACACATGTGAGGATGGATATAAAGGTTTGTGTCATTTCTCGTGGCTGCCAAAGGCAAGTATCAGGTGTAGCTTCTGTTTTCTGGGCTGTGTCCAACGACGAACGATGATAGGCTGCTTCCCTCTCCAGATCTTCAGAGTTTAAATCCTGCGCATGTGTGCGTGCCTGCCTGCATGCTGTCTGTGTCATCAGCCTGTCTGCCTCACGCCACGGAGCATGACGCATATCTTTGTTTGTGATTGTGACATGCATTGGTGATTGCGATCATATGACTGATAATGACGCACAAGTCTTACATAGCTGCAAGAGTTTATGGGTGGTGTTTCTTTGTATACAGACAGTTCCCCAGAAGCCATACTAGGTCAGGTACTAGATCAGGTACATGCTCTCCTTAGCTTGAGGGTCATGTCATATCTCTGAAGAATAAAAAGGGTAAAAGTAATTTTTGAAATTTGGTCTTACATTTGATGGAGATTTTCTCAACTTTCAGATATATTTAGATTATTTTTCATTTCTAAACAGCGGCAGCATGCAGGTCGTGGTGCTCTGTTCGATATTACAACTGTGTTGTCTGTCCTTAGTCCTGTGTTTAGCCCTGTATGCACCCTGGATCCTTTGGCATATAGGTCTTTAGCTCTCTAGGCTATCTATAAGTAGCTGCTGCAGCTTATCTGTCACTATTAATACCTGCAGATTAAGCGCCAGCAGTTCAGACACCTGTGGTGCACCTTCCTGACATTTTATGTTTTAAGAAAAAGGTCCTCAAAGGCAACACAAAAGTTTTAGCAGGTAGCTATAGCTGGAGGCAGAGCCAAGCCTTTGGATGTAGATATTTGCGTGGAGATACTGACTCACTAACCTGTGACGCCTCTTGTTGTTTAATCCCTCAGAAGAGGAAAAACTGGCATTTCCACAAGAAAAATGGCCCATTGCCCGACTGTGGGGCTCACTTTGAGGCCAGTGCTTTTAAAACTACATTAGTCAGATTACGGTTTTCCAATGTAAGCTTTCTGATGAGTCATGGGATTTTTACCTGCGATATGACACCTGCATGATCCAGCTGTCAGGTGTACTGCACTCTGAGCCAGCAGGGACAGTACGTGAGGCATATGGGGCTCATTTGGAATTCTGACAGCAGGCCGGTGTCTGTTAAAGTTAAAATGTAGTATTAATTTGCATTCATTAGATGAGTATTTTTTTCTCAAGTATACTGGGTATAGCCTAAGGTTTTGTGGGTGCAGGAGGCGGCTGGTGCTAACAAAGCATCTGCATTACTTTCCATTTCATTTAGACTTTCCAATTGTTATTAAAAAATCAAATCACATTAAAAAATATGAAATGGTCCATGTCTGATATTATATAAAAAAATAAAAAAAAATGATTCAGTCATAATTGTGCAAATGATTGATTGGTTGCTATTAGTTACTAACAGATTAAAATATGATCTAAAGCTCACGTGTGCATATTCATAAATGAGCATAGATGTATAATCCATCCACATATTTTCCACAAAGGGCACCTTCACTGCTGAACAAGAAACTAACAACCTCAGTGCTTCCTAATCCCAAAAGTCTTCTGGTCCTGTGTTCCAGAGACGCAAATTTAATGTAGTTTTTGAAAAATGTTTGTTTCCAGGAGTCTCAAAGCTCCTTTCCTCATCCAATTAGTTTGTCTCCCTCTAGTGGATTGCATTTGTGCAACAGCACGGTTGGGATCTCTACAGAGACCTTATGATAAATTCATGGGATAGATTTCTTTTTCATAATGGAGAATTATTAATCACAAGCAGGATCACCGCTGCGGATTGTAATTTAAAAAGAGCAAAGCTGGGCTGCCAGTTTACCCAGATGCTCAAAATTTCACAGCATGGAGCAATTAGACGAGTTTCCCTTCAGCTGAGCTCACGTCAGGCTTTGATAAAACATGCTCCTGGAGTCGGTTGAAAAATTCTCTTCATGAATTTAAATGTGCCTTGAGGTTTTCGCGAGGACTTTGAAGACAGACACTTCTTCTGAGAAGAATTTCACATCTTTCTTTTAAAGACATTTAAAAGCTGAGTGTTTGAAAGCTGCCATGAATGCAGAGCAGATGCTTCCAGTGCGGTGCCTTTACATTGAACCCCAACGGTTAGAGTTGAAAAGTGTCATGGGCAGGTTTGTGCTTGTACCTGATCTCCCTGGAGATTTGGCTCACAGGGCATTACGGTGTATTCAGTCGAGATATTAAGATATTCCTGCTGAGTGAGCACTCTGGCAAAACTGGCTACAAATCTGTGCGCGTGTCTGCGTGGGCGCTTGTGTGTTGTGTATTTTCTTTTTTTTTCTATTACCTTGAGTTACTAGTGCAAAGGTTCATATCCAGGCCACAGCTAAATGAGAAACTGAAAGGGGAAAGTGGCTGAATACCCAGGGACTTAATCATTTTACTGTGTTTTAAAATAAGAATCAGTCCTATAAGTCTACAGCACTCGCACCCCCAACCCCACTGTGTGTTGTTGCACTTGTAGGATACCTATTATGCTGATTTCCACCTTTAGATTTTTAGGTATTTGGGCACTTGAGTTGTCTGTGTGAACTTTTTGAACGTGGTTTTACAGCAGCTACTCTATTAGCTGGAGTGAGTTTCAGCTGACAGTCACAGTTGCCGCACTTTTAAAGTGGGGAAAACATTTAAAGTGGGGAAAAGTATCCATAGATGCCAAAATTGTTGTTTCTGTGAACATGCTTTTAAATGCTAAAGTTAGACATTTTAACACAGTTTATGGGGGCTGACTTTTTAAAAAAAAAAATTTTTTTATTTATTTTGAAGTTGCCTCTATTGGAACAGATTTCTTTCTTTCCTTTTTTTTGGGCCGTTTTAGCTCCTATCACTTCGAGGCCCCCACCCTGTAAACAAGTATAACATTTTTTTTTTTTTTTTTTTTTTTTAAAGGCAGAAAAGGAGTGGACTGGTACTCGTATAGTGCTTTTCTATTTAAGTTAAGCACTCAAAATTCTGTAACTAAGCACTTTAAAGCTACCTCACACACTAATGAATGCACAGAGGCAAGATGCTGAACTCTGACAAAAAGGTTTGAGGAGCCGGGGTTTGAACCACCACCCACCTCCTGAGCCTACAGAAGAGCTTGGACCGATCTAAAAGCTATGACCTTGGCCCACAGTGCAAATATCATGTACACGTTATTTGAAACCTTAAATTTACTCTGAGCACTGGTTCCCTTTCGTGTTTGTCGATTTGTTGTAGTTCTTTTCATTCATCACGCGCAGTTCACGCCGTTACTTTACAGGAGCTCATGTCAGGTTGATGCTAACTCACCGACGTGTTCTGCCATACATGTCTTTTAGAGGATGATGTCGACTTGGAGGCCCTGGTGAATGAAATGGACTCTTCACTGGAGAGCCTGTACTCCTCGTGCAGCGGTCCACAGACAGAATCGACTCCTCTGCTGCACAACGGACAGACCTCTACATCACACCACCACCACCATCAAGCACATCAACACAACCAGCCACGGCAGGGACAGCACTCACACGGGATAAGCCACATCTCCCCAGAGCTGCCCTCATCCTCAGACTCTCCTCAAACCGGCCTCCGACGGTCACAGCCGATGCACATCAATGCTGTCAGGTAGCTGCTTAACTAGTTTCATCTCCTCCAGTTATGAGTTTCTTTTGTTTGTTTGATGTGATAGTAAACTTAACTTTTAGTTTTAGACTATTGGTTTTAAAGTATGGGCTGGAGGAAACCTATACAGAGGATCTATTATGCTTTTTATTTTCTCTCTCTCTATTCTACATGGCCAAAGTTTCAAATTAGGTCAGCGTAAGTCTTTGTAATCTTCATAAGCCAAAGGCTCAGGCTTCAGACTGCTCTAAATATTTGGTTTTCCACAGTGACAGCAGAAACAAACTCCATGTACCTGCTGTTCAAACCTTTTGTGTGTGAGGCACAGCCAATCAGACGAGAGCTGGCTTTACAGGAGGGGAGGGGGCGCTAAAAATGCTTGTTTGAGGCAGTAGATGAACTGAGGGGCTTTAGTAAGTACCAGGATAAGATGAGTAAGCATGCTTTTAGTCTGTGACGTGGGCAAAGTAACTCTGGTAGTATTCAAAGTAAAATGTGGAGCTGGATGGGAGTTCAGGCCCCACTTATCTGAGACGGTCACATTAGGTTTCAGGAAATGTTACACCATCTTTGCATCTCATTCATCCTCGGTTAACTGTCAAGACATGTGCAGTCATCGCCCTAAAATAAGTAAATTTAAAAAATGCTAAAAACAACAGGGCTATAACTGCTCCTGCACCCACAGAACCAGCGAAAGTGTGGCAGTGAACTTCAGCCACAAACTTCTTTCAGCCTCGTATTATCCGTTTGCCACATGCGTAGCCGCACAGCAAGACTTCAAACCCTTTTTTCTCTCCAGATTTCAAAAGAGAATTTTCACTGTACACATCATCCCTCCACACCCACTCGATAATTGAGCATAACGCTTCCTCCTGGCTCCCGATCTGTAACCCCTGCATGACCCGTTCCTCCTTTTCACTCCTCTTTTACATCAGCCTGCAAAGGCGAGAAGAAGATTCTCATTTATTTAAGTACCATGCGCATATGTCTCTTTCAAATTAAACCGTGCTAACCCGCATCCTCCTCGAGGCTGCACTCATACACGCTGGGAGAATAGAAGTATAGCTGCGTGCATGCACCGCAGAGCTGGTGTCAGCTCCCATTACTCGCCTTTGGACTATGTGACAATAACACAGGAGGGGCGCATCAGGTAATGGAGTATTCTGTCTTATGAGCGCTCTTTTTCAAACACACAGAAGCAGGCCCTGAAGTTCTTATTATTCAGGACTGACCTCTCGATAACCCTGTTCTCCGGCTCAGATGGGACAACATCAAAAGGCCCGTTCCCTTTTGAACTCGCTGGGTTCTTCGGAGCGACAGCTCAACTGAGGAAGAGAAACAGACTAAGGAGTCTTCCACACATTTATTTATTTGTAGTTATTAAGCTGGGATTCCACAAATGGACTCACCAATTTAAAAAATAATAATAGTAATGGTTGATTGGCTGTCCGATAATAATTTGAGTCTTACACTGCATGTATCAAATTTATATTTAAAAAAAGAAGAAAAAATCAGCTTTAAAGCAATGTCTTGATTCATCATTGATGTATTATTAATATTGAAAAAAAATTAACTAGCTGGCTGGGGTGGCTCTGTGATTTCCACTTGCTTCGAGACTGTTCATTACGAGCAGATCAGACAGAAACGGGCATGAGGCTGAATACTGTACAGCAGAGCTTTATTAATTCTAGCCGTCTCTCCTGCACGTATTTCACAGCTGTCAGCAGCTCTATTTTAAAGTTTGCTTCTAAAAAGGCGTTCCAGGTCATGGACTTGGACTAAAGTTTTTTTTGTTTTGTTTTGGTTTGTTTTTTTTAACCATAATAATAAACAAACACAAGCTTAAACCAAAAGACATGCTCTGTGCATCAAACCACTTTAAATGTCTTTGTCCGCCTCTTTCTTCAGAAGATTACAGGAGCAGGAGCAGCAGCTGAGGACGTCATCTCTCCCGGCCATCCCCAACCCTTTCCCCGAGCTCTGCAGTCCAGCTAGCTCACCTGTCCTCAGTCCTGGGTCTCTACCACCTGGGGAACCTTCCTCGGGCAAATATGTAAGTAAAATTCCTGAAACAATGGGACACAAAGGAAATACTGGGGGGGGGGTCGCCCCTCTTTACGTTGGGATGCATTGGATCCAAAATGTGTTCTTTCTTATTGTTTGGGAGAGCATGGAAGATGTTTTCCCCTCTTGAAGAACTGGATGTGACACATTCACAGACTCTTGATTTATTTTCATGTTGCTGACTGAAGCACATTCGACTCAAAGTACCGTATTTGTTTTGAAGGATGCAGATTTTACATATTGTGAATCATCTGTATCCTAGCCGTGTCAAACATTTGGGAAAGGCTCCTGGCTCACATCTGCCCCGTGTTTTGCTCGTCTGAGGCATGTTTATGGCTTGCATGTGATGACACTGTACTGTACAGTGCACATGCTTTCAAGAGGGTTTGCGGCTCGATTTAAGGAAAAAAGTGAGCTGTGGGCTGGAAGTGCAAGAGGCTGCGTGTGTGTGTTTATGAACATGTGTACCTGCACACATGGCTGAATGTTGGCATGTGTGTTTGTTATGTGCTGACAAAGATTTAGGGACTCGTCTGTCTATTCCTGGAAGCTGGAGTCTCTCTATTATCAATGTTAATGATCTTCATATGGGACCAGCCAACACTGGTTACAGTAACATAGCAGTTTACAGTAATATGGGGGTGGACTATTTCTCATAAATACTCTGGCTGCAGCTCCTGCCTGTTCTGGTACGAGATCACAGACTCTGGTTCCAGCTGAGTCGTTCTGAGCCCTCCCTCAAAAAACAAAAGTTGTGTGGAAATGTTCTGAGCTTGAAATCGTAGATGTGCCATAAATCCAGGTACCTTGTGAGGCAGCTGGATTCTCATGAGATCTGCAAGATTACGTCTTGCCCAGTGCGTAGCCTATGTGCTTGTGAGTGAACCATAGTTGGTTGTACAGTTGAGTTCCCTGGCATCCACGGCTGTGGTTTTTTGTTTTGGTTTTTTTTGTTTGTTTTTTTCCTGTATTTTTTTTTTTTTCTTTTTTGTGTGTGTTACGACAGTCAAAAAGGAAACAAGCTGGACTGGTGTACACTGCGCTCTAGCATCAGTTATAGTAGTGTCTCTGTTTTTGTAAAAGACAAACCTTTTTTTTTTTTTTTGTTGTTGTTGTTGTTTGGTTTGTTTGGTTTTTTTTTTGTTTTGTTTTTAAACAAAAAGTGTCTTTCCCATAACTGGTTTTGAAGGAAGTTTAATTTGTCGTACGTTTTCACTGACACATTTTATCTAATTAGTTTTAAATGATAAAAAAAAATGTTTTATTTTATCTTATTTTTTTTGTCTCTCTTTTTCAAAACTGTTCCAGGCACTGCTTGCCAAGCTCATCAGGTATCAAACACGCCTTGGTAAATCATTGGTCATGCGGTTAAAAAGATTAATGTCTCACGAGGACTTTGAGTTTCGGATTAAATTGCTAACTGTGCAAACATTTTGTCTGTATGTAAGTAAAGCAGGCTTATTGGGTAAATATTCGAAACCACTTTATTATAGTGGGTGACTCACTCTGCATGTGAATGTTTTTGGTGGTTTTTTAATTCCCACACAGTGCGTTAAAAATACATATATTAAATTAAATATTCTATGCAGACTGTGAAGTGGGGTCTTGGGGAATGTGGAGGGGAACTGGAGTTGTTACACACCAACAGTTTCCACTAACATTGAAATAGAGCTGCTGTAATCTGATCTGTTTTGTTTGTGCCAAACATTTTTACAAGCAATGATTTAATAGAGCAGCTTTTATATGATAAAAAAGATATATGGATTTAAGCCTGGCTAATAGACTTCTAAGGCATATACCAATATTTGGTGTTTTTTTTTCTCCAGTATTCAGATACATCTGCCAGCATGTAGTTTTTTCCCCAGACAGCTGGACATAAACTGGGTTAGTGTCTTTGTAGGAGAGGAAATTGCTGAATGCCTCAGGTTGACAAACTCTATATCCACACCCATAACATGGTTGAAGGGTCGTCTTTACTTAAAGTCGATAAATGAAAATTTAAAAGCTTGTCATTGCTGCTGTGATTCATTACCAAATGGCTAATTACCAGCTTATGATATTGGCCCTATGATAAATCAGTCTGGCTGTATTCGACAACTCCAAGCTAACGTTTTGTTTACATCTTTCACGCGCTGTGTAAACATTTAACTTCATCATAAGGTGTTTGTCTTCTGAGATTGGTTTGATTGATTTTAATTATGAGAGATTTGTTTGCCAGTCATAATTAAAGGTTAGCATGACGTGCTGAATCTCTGCTATACATATACTGAGAATGTAATAAACCTTGAACATACCCATAAAGATAAACAGTTCCAAAAAAAAGACCAACAGGACCTTTTACAGGTTTTGTACGGATCACCAAACTTTTGCAAAGAAGAGCAACCATGGAAAATTTAACTCCTTTTGTGTGTTTACAGTGCACACACTTTTGTAAACGTGCAGACGTGCTATGCATCCGTCCATGCATACGGGTATATTTGTTTTTTAGATACATGTGCGCCTGCATTCACATCCGCCTCTTTCTCTTTGTGAGTTCTGTAAACTATTTACAGCATTGGCAGTGTCTATCCATTGTTGATGGCAATGGAAAGTATGTCTCATTGGAAATTTGATTCAGCACCTTTCCACTAAAAACCCTCCCATGGAGCCATCTCATCTCACACCAGTGCCTATAAGGGGGTCCAGTTTCGGAGACAATAGCACTGCTTTTTTGTGGTATAGTGGTTCAGATCCATAAAGAAGAAAGTGAGTTGTTTCGGTTTGACACATCGGATGGTGAGCATGTAAATTATTGCACCCACTTTCCATAACTGCTAACTTTTATCATTTAAACCATATGTGCCCTGTTGTGTGCCTTTTTTCTTCTTTCTGCCCTTTCTTCTGTCTTTGACATTGTCTCTGTGTACTCATCTACATGTCCTCCAAATACTAAATTAAAGCAGCCAGTCTGCTGTGGAGAAGTTTCTGTTTAGTTTACAGAATTTTCCGACCTGCAGGCGTTTTCTGACAGACTCATACTTCTGTCTTTCTGCTCCTCCTTACTTCGGCCCTTGGCCTCCGTGCACGAGGATGTAGTGCAGGGCTGTCAGGAATTATTGGCCACGCAGTTTGACACAGCCATATGATTCTCAATTACCCACCCAGCCCCCAAAAACCACCCCACCTCCCAACCCATTCCCGTTTTCCTCCACTTCTCAATTCTCAGCTCTCCTCTCACAGGCATGTCTTTTTTTTAACTGTACACTCTGAAATACGTGGGCTAGTGTTTTATCTTTTGTTTTGTTTTATTTTTAATGATTAGAGAATTTAAATGTAGTGTTAATGTAAAGCTTTAGTCGGTGATGGTGCATGAGAATCATTAAAATAGGTTATTTCAAGAGCTACTGGATGATCAACAAAGCTGAACTATCTACCTTTTATGTAAGATCACTGACACTTAACTACTGTGGTATGTTTAAGAGTGCATAGGTACTGTATATTGTAAGTATTACTGCCAACATGCTTTTTATTTTAGGCAGTTCTCAGACTACATACAGGTACCCATTGGGAACCATGTAAAATGACAGGACAGCATGTATGCTTGTGTTATGGGAAATCCTCTAAGAAGCAACGCAGTTAGTGTATGCATACTTATTTTTTTTCCCCAGTTCCTGATGGTCTGTCTCAGCAGTGCAGTAATTGCTTGGTGGATGTTGTGCTTCCATTGTTGTCCCGTTCATTCTGGAGTGAAAGCACTGATTTGGTCACTGGGTTGCCAGATTTTGTTGGCTTCAGCATACCCTGTATGTCCTGTAGCCCTTTACTCCATGTTATGGCAGGCTTCTCTTGTCTGTTTCATTATCATCCCAATAGTTGGTCTGTTTTTTGTGTTTAAACTGCATCTGTCAGTTTCTCTCGGTCATCATCTCTTGTGTTAGGTCTTTGCTCCAAGCTTTTAGTCATCCAAAAGTCCACTTGGTCTTAGCTTGGCCCTAGTACTTCCAAGTGTGTCCTGTGACAGTGTAGTTCTGTACATGAATACTCATTTGCACATGATGAAATGAGAAGCCCAAAATAGTTCATAGTGCCAGACAAGCTGGGGAAGATTGGTTGGCACTAATAATGTGCAAATGGGCTGTTGGTTTTCAGTGTCAGCATCATGTCCAGTTGAGCCAGTCGGATTAAATAAAATTGCAACTGCTGTGTTTTGTGGTTTGTTTGTTTTTTTTGGTTTAGGCAGATTTAAGGAAACGGACACAGTCTAAAATTTCATCAGTGTTCTAGCATGAACAAATACTGGCTTGTTCTTCAGATATAATATGTTCAGGGTTATAAAAGTATTGCATCTGATTATGTGTTTTCTGAAAGATAACAGAGCCTTGGATGTAAAATCATCATCTCTATGCAAATATTGCATCTGCAAATACAGGCCAGCACCACTGACTAACACTGACCTCACAGCCCATTGTTAGTCACTGGTGCTAGTTTGAGTCATTATGCAAATGTGCTTTTTGAAAGGTTTACAGTCAGTTGAGACGGCAGAAGTCACTTGGAACGTGAGGAAATGTTTCTCCCTGAAAACGCTCCGTCCAGATGAACAGAGTCAACTTTTTTTGGGACCTTGCTACATGTTTTTATTTGCCTTTTGCCATTTTCCTTTAGAGATGCCTTCATGGCATAGTTTCAGAAAAGTTTTGCAAACATTCCTCAAAGATATCACTCCACATTGGCATGATGGCATCACAAATTTCTTGCAGATGTGTTATCTAAACATCTGCGATGTGACTCTCCCATTCCACCACATCTCAAAGGTGCTCTATTGGATTGGGATCTGGTGACTGTGGTCATGTGCAAGACATCATTTTGAAATGATTTGACATATTGCATTATCCTGCTGGAAGCAGGATTCAGCAACTGGAATGGATGTTGTCAGCAACAGTACTCGGGTAAACAATGATCAGTTGATAAGTCTACACTGTTACCCTTTCCTGTTACTTATGCCCAATTTTGACCCAACTTCCTGAATCTCAAGGCTCATCAGGCCAGGCAAAGCTTTTTTCAGTCTTCTGTTGTCTCAGTTTGTTGATCATTGAATTTTAGCCTCAGTTTTCTGTTCTTAGCTGATGACCTGAAGTGATACCTTGGTTACAACTAGTAGTTATTTTAGTTGCTGTTGCCATCTGATCCGGTTGAGGCATCCTGGCCTCCTTCTCTCCTCTGACCACCTGCTTGTTCCAGAGAACTGCCATTGGATATTTTCCCTCTGACCATTTTCTGTAAACGCTAGAAATGGTTGTGTGGGAAATCCCAGCAGGTCAGCAGTTTCTAAAATACTCAGACAGCCGATCTGGCACCAAAAACAAGTTACTAAACTCACTTTTTCCCCCTCCATTCTGATGCTCAGTTTGTGCACCAGCAAGTCATCTTAAAAGTCCAACATTCACACATTTTATTTTATTTTTTGATTGTTTGTTTTCAAAATATTGACTAAGAAACTTCAGAATAATGGAGACTTTGTAATATAGTGTTGCAAGGTGTAGTGTTTATTCCACGTATAAATGGATTGTCATTTTAATAAAACTCTGAATTCTTAGACGTCCGTTCTGTTGGTTGGAGGAGGAAAAAAACCATAACAGTATTTAACCAGAAACAGCTGATGTATAAATAAAGGACATGAATCCATCCCACCTCTCAGCACTCAAACAAGGCATTCCCTGGCTGTTGCTTTCATGAATGTTGAAAATGCTCCAGGTCAAAGGGCAGATTTTTCCATTGTAAACTCAGAATGGAATGCTGCTGATGCCCAAACTGTTGGCCTTAATGTGTGGGAACATCTGTGGCTGCGCGCAGCTGTGCGTGTGTGCGAGCATGTATGCAAAAGTAGAGGTCTGTTGGCGAGGAGGGCCGGGTTTGCGTATTTGCATGTTTCTAACGCACGTACGGCTGTCTTTACGATGGGGGATCTGTAGGTTTGTGTGCTCGACAGTATGTTTATGTGCGCGCATTCCCGTGTTCTGCAAGCCGCACTGTGCAGAGATCAAAGGTGACGCAGCGCCAGAAATCTGCTGGCTCACTCTTCCTGCTGCCAGCCTTGCTTTTAAGTGGATCTTAAAGTAAAACATGGAACACACACATACAGACACTTGTTTTATTCTGCAATCACTGGCGAGTCGCATTTATACGTTTGTGGTGTGCGTGTGTGATTTGTACTGTTTATACCAATTGAATTGTTTAGGTCTTTGTGATTATTTGTAACAGAGTATAAGTTATCCAGTCAGACTGGATGTTTTATTGTGCGTGTGTATAGACATGTGTGTTTGATGCATGTCTGCCTGTTGGCCTCATTATTCCTAACATTACATCTAGCCCTGAGCTCAAAGTGCATGCGCGCGCACACATGTTAGCTGATGCTTTTTGTGGCAGGAGTAAAAAGGAGCGCAGTAACCCTTTGTGAGAACTCGTATGCTGACTTTCTTATTATATCTGTGAAATGTAATGATTATCCAAAGTAATCTAACAGTTTTGCAGTTTTTAAATTTTCTGCTTTGCCGATACAATCGACTGCATTAAAACATATCCCAATATCTCTCATATTAACCTCCTGTATGGGCATGGCAAAGTAATGTAATGTTCAATGGTAGGATTATCTTTTAAAGAAGGAACCTGAAAAGGCAGAAGTACCAGACAGACACTTGGGTACACTTCTGAAAATGTAGAGCAACCCAATGAGACATTTGTCCTGCAAATTCTGTGTGTATACACAATGAATTAAGTGAGTGGATTTGCAGTATTCAGTGCTGCGAAATACAAATTGTTTGGCACCCGCTGAACAAATACAACCTGGAGGGGAGCCAGCCAGGTTGCGGTCGAGTCTGGAACATCTCGTGTGTCAGCACCGCATTTATCCCGAGCTACTAAATGGAAACATGTCTCGGCCTGCTAGTGCCACACATGGATGAACGGGCACAAATGTACACACACAGCCTGTTTAATACACTGGCATGATTAGTTGGAGTACAAATAAGAGTTTAAAATTGGGACTCAGAACAGATCAGCTCATCTCATTTCACAGCTCGTGTAATAGCATCAAGGGAAATGCTGAGAAAATAAAATGACTCACTGTAATAAAGACCTTCTGAGGTGAACTTGGTTTGTGGAAACATGCAAATGTTGAATTGTTGTTTTTTTGTTTTTTTTTTTTAAACTGATTATCCCTTTTTAAACACAAAAAAACCGTCAGCATCATTGCCAGCTCCAGATAACACACTGCCTTCTTTCTATCAGCAAACTGTTTGTATGGCTCTGCTAAGCCCAGATAGGCCCACAGTAGGGTTATCTACTGTGGTACACAAGTCTTGATCCATCCCTCATTTATTAATATTATGCTTCCAGCTAGACTCATGTGATCATTACTTCTCAAAGTGATTCAAAGTTTTTCTTTGGACACTGGTGTTTTCTGTCCAATCATTATAGCTGACCATTTTCACTTAACACTGCTGACCTATGAATCATTAAAGCATAAAAATTAACTCGTAATTAATCCCTAATTCTAGAGATGAACCAGTGTTGTCTGCACAAACACTTTGCAAAGAACCACATTTAAATTGTATCTTTAGGCAAATTATTCCTAGCAGCCTGTCACAAAAACACGTTTCATTTCTTTAGTTGAATCTATGGGGGGGGGAAACTATCCCAAACATCCAGTTTGACAGGGATAAAGTTGCAGCTCTTTTGCACAAACAAGGTGATTTCCAAACTGAAAACCTGACAAATCTTTGTATTGTTTGAATTGTATAATACAATTTGAAGAAACTGGACAACTCAAAAACGACAGAAGTGGAAGGCCTAAAAAAAAAACAACCAAACCATCTACAGCAGGTGGACCGCATATTAAAGTCATTTCTTTCAGAAATGCGCAAAAATCCAACATAGACCTGATATTTGTTGAAGCATTGTTGTTAACAATATTTAAAATAATCCCATATCAACCATGGTGCTGCAGTATGATTAAAAGCGCATAAAGTAGAGCAATAAAGATTAAACTGGAGGTTTGAGAGAAAGTGTTTTAAGTGCTTTTATTTTGAAGTTCAAGAGAAAGCGAGCAAGAACATGTTCATTCTTGCGTAAGCCCCAGAATGAAGCTAGACTGTCGCTAAACCAGAAGAGACCTCCAAGTAAATACTGATCTCTTTTCATCCCAGCATCCCTACAGTTTCATCAAAGACTTACGTTTTAGTGACGGATTTAGGAGGCATTTACTTTTTGGTGAGATTTGGTCCTTCCTTGGGGTGTTGGAAGAAAGCTCCAAGCGTTGCATATAATTGAGTTGTTTTTACTACCTCTCAGTATTAATTTTAACGGAATAATTGTCTTTTAATGGGAGCATGGTGAGACCACCCAGGCACTGGAGGATGATACACCTTTAAGGGTCCATCTTTCACTCCTTGTCCCAGAAGCAGTGTAAGATTAGAAGCCACATTTCTCCCAGCTAAAAGGGCAGGATCCTATTACTCCTGCAACTAATGGAATCCCTGATACCGTTTGCTTTCTGCTCTGTTTCTCACTCTGTACGTGATGGTCTGTGTCAAATATGTGTGACAATACTTTCATTCATCAGACTACGATAACAGTTTAAGATGTAGTGTATGAAGCTTAACGAAGTATTTTTACATCATGAGGCCTTTTTTAGCACAAGGTTTTCAGGGTATGGTTTTCTTTCTTTTCTTTCGTCGTCTTGCACACATATTTCAAGGTGTATGTACAGGTGTATGTATACACACGTCCGTTTGTTTATATCCGTGCGTTGCACAAAGACAGCTGTGTGTTGCTGCCTGTAGGCATTTCATCTGGATGAAGCTGAACAGAGCTGTTGGACTCATGTAGGTCATGAAGACTGCATTTCCCTCTCTCCTAGCCTTCCCCTGTTCGCTCTCTCTCCCTCTCTCCCTCTCTGACTGGGGAAAGTAGGACAGATCAGATTTCAGAAACTGCTGCTGTGGAAAGGCAAAAAAGAAGAGGAGCGACAGGAGTATGAGGGAGGAAGAAATTAAAAGCTGCTAAGAGGGATAATTTAAGTATTGTTAAAGGGTTTTTTTTTTCAGTTATTTATAACATGGAGACATTTGATTACATGAATTTGTTGCTAAGTTATGCTTTTAGTGTAAAAAAATGAAACCATTTATCTCCCTAGATTGCAACAGACTATTTGGGTTTTTACAGAAATGATTGTATTCCGGGCAGCACGGTGGTTAGCACTGTGGCCTCACAGCAAGAAGGGCCTGAGGTCAATTCCACCATCAGGCCGGGGTCTTTCTGTGTGGAGTTTGCATGTTCTCCCGTGTTTGCGTGGGTTCTCCCCGGGTACTCCGGCTTCCTCCCCCTGTCCAAAGACATGCACTTAGTGGGGTTAGGTTAATTGTAAAACACTAGATTGCCCATAGGTGTGAATGCGGGAGTGCATGTGAGTGAATGGTTGTCTTTGTCTATGTGTTAGCCATGTGACAGACTGGCAACCTGTCCAGGGTGTGCCCTGCCTCTCGCCCTAAGACAGCTGGGATAGGCTCCAGCGCTCCCTGTGACCCTGAAAAGGATAAGCGGAAGAGAATGGATGGATGGTTGTATTCCACTAGAACTGCTTTCCAAATCGAGGAGACGACTATTAAGTAAAAATAAATGGCATGGAAAAGAAAGGTATGGGGTTTTTTTGGGGGGGGGTTGTGTGTGTGTGTGTGTGTGTGTGTGTGTGTGTGTGTGTGTGTGTGTGTGTGTGTGTGTGTGTGTGTGTGTGTGTGTGTGTGTGTGTGTGTGTGTGTGTGTGTGTGTGTGTGTGTGTGTGTGTGTTTTTTGTGTGTGTAGCATCACTTGATCTTTTTTTTTTTTTTTACCTATTAAATTTAAAAAAAATATAGACGATAGGGGAAATGACAAAAAGAAGGGAAACACTGAAATCAACCAGCCTTCAGACCAACTTTCCCCCCCATTGCTTAAAGACTCTGATCCAAGAAACTTAACAGACGAGTGACTCCACTCAAAAAAGCTGGCAATGGGATTTGTGTCAGCAACGAGAGAGAGAGAGAGAGAGAATGTGATAGACAGACACTGTGATCTTGACGTCTCCAGAGAAAACTCCCATTATTGAGGACAGTTTGTACAGAACGGAGGCACATGCTGCGATTCCTCTGAATGGGAAATCGTTGTTTGTACTTGCCTGTCATGCTATTAGTTTTTTTTTTTTTTTGTCTTCAATCAATCATGCTACAGAGACCTGTAGCTTCCCCTCCCTTCTGTATACTGATTTTTCTTTTCCCCCATATTATTATTATTTTTATTTTTTTTTTCTTTAATCACTCAGTCATCACAGCTGTGATGACTTTGTTGCTTTTACTCATGGTAGAAGTGTAAAAATGTAGTTAGATTTTATAAAATTGTATGAAATGCAAATGAGAGGAATACTCTCATGTCAGCTGGTCGTTTCAACTTTGCTCAAGGTCACAGTTCAACACTGCCACTGCTTGCCATACAACAACTGGACCATTCCTGGTATAGTGCCAAAATCATACTAATGATGTCATCCTTTGTTCATCCAATTCCACCGCCCCCTTATTTTGCCCTCCTGCTGTAATTGGACAGTGTCTCCAAATCAGCAGTGGTCTGAAAGCACATTTGCTCCCCAGGGTTTGATGGCAATCAGCCCTGGTGCACAATTAAGCATTTACTGCCACTTTTAATCCTGTTGGTAAAATATTTGGCTCCATGCGGGGTGTTTCTCAGCAGGTAGTCACAGTAAATAGGGGACACCGTTCTTGCATCATGGTAACCCAGTCTGGATGGCCTTTACAAAAGTGTGTTGCCATAAACTGTGCGTGTTCAACCAATTTTTAATAGTATGCCACTAAAATTCAAGTGAACATTAGTAAATTGCATGGATTTTTACATTTTTAGTTAAGCATAGTTTCTTCTAGTTTTCTTATCAGCTCTTTGGCATTAAAAATACACAAAATAACTGACTACACTGTAGTGGCTTTCTTTTGTAGCACATACTGAATGAACAGTTTTGTTTTACTCAGTCTGCTTAAGTTTACGAGAGACGAGACTAACGTAACAGCTAGCTTCCCACAAGACCCACGCTTTAAAAAAAAGTTTACACATACCAAATAAACCCACTCTCTTTTAATACATGTTAAATTCAGTCACGTTAATTACTTCTATTACCGTGACCACATTTTATTGGCGTAAGTTGACTTACGCCCCTCCTGTAAACTCGTATTATTGTCTCTGTAATGACTGTAGTTTAAAAATAACGCATTTAAAAACCAGGGCTGTAAGTTTTCCATTTAAAAGAAACAATTTCTTTTTAGAAAAGCAAGACTATAACAATGGGGTTTGTGACAAATAGTCAAATTACAGTAATTGTAATTTTGCTTGACACGTTTATCAAGTTCACTTAACTTGGCTGCTTTTATAACCCACTAATAAACTTGAATATGGCTTTGACCTAACTAATAAAGTCCAGATGGGGTCTGAGGTGCTTTTAAAATGACAACTAACACTTTAGTTCAAGTCAAAGTATAAAGTGCCTTCCCTCTACCTTCCAATTCCTAATATTAATCTACTGTGACAGCTGTTAAATATTGTTTCTTATCCAAATGTCTGACCTAAATTTTTGCTACATGGCCTGCTTTGCTAATTAAATTTGACTCAGTTCGGTTCTGGAATCCTCCAAGCTTTAACTTTGAGTCTAAATGGGTGTTAAGACTCCATTGTTTACAGACAGAGCAGGCTCTGTGGGCTAACTAACTGCCCGATATAGAGTGTATAGTCTTCTGCCTGGCTGCACAGTGGCAGAGATGGCAGCTTGCCACTATACTTAAATGTGTACAGTTACTGTGCACTGTTTCCTCCTTTGATTCTCTCTATACATCAGTCCTCTTCATCCTCTTTTTTTTTCTCCTCCGTCTGTCCCTTGTCCACTAAACTTTTTTTTTCTTGCCTTCTGGACTTCACTCTATCCTGGCTCTGCTAAGCCCAGATAGGCCCTTTTATATCTTGGGTCTTAATTTGATGCTGTAATTGGATGGCGAGGGACCACTCACTATCCTTTCTTCGTGAGTCAGCAGAGTATTCTTGGCTAATGCCTCCCACTTATGCTGACTACAGGCATTGACCAGGGATGGCCAATTGTCCCAGGCTCATTCAGGTTTTTGTGCCTTCATCTCATCATCCAGACGTCAGTTTCCAGGGGCGCCCCGGACCACACACAGCCCCGCATTACAGTCAGAGGGGCTGTATAAAGCGTACTTGTTAATGGGAATATGGAACTAGGGTGGGTCGTGTGAGCCAAATCAGCCTATCAATGGCTACAGTTCTTCTCTGGCAACATGAAGGGGTTTTGTAAAACAGAGATGGCAGTTATACAGACGGGTGGCAATTAAAAGAGAAACCTGAACCCTTGACACTTTGCTGGCATAGTTTTTGTCCACTTGTGTCCTTAGAGGGAAAGGCCACTGAAAATCACTTTGAAGTTGACCTGACCTATAAGAAAGCCTTTTATCAGTCTTCAGAGCTCAACCTGTATAAACATGTGAGATATTAGACCTACATCAAAGAAAATGGCAGTCGGCACCATCGTCAACATGACAACACGAGGCATGTTGAAGCTATTCTGGTGACCTAAAGCTTTACTAAGGCAATACATTCAAATGTTTGCATCAGCATTGTTGCGTCTTCACCAGGGTGAGAGGGGATATCCACACTAACTTCCGTGCACCAGGTGTACAAATTCTCACTGCCAAATTGGTTTGCATGGTATCAAATCCATTGGATGTTGAATTTAAGTACAGGAGTTTTTAATAGTCAATGTTCACTTGCCACACCCGCAACATCCAGAAATGATGATACATGGACCCCTTCTAAAATTACAAAGAGAAAACTATTTAAAATATGCATAGTTAAAAATGCCATATTTAAGTAGCTCCTGTAATCCAGAAGGTTGAGATCATATCAGTAATGACAAAGAATAATTGAGACTTTATTTCTAATTTATCACTTATCTTTGATTACAGTGAATTAAATATGGATGTTAGTGTCGTCCCCACTTTCCCTCCTACTGTTTTATGAACACCGACTCCTCTCCTATAGCACAGCTGTCATCCAGCTTGCCATTTTTTTTTTTCCTTCTGACAAAACTTCCGGTATGTGTTGGATCTTAATGTGTGCAGGCTTGTGTGCCAAATGGCTAATAGTCTTTAGTAACTCCTGTCTGATGTAATAGCTTGTAATGTGTACGTAATACCAGTGGAACTATTTATAGAGCTGCAGCCAATTCTCAGAGATTGATGTGAGTATGCGTGTTGGCTGCAGGGCGTGCACACACATGCTTGTGTACATACTTCAGCTTTGCTTTGACCTAACTGTACTTCTCCAATTTATGTCTAGCTGTATCTTTGGAGAATTGTGCATGTATGTTTGTGCAGAAACTGTAATATACAAAAAATGGGCCAGTGTATATGAAGATGCATATATGAACACATCTGGTTCCGGTCTGTCTGGATTGTGTGTGTTGCTAGAAGCTTTCAGTCTCTCCTTGGGGGATTGCGTCACAGGGCAGCTATCAGACCTGAGTCATCAGAGGTTGAGAGGACCTCTGAAAGCTTTCCTTCCTCTTTTCCTACTATATGCACAAATTTCTTTTGGTCATACAGTTGCATGTTGTTTTTATGAACACTAAGGTATGACAGAAAAGGAAAATTTACTTTCAAACTAAGCCACACACTCTTGTAGCTCATTGGTGTATTCCTGACTGTTTTAACAGTGAAACATGTCCATGTGTTCATTCTTTAGTAGCATGACAAACAGATGCTTTTCCAATAAGTCATGCTGTTCTTGCAGATGCTGGTTATTATTTTCAGTAATTAATCCCAGTTTTAGCTTCATCATCATTATGATGAAGCTAAACATCATGTATAGAAAGAATCATACAGGCTCAAATATATACATGCATTCACTTGAATTTTTTAGGTTGTGCTGACGGTTTTACGATGTCTTAACTTGACAAGGTCAAAGTCTATTAATGTCGTTAGTGATCATGATTGATTACAACTGGAAGTTTCTCTATGCCAGCATAAGGATTTGTTGAACAGCACTCAATGGACTGACCAATACTCGGAACAATGGGAACGCCCAAAAACCTTTGAGTGAAACTTGGAGCTGCCCACATCATAAAAACAAATGCTTTTTGGTGAAGTTTTCTGGTCAGACTAGACAAAGACTGAGCCATATGGCGACAATGACAAAAGGTATGTTTGGAGGAGTAAATGTGAGGCTTTCAAATCTAAAAACACCGTACTGGCTGTTAAGCGTGATGGTAGCATCACGTTCCCGGCCTGTTTTGACACTAATGGAATTGCAAAAAGTAGATGGAATCATAATTATTCAACTTTACTCCACATCAGCAGGTAGATGGTCGAAACTTTGACACCACTGGTTTTTCCAACAACACAACAATCTCAACACTCAACATTAGGCTTCTTGAATAGTTTTCTCAAAAGCTGATTTCAACCCTGTTGCAAAATTTGTGGACTGTACTTAAAAGCCAGGAAACCAACCAATTTAAATGAACTCAATTCTGCCAAGAAGAGTGTCCAAATATCAAGCCAGAATTATGCTATGAGCTTGTTGATGGTTACTAAACTTACTAAGGGATTTTAACAAAATATTAGTGGAGGTCGATGATATGTACAACTTTGACCCTGTGTGGATTAGAGAAAATGCCATCAGTCCAACAACTAGTGATTTCTGGTTTGTTTTGCATAGGTGTGTGTTAGTTTACCAGAGTACCACCAGCCATGCATGGTTTCAAAAAATATTTGTTTAAAACTGGACAAAACTGCCAAGTAGAGTGATCTTAATAAAACAGGTGCACAGTCATAGAATGTAAATTGGCAAAAATGGTGATACAATGCTTTTAAATGGTTAGAGTGCAAAGGAGTTCTAATTTACCAAAAGAAGAGCACTTTTGTTGACCCTCACAGCCCTAACGTGCAAGTTTCTGACTCTGTGCTTGCTACATGTTCACATAATGAGGTTAAAAAAAACACTAAATCGCTACTAAAAAGTTTGATTAAATGACATGTATGATGCGTGCAGCCTTCCTGGGACTTTACTTGCTTGCCAACAAACTGTGACGTATGCATGGGAGTGTGTCCTGGTCTCAGTGAGTGTGAATGCAGTGACAGTGAGGGGGTGTGTGGGAACAGCTGTGCAGGCTAGAGACGGTTAACAATAGAGAGCTTTCATACTACACATTCTGCTGCAGCGTGTCACCAGACAGTCTTTCTTTCTCACTTCCCTCTGCTTCCCACTCGTTTTCCTTCACATCTCACATCCGTCTGTCTCTTTCTCCCTATCCCACACACTCCCACATACTTGCCACTGTGCATGTGCAATCATACACTTCTCCCTTGCTCGCTCACTCCCCCCCGTCTCGCCTCTCTCCCAGCCTTACTCTTTCCCGCTCCCTCCCCAAAGTTTCCCGCTACCACTTTAACCACTATTTCCTCCTTTCTTCCGAGGAACTGTGCTCATTTTGTCATCACACCTCACCCACACATGTATAAGCACACGCATCCTGCTTTTCCCAGAAGAAGTAAGGGGGGGGAGGAAAGGGGAAGTTACTTCAAGGACAAGGTAAAGCTCCTCTTGCCTTTCCCAGACGGGGTGTGTCAAAGCTTTTGTCTGTCTGATGCTATATTAAATATCAGAGTTGAAAGGAGTGGTGTGATGTGTGTATGTGCGTGCATGCATGTGTGCAGAAGTCTCTAGCTTTTTTGTTCTTTACAGAGAAAGAATGTTGGCACAAAGCGAGCCACTACGGGAGAAGTAGGAGGTTGGAGTGCTGAAGTGCCACCCCAGGTCTGTTTCATTTCATTTGCACTGTAATGAGTCTTGTTACTGCTGTAAGCAGGGAGTTAAAAGTTAAGCCACATAAAGGGAGGAATGCAGGTAAGAAGGGAGGGAAGGTGAACACAAAAGAAGCGAACAAGTCTCCGAACATTCACCTAAAAACTTACAAACATTTTGGAACGAGAGGAGCAATAAAGAGAAACTTTTTTTTGTCTTTGTCCTCTTCACTGCTCCGCACTCTTTCCAAACATGCCCCCTCTTGCATCGAGCCCTGAAAAGAAACTTAAGCACAGATCGTCAAGAGGTCTGAAAAAGTTGGCTGTGTTTGTGCATGACTGTGCGTATGTGTGTCTACTTGAGTGCCTCGGAGGGAGCGTGTGTGTTGTGTGCGCGCCTAGGTCTGTGTGGGAATGATTACATCAGCCCGCTGCAGCTTTATGATTGGTTAGTGAGCGTGTGGTTTGATTCAGTGTGCCTCAGAGCCCATGGCTGAGGCTGTAACCCTTTGTGAGGGAGAGAGAGACAGAGCATAGTTGTCAGACTCAACCGGCACTGGAAGCACTCTACTGTACCTGCTGCCATCTGATCGCCGACTGCTTCAGTGTCTTCGTCCTGTACACTGTATTCATACCGGCATTAGGTCACACAGACAGTTTGTTCTTTTCCTTTTCTCTTTCTTTTTTTTCTTTTTTCTTTTTTGGAGACTGCAGTCTACAGATAGACTTGAGGACTAGCCACATGACAGGTAGCACAACTGTCAGCTGTTGGCATTCAAATTGGTACCTTTCTTTCTGGAGGACACAGGGCGACAGAACAGCAAGGTTTTGTCTTATTGACTATATTGGAGTGAGTGTGCTTATGTGAGTGTTTGGGGGAGCCGATTCATTCCGAAAATGCCTTCGTGTTCCCCGGACTGCTGCCTATTGCGGGCCGTGGAGGTAAGACCCCTCTTCCTATGTCTCATTTCTCTTTTCGCCTCCCCCTCCTCTTTTTACAATTTAAGACATTTTCTCTTTGAAGTACTTTCACGCTAAACCTGAGGCAGGAAATGTAATGTGTAAATACTGTTAAGGCCGAAGACATTTTTTCTTTTTTTTTTCCCTTTTCCAAGATGTGAGCAGAGCAAAAGGATCTAAATACGTCACCCTTGAAAAGGGGTATATGCTCCATTGCGTTTCATCTTAAACATCTTTGACGGGCAGAGTGCCTTAGGCCTGGCTTGTGCAAACTGTGATGCTATAAGCTGGGTATTTGCTCAGAAAGAACAGAATTTCTTTGTCATGATATTATGTGGGAGGCATGTATACATGTGAAAGCTTAGTAGGCTGGATTCCTGTGTAGGCTAAAGGCTGCATTTGTCTGTAGGTTAAGTAGGTTGCTCTAGTTTCTCTGGGGGCCATTAGAAATGTATCAAGTAAATGTTAACACATGTTGTCCTGTTTATTTAAAAAAATGGCTCTGGGAACTTGGACTGTCAAAATCCCCTGGATTATGTGGTGGAATAAAAGGCTTATCCACAGTATAGATGTAGTGCTACTAATGCTAATATTAGATGCCTGGATAGTGATGGTAGGCTCTCACACAGATGGGATCTTAGAGGCAGGTTTTAGCTGTTCAGCACCTCATGCATTATTGCTACACAGCAATATATAGAACATTATACAGACAGGTCAGTGGTGTAGATGTGTTTAAATTTTATGCAGATGTGTAACAGCGCTCCAAATTTGTCTTCATATGTCCTTTTTGTTTCGTACAAAACAAAAACAAAATCCACCTCAACCATCTCCAGATATTACAGCCTTCCCCAAACGAGCATGCTTTTAATAGCAACATGGGTTTTATTGATATTATTTATTTTTGAGCTAGCTACAGCGCTATTACCAACGTTCATGATGCTACTGTGTGAAATACATTAGTAAAGAAAGTAAACAATTTAACAACAGCCAGTTCGAGTTAAGGAAGTTTTGTTTATGAGGTTAAGCTGGAAAGCACAGTGTTCGTATTCCTCATCTTTTATATACTGTAACTTAAAACTGTGCTTACTTCTCTTTGAGCTGTGTTCAGTACGTACCCATTTGGACTGACTTTGTGTTCACAAGAGCGGACACTTGTTATACACTGCAGGGTATTTGCTTCTGTATTACATCGACAAGTTGCTATAAGAAAAGCTCATCTGTTATTTCTAACGCCACAATTACTGTATAGTTTTGAATGTCTGTTCTTTTCTATTGTGTGCCGTAATTACAAGGCTGCGTATGCTATAGTGCATAGGGTGCTATATGAGAAACAGTATTGCAGTGTTTGAGGAAAATTGCTGGCTTCACCCACTTATTAGACTCTGGTGTTCAAAAAAGGATTTGTGTAAAAGTCACGATGGGTTTACTATAAAAGTTTCTTCTCACTTTTTTTTTTAGTATTTAGTTTGTTAGACTACCTTCATGTGATTTCTGTTGACTCAAACTGAAACCTTGGATTTCTTGTCACAGATTGTGAAGATCTTCAGTGAAGACGGCATGGGTAAAGTTGTGGAGATCCCAGCCAACATGACAGCCAGGGACCTGTGCCAGCTCCTGGTTTATAAAAGCCATTGTGTGGATGACAACAGTTGGGCACTTGTTGAACACCACCCACTGCTAGGGCTAGGTAAGGAACAGAGTCGTAGAGGCCTGAAAACTTTCTCAGTCTCGCACACAGACACACATCCCCATGAGCACACATGAACAGACACTCTCATTTTCCCACACAGAAACCCATGGGCTCATGGGTGGGCTCAGACTTGCAATTCAATCACTGAGTTACAGGTGCATTGATATTTGTGCATGCATGCATGCCCGTATACTTGGCTTGACAGTTGAGGCGCTGATTCTTACCCAGGCGTGTATTCAAGCATGAGTGCATGCTAGAAAGCATATGCATGCACAAAGCCAAAAAGTCCATTGATCTTATCCAGTATCACACAGTGGCTGTGTGGAAAGTTGTACTGGCAGATAGGAGGGTTATTTTAGTACTGACAGGTTAATTATTTTCACATTCGATAGAGAAGAGACAAAGGATTATTCGGTTAAGAAATATCTAAAAGGAAGCTCAAAATTGAGCAGTTAAATGAGAGCAAAAAACAGTCTAATCTCCATGTGTGCATGATTACATTAAAATCAATATCTTGAGGCTCTTTTAGTATGCTTTTGATTGTTTAATTTTTGAGAAAGTAGTTTCAGTGCAGAGTAATTATATTGGACGTCCTGATATTTTTAACTCTGGCAGACTGATTTAAGGTCAAATAGTTTAGAGACTCAAAAAAAAATCATAATGGGAATGGACAAAGAATCCAGGACACTTCCACCCCTCATTATGAGCCCTGATCTACTTGTTGGGAAATATTTTTGACCTAAAATGTGATGTCAGTTGATACTGTTTGAGAGAAGGTAGTGGTTGGTGGTTATGTGTTAGCAGATGGAGCTTTTGTTACTGGACCTGCTATTGTAACTGATGGAGAGGTGAAGCCGATGAGTGCACCAGATGCTGACCTGATGGGGATGTAACAGAGTTAAGCACACATGATTTTGCTGCTCATTAGTAGGGACATGTGTAATGTGTTATACAATATGTTCTTCTTGGATTTAGAGGTAAACGCTGCTGAAGGTATTTAAAAAGATGGAAAGAAGGTAACACAGTGTGGCCAACTTGGCTTGACATTTACCCCGATTTACTAAAAAGAAGAATGTGACATTTAGTTTCGAATACTACCAAACTACTAATGTAACATTATGAAGACACAGCTCTATTTTAACTTGGTGCTGCGTTAAGAAGGCCGCGGAGCTTTACATTTATGATCGGGTGATTTTTGTGCTAGCCTCAGCAGTATAAGAGGGGCTTTGGAAGGTTGTGGCCAGCTGACTGTTTAAGAAAAAAGAAACCCTCAAAAACCCCTCTACCTCCCCGAGGAGGGGGCAATTATAAAGCACTTATGAGAGACAAGTTGAGCCTGTGCTCTCTGCTTATGTCTGCACAGTTGAACAGATGTGGGAGAGAAGGGGGTGTAATTTTATATAGAGCTGCATGTCTGGTAGAGAAGTGCACAGTAGACAGAAACACGGTTTAAAAAAAAAAAGACATTTAATTTATGAACCAGTAACTTGTTATATTTTTTAAATTTTTTTTGTGCTAGCTGTTAATGTTGTCAGGTGAGGAAACTTGGAATAATACAATCTATTCTCTGCAAGTAAAGGTCCCAAAGCTCTAACCTTACATTTCACCATCCATCATGATCTGCTTACATTTCTCATCACTCCTGCCAGCACCTTGCTGCCAAATACAGTTAAGCTGGCTTATTGTGAGTGACATCATTTTTGGCTGGGCGCCCTTGATTCTGTTCTGGCGCACCTGTACTGGAACGCTATTCTTTTCAGGTCTGGAATTGCTACTTATCATCTCCAGTGTTTAGACGTTTCAGTAAGTGAGACGTCAGCGTGCTGTTTGTTAAAACTGAAACGTTATACTTGCGTCACTCTGTATGTGTGTTCTTAAATGTATGCATCACAACACATTTGCTGATACATTTCCATATATGTGGCTCTCATCAGTATTTTTGAGTAGCTAACAGATGTGCTTAATTGCTTGTCACAGGCCATAATTACGTTTGTGTTTACTTTATTCTCCCTCAAGTATTGATTTTTGTTTGGTTTTTTTTAATAGCCATGTGGCCATAAAAACCAAAATTGCATTTGTGATAAATGCAGTTAAGTCATTTGATGGAACGTTTTAATATCCAAAACTTGGTTTGGTAGCCGTTTGCTGATATTTAATTGTGTGAGAGGTGCCGGCCACTGTAATATGTGCATTAAATATTTCCTTCATATAGTGAAATTGAATTGTAGTATGAGAGACTCCTGCCTCCGTTTGCGTACGCACCCCCGCTTTATGTCAGGTCTGCACACACGGCATGTGATCGCTAATGTGTGCACACGCAGTTGGACGGTAGACGAGAATAGAGGTTTCCGAGAGTCTAGAACAATACGGTGCCTATTCCTGCTGCCCACTCCTGGTATGCTGCTGAATGGCCCTTTGAGATAAGTAACACTGACCTCTGCTAGTGGGTTCGCAAAGGTTAACAACTATCAGGCGGGGAGGTGGGGCTGCCAGGGTGAGTCACGGTCACGAACATGAGTGACTCATCGGACGGGCAACAGGATTAAACGGAAAGAGAAAGATGAGTCGTGACAGAGTGGAGATTGTGACCGCGGGGGTAAAGAGGAGGGGGCTCACGGAATGAGATAATAATGTGAGATAAGTTTACTATGAAATTTCTCTTGAGTTTTCCTTTTTTTACATGAAAGAGTTGTGTCTGATCTGGTGTCTAATGGTCCTGAAAAAGTTTGGTAAGTCCCACTATTTAATTAGATGCACTTGAAAAGGCAGGATGTTTTTAATAAAAGACATGACAGGACTCGAAGGCTGTAACCATGTGACTCATGTTCCGGTCCAACGTGTTGCAATCAGAAAATCTAAATCAGCAGGACCTCTGACTCCAACCACATTCCTTCAAGGACACTTTGAGTTGAATCACAGATTTAACCATTTATTTAGTAGCACTGAGAGCCATTGGTTTCATCTGGATTAATGAGCACAAACCAGCAAAGCATGTCTGTAGTTTAGTGATCTATATGGATATATACTACATGGGGAATATATAAGCATACATATGCCAGGAATCACTACAGTTTGATGCTGTGAGAAATCATATTGTGATTCTATCTGAAATTCTAGTCAGTGCTTAATTGAACTGTCAGATGTACAAATGCTTACATTTGTGGGATTTGCATAAAGTATTTGTATATCCCATATAGATGTTGGCACTCACAGTGCCCTAAGCAATGTTTATGCAAAGTTTAATCAAGATTGGTCCACTCGTCAGCGACAGAGATGGGGAACATACGGACATATGTACGTTAGTTATTATAATGACATCCTGTCCTTTTTTATCTTGGGAAAAGATGAGATGACATCATACTGCTTCTATGTTTTTGTTGTTGTTTTTTTTGTTTTTTTAATTTAGACCAAATGACTGTGATTGACCCCCTTCTGGCTCTACTGTGTAGTAGTAGTAAACACGGTTACTTCTAATTGTGAAAGATTCCTGGTTTGAGCGCAGAAGGAGACACAAACCCACCTTCATGTGGTCACAAGCCAGCTAGTGTACTCCTCATGCCGGTGCCAAGCCTGTACAAATGGGAGGGTTTCATTAGGAAGGGCATCCGGCGTAAAATCTGTGCCAAATTAAACATCCACTGTGGCAATCTCCTGGGAAATAAGGGAGCAGCCGAAAGTACCCCACTGAGTTTTTTTTTTTTCTTTCCCCTCCCCCCCTTTAAGTTTCATTTCTGGTTTACAAGAAATGTTGATGACTATTTCTCTTGTTTAATTATTTAAGTTTGGTGGGAGGGTGGGGGTGTGGGTGTGTGTGTTTGTGAGATGTTGAAGATGTTTTCAGCCAAGCTTGTAAAATTAGGTTGACTTTTCTCTTCCCGTCTCCTCTCAGAGCGCTGTCTAGAAGACCATGAGCTGGTGGTTCAGGTCCAGGCCTCCATGAACAGCGACGGTAGATTCCTCTTCAGGAAGAACTATGCCAAATATGAATTCTTCAGAAACCCCCTGGTAATTACTTTTCCTGAGACACTTCTTTACTTGCCACGTCACTCGTGACGGCATCTTGTTGAAATACAGAGCCTGTAAAAACAACAAATGTAGGCCAACTTAGCCTTGCAGATTATTTCATAATTACAGCAGACTGCAATAATGAAAGTAGTCACCTGTGCTTCTGTCACAAAATCTGACCCTATAATTATTGTCACAGTATCTGTAATTCTGCCTCTCTCTCTCCACACCCCCTCCTTTGAACAGACATTTTTCCCAGAGCACATGGTCGCGTGGTGCCAGGAAACCAATCATGCAATTCTACCATCTCAGCTCCTTCAGGTACGTACAGCTCACACACGCATGTCTTTCAGTCTCGCTGCTGCTCTTGACACGCAAACAGTTTCGTTTTCAGAGTCAGCACCTGCTACATGCATACTGTACAATCAAGCTGGCATACCTCACCTCTGACCCTTAGACAGTGTGTCTCGTCAGAGCCTGCAGTAATAACTAGTGTTGATCCCCTGTTGACACGACTGTCTCGGCGCACACACCACAGGCCCGGCTCTTGTGATGGATGGAATTAAGCCATCAGAAATAGAACGCAGAGTTTCGGATCTACCCTTGTGCTGTTGGGATTTTTTTTTTTATTGATGAAAGTACGAGCAAAACGCAGCTGAATTAAATTTTTTAACGGTGTCTTTTAAAATTTACAGACAGCAGAATGAACGAAGAGGCAAAAACTAAAATATCTTCTAAAACATGTACCTCCTTTTTAATGTTGTGGGAGGTTTGGGGTGGGGGCAGGTTGTAGACTGGAGGATTATGATGGTAATTTGGTGAGCTGCTTTTGTGAAGGAGGCTGGTCGGATTTCTAATATATTAAGATGCTTTTTTTTTTTTTTTTTTTTTTTTTTTTGACAAAGCTGTAGTAGCAACCAAAACGAAAAAACTTGATAGGTTTACTGAAGTTTTTAGTGGACTTTCTCTAATGTAGTTACAAATATGTGCAGTCATTTTAATTTGCATTGGGTGTGTCCAGTGACTTGAATTGGCTTCTGCTTGGTGGAAAAAATTGTGCCTGTCAATATCATCATATTCAGAGCTTCAGATCCAACTCGCAGCTGTACTTAATAGGAGATTATTCATGTTTTTATCACAGATGTTGTAAATGGCTGGCAGAAAGCTGGCTGTCGACGCATGTTAGATGTTGAATGATCCTTTCTCCAGACTTCTCACCCTTTAGGAAATCTGTAAGGACTTCGACAGGTTGGGCCGAGGCAGGTTTATATTCGTGGGATTTCCTGTGTATAAATCTCCAAATATCTTTATGTTCATACATCCATCTTCTGAGTGTGCTCTCTGCAATAGGATTTAAACAATTCGAGTAGTTCCATAGTGGAAAATTTTCACATGGTGACCTTTTTAGTTAGAATGACTCGGGCCTCGAGCCATGTGTTCGTTTTGGGGTTCTAGGTAATTACTCAGTTTGTTTTTATTACCCAAGATGGGATCTGCACCTACCTGTTGTATGTTTTCTCAGTACTGTTTCCACACGTGTGTCACATGTGTACTTTTTGGCTGCTCACTAATACTCCCAGTATACTCTTTACAAATATCAAAAAAGAGAAAATGTCTGGTAGGAGATTTATTTTTGGATTTTAAATATCTTAATGGGATGGATTAATGGGATTGGCTGGCGTTCTCCTGCATCATGTAATGGAGCTGTCAGTGTTAAAATCACAAGTGGAATCCATCACTTCAAGGTAGCCACTCACAGAAAGCTTTTAAGTCCTCGGCTGATCATATAGAAGTTATGCGCGCTTATCCTCTGCATAGAGGAGTTAATAACTGGATCGGAATGAGGTGAGCTGGAGTTGTCAGGAATTTCCAGAGCCGGAATTCTTCCAAGCACAAGATCTTTGCACTCAATTAGAGTCCTGTGTAAACCAAGGCGCTCTCTAACCCTGAGCTCCTCCAGGTGTTTGCAATATTTGGCATTATGCAAGATGCATGTCAGGAAGTTACTGAAGCGAACGGCCTCCAAAGGGCAGCTCATTGTATTAACGTTCCGTGTGAATGTGCAGATTTGGATAATGTTCATGCACGAAGCCTAATGTCAGATTGTTTCCAAAACACTGGGAAACACATGCTTTAAATATTCAAAAGTACTGTGGAACAGTTTGCCTTTTACCCGCAAGCCACAGATTCCAGATCAGCTTCAGTAACTTCACTTGCAGTTCACGGTGAAATCCTTTCCTAAAACATGGAAACCACAAACACCCATAAGACAAATTAGGCTTTAGAGGTTCCCTGTAGAAATGCACAGTTTTCATTTTATTAGCCATAAAACACAACAGGACAAAGTTTTAATGGAGTTTTTCTTTTGAGTTTAACAAACATATCTTTTCCAAGCAGTATTAGTAAATTATGTATATACTGTTCTCTTAGTTTTTGTAATTAAATGTACAAATGTTACTATCAGGATTGTGACAGCCTTTGATTTTTCACACATTGTCACAATGAGCCTCCTGTCTTTGATGCCCCTACAGATGGTGCCAGCTTTCTGCCTGTGGTAGTGACAGGGGGTTCAGAGGCTTCAGATGTAATCTGGGTCCTTTTTACAAAAGAAATGACAGAGTGAATAAATTGTTAATTATTTGCGTTTTCCCGCTCCCTGTTTTAGAACTTCCTAGCCACCAACAGCTGTCCAGAAATCCAGGGGCATCTGTACATGAAGGAGGTGGGAAGGAAATCATGGAAGAAGGTTTACATGTTTCTGCGGCGCTCAGGGCTCTACTGTTCTACAAAAGGAACCTCAAAGGTAACGGCGGCTCGCTCCATTCATCTCAGACGCAAAATACAGTCCACCTTAAATGTAATCTCCTTGAAAGAAACTCCGTGTTATTGACGGCCGAGTTGCACACGCCTCTGTCTGTTCGTGTGCCTCCGGGCTGTCTCCTCTCTGATGTTTTGATTTATTAATTTCTGTCTCCAGGAGCCCAGACATCTACAGTTACTAGCAGACCTCGAGGACAGCAACATCTTCACTGTCATCACAGGCAAGAAGCAGCACGGCGCACCCACAGACTACGGGTTCTGCATCAAGGTGAGACACAAGTGAGATGAAACGGATTTTATCTAATTATGAAATACTGGAATGATGAAATATTACGAGCTGAGTATGATTCATATCCTGTGCCGCTTCTTGTCTCGGTAGAACTGGTTTATCAGTGCAGTAACTTTTTTTTCTCCCTGTGATTTATGAGTTATAAACTCAGATGAACGGTCTTTGGTTTTGTTGTTCATATCATCTTTCTCTCTCCAATTAATAATAATGGTGATAGAAGTGGTGTCAAGAATAAGAGTTTGATGCAGTGAGCGTCGTCTCTGTTCTGATTGTGTAAATTGTTAATTGGCAGCCTAATAAAAGCAGAGGGGATATGAAGGAGCTGAGAATGCTGTGTGCAGAGGACGAACAGAGCAGAAGCTGTTGGATGACCGCTTTTCGAATCTTTAAGGTAATTCTGCAATGCCTACATCGCAGTACAGCCAACATGATTTCTAGCATACTGTTTGTACCATCAAACCTTTTAATTGTTTGTAATACAAGTAATTTGATGGCCTTTATTCACTACTATGTTCCTTTTCCTTTGCAGTATGGGATCGTATTGTACCAGAATTACAAGATTCCTCAACAAAGGAAAACTTTACTTTCACACTTTTCAGCTCCTGTGGTAAGTTTACTGGAGTGATTGTGCATGTAAGGATATTACAGCATAGTCTGACTTAGTTTAGGTAAATGATCTGCCTTCATTTGTAGTCTGTCTGCACTCTAACACTTGTATTTTGACTGTCATGTGTCTTTGTCTCCCTCTAGAGGAGCGTATCAGAAAACTCCCTCGTGGCAATGGATTTCTCAGGGAGGATAGGCAGAGTGATTGACAACCCGGTCGAAGCGCAGAGTGCTGCCATGGAGGAGGGGCACGCGTGGCGGGTGAGAGATGCTCGACTCTCTGTTACCTGTTAGTTTTTTTTAGGATCCTCGCAGCTCTGTTTATGTTTGCGCCAGTATTTATAGAGAGCTAATTGAGTTAAAGTTATCAGAACTTTATGTTAAGAACCTACAAATTGCTGTACCTCAAACAGACCATGAACTAAACTGCATTGTTTTGTCTCTGTGTGGCATCTTTCTCAGAAGAGGACTCAACGAATGAACATACTGGGGTCCCACAGTCCATTACACCACTCCTCACTAAGCTCAGGTAAATGTAAAACGAGGAAAAAAAAACTTGCAACTGATCCCTAACTTTGCATATTTTTTTCTGTGTATATAACGTTATTTTAAAAAAATGTACTTAAAAAATAAAAACATTGTTATTCTCTGCAGTCATCCACATAGCTCAGCTCTGGTTCCATGGCAGGATAACCAGAGAAGAGTCCCATCGCATTGTCCACCAGCAGGGACAAGTAGATGGGTAAGTAAGCTGGCAAAGCTTTTTTTCTTTATATATTTTTACACTTATTTATTTATATATCTGTGTGTCTATATACATATAGAATCTGTAACATGAAGTGAAGGCTTTTACAACATTTCTTCTCATTTATGTTGTTGCACAGGTTGTTTCTGCTGAGAGTCAGCCAGAGTAATCCCAAGGCGTTTGTGCTCACATTGTGCCATCACCAGAAAATCAAGCATTTCCAGATCCTACCGGTAAGACTCTCGCTTACTTGTTACATGTCTCGTGCGTGTTTGTATATTGTTGCACCTGATGGCTTTACTGTACCGCATTTAAGTGTTGCCAAATCTATTAGACCACCATAAAAGTAGGTAAACACAAGTGTTTTAGGACTCTGTCAAAAATTAATCAAGTATAATTCTTGTTCAGGAATGTAAGTAATTAACTTTTTTTTCCCTCAAGATGCCAAATTAAATCTGCTTTTCATTTTTTTTAATACAACATTTAAATTAGGAAATTCATCAATAACAGCTCATTGATCATTTTGATTAAAGAGGTTACCCATACTACTACTGTGTGGATTAACCATTACAGAAACATAAAAATGATTTTGATAATTACAAGCTGTTGTTGTTTAAGGCAGCTGTGGCATAAAACTTGCATTGGGTGTTGGTCTAATACATTTGTTAAATACAGCATCTTCCATGGTAGCTTAATTTGTTAACCCTGTAATGCCAAGTGTACCATATTTGAGTTTTTGTGATCTCTACACCACCAGTGTTTGCTGTCAGCGTTAATCTTGTTAAAATGACGCTAACGCCATAACCGCGTTAACGCCGCAAATCTCCATTAGCGAGTTAGCGCGGATCGCCCGTGCGTGGGGCTGTTAGCATTAACATCATTTTAACGAGATTAACGCTGACAGCACTAATATAAAAAGCTAAATTGCACAAAAATTCCAGATGTGGCAAAATTAAAACACATATATGCAAATTGATATTTAATTTTTTTTTAATTTGTCATAAGGTTCAGTAATCACTCCACTTGATGATCCAGGCTTTACAGGATTAAAGCATTATTTCATAAGCTATGTTAAAAAATGCACCGATCATACATTACAAATTATTTAGTTGATCCATAAGAGGAAAGTCTGATGTTGTCTTCTTCACCTCTTCCCTCCCTCTGCCGTTCGCTCTCGCCTGTGCCGCCAGTGTGAAGAGGATGGCCAAGGTTTCTTCAGCCTTGATGACGGCGCCACCAAGTTCACCGACCTGATTCAGCTGGTGGAGTTCTACCAGCTCAACAGAGGAGTGCTGCCTTGCAAACTCAAACACCCGTGCACCGTCGTGGCCTTATGACACCTTCGGATCATATGACCCATCCCCCAACACTTGACCTGACTCTGCCTAAAATGAAAAGAATCTCCCCGTTGATCGTTTCTTTTTGTTTTTATCTTTGTAAGAAGCTGGTGAATTGACTGACGTCGTTGTTGTTGTTACACTTGTTTTTATATTGTTGTGAGACTGCTGGAGACTGCTGATTTTTTGGGGGGGGGGATTTCCTTTCATCTGCATGGAGATTCGAGGAGTCTGATGCACAACTTGACTCCAGAGGCTTGCAGTTTTAAGAGAAGATGAAAGAACTGAACACTGCCATTTGTGTCGATGCTGTTGCAGAATCTTCCACATTATTCCTACCAGTCACCAGAAAAGCGTGGACCCTCGAGGTTTTACCACGCAGCTCAAATGTGGGCACCGTTCCCCTTCAACTGGACAATCAGCAGGAGAATTGAAGCTTTTATGCGGACCACCCTGCTCTTTAAGGACAAACGAGTCTCGCTCATTTTTATCACACGTCCTCAGAATGAATTCAGAGTTTGTCTCTTAGTTTTGTACTTGTTGAAGTGGGCACGGCCTTGGATAGCGCATGATCTCTCAAGTGGCGCATTACTTAACTGTGAGGTGGTGCCATCGCCCTCTAGTGTCATAAGAATGCATGGACATTTTGAGGCACCAGGGTTTCTATTTTTTAATCCCATTGAATTTTGCAAAAATTAAAAGTTATTGAAACAAAGCTTTTGGTATACAGTACAAAATCTTTTCCCACACACTCAGCTTCAGTTATTATCATTACTAACGACAAAATCCACCTTTTTGCACCCTGGATTTTAACAGCTCTTATTTTTCACATAAGCTTTTTATCTATCCTACCTGCACTTCAGTTTTCCAAGATATTCCTAAAGCAACTTCCTCAAAAATAAAACAAGTTTTACTAGAATTGTGAATTTTGGTCAAATTAAATTGATGCCCAGTTGAAGAAATTTACAACTGCAGCTGTACGCAGGACGGTATCAGTTCTTCATTTCTCTTTGCCACAACACAGGGAAGGATAACCACTAGCATTTCCTTTAGAGGTTTTATATAGTAACTACCAACACATCAAAGGAAATGTGGTCCGTTTTTAAAAAAATAAAACAAAAAAATTCACCCCAGAGATGCAGACGATCCTGTGGGGAGCCTCCGTCCCACAGTGAGACTCATTTGCTCCATAAATGACCTCATAGCTGCTGTAAAACAAACATGTGGCAATGAAAACAGTTTGGCGTGCTCTGACATTAATGGCAGATTCTGTGCATTACTTCTCACATAATGTTGCCTTTTTTTTTCTTTCTACCTGGAAGTACTTGTACCAAAACACACAGTCACAATACATTTACAGCCCACCTTTTTACAACCAGGAAAGACCTTTCACAAAATCAGAACATTCAACAGTGATACCTGTATCGCCGCCTTCTCGTTTTCCTATCCCGGCCTTGTTACCCTTTCTTCAGCCTGCTCTTGGATAAAGTGAACATACTCGGTAATCAGAGAGGGAAAACTGGAAATATTACTAAATATGTAATGTGTGTTTGAGTGACAACAATGGGAGCATCAGACTGAGAACAGCAGGTGTACGGCTCATACAGTTGGTCTGAAAGCAGTTGTGACTACCTTTTGTCCCACACAACACAATTTGAATAATAAAAATAAATACACTTTTTTTTTTTTTTTTTGGCTGAAAACTTGTCCACGATGGAGCTCCTAGAATCACCTGTTTCAGTTTGGTGTCTCCATGTAGATCAGCTTTCTGTTTGGATAGACGGGAACACTGTTTTACTCGTACACTCCCGCTATAGATGATGCACAACGGGCATCTCAAAGAAACACTGGACGTAAAAGTTGGAGGCTCTTGCTTTCCTCCACTTAAGTAGGTTCAGAATCAACAATCTCTGCGGGGTGTTTGTTTGTCTTTTTGTTGTGTTTTGTTTTTTTCCCACCATTTTTACATCAACAGCCATCTATTTGCCAGCAGGTTGTCTTAAGGTATTTTAGACGTGAGATGCAGAATAGCAGCGCTATGTTGACACTCTGTGTTCACCATTATTTATGTAAGATGCAATGGCTTTTTTTTTTTTGTTTTTATTGTTGCAGCAAAATGTTTATTTATTTACCTGGATGTGACTGATTACTTGAAATTTTTAGATATCTCTTTCTCAGCGCTGTTCAGTACTTTTTTTGTTTTTTGTCATTACTTTAAATTCAATGTTCAGGGTGATTAATAGAATTGTAATGACATGACCTATATTGACTTTCTTTTTTTCAGTTTCAATTATTCAGCAATGATTTGTTATCATCAGTCTTGTTATGAAGTCATGTTTAAAGCACACTGGCCTCCGTAGTGTTAACATTGTCATTCCAAATGATGGCACGCTGGAAAAATGAAAGGCATCTGGGTTTCCCAAAGCATTGATCACTTTGAATTTTTATTTTTTTTTTTTTTAGTTTTCTTTGACAGTTCAGATATTTATTCCAAATATCAAAATTTTCCAGATCTCAAAACCTCTAAAGCTGGCTTTCTCGTGGTGTCCTTAAATAGAGAACCATAGACATGAACTAAAATAATAAATCCACAAATGTTTTGGGAAACTCGGTCAAGTAGAGGACAACATTGTCATTCTTCACCTTGCCGTTAAAAAGGAGTTTTAGAAATCAAAGTAAAAATTTTAGATTGGATATAATAAACAATGTTACAATAATTCTGTCTTTTTAAGAATGAAAAAAGGAAGATGCTGATTTTGATCATTGTATGAATGCGGGAGGAGTCTGTCACTGATGTGTTACTTGCAGAGATTTGGATGAATATGGATTATCACACAAAATGTTTCACAGTTGCTGGAAGTCATTCTAAGCTGCTGAGTCCTTAACGTTAGTTTATTGTAATACGAAAATGTTAAGTACCCCCAATGAGGCTTTGTTTTGATGTAGCAGATGTTACCATGTGAGGGACAGTACAGGGAGCTTTGTAAGTGTGGGTTTATATTTTGCATAAAAACGGTCAGGGTTGTACTAACACTAAATGCAAAATTCAGTTTAAATTGGTGAACACGTGGGAAGTGGAGTAAGGATATTTGGTTATCGATGTTTTTGCCTAACTGAACTGAATGTACCTGGGTTGCTCAGGGCGCACTTGAAGCATGTTAAAATTACTCATCTGTCAAAAGACTTCGAGTACACGATGATGGCAAACTTGGATATTGTAGTTTAATTAAGCTGAGACTTTTCTCCATTGCATGCACCACCCATTTGCTAGTTGTGATTACTTAAAGTATATATGGAGAAAATCAAACAGAACAAGAAATTTTTAAAGAACAGTGTGTTTTTGGTTTTTCCATTGTTAATGCTTTTTTTTTTTTCCTGTTTGTTTTTTAAAGGCCTGAAATACTGGTTTCCTGAGCTGATTCAAAGCTCCAGTTATAGGAATTTGGGAACCCCCCCCCCGCCAAATACACACTCAAATTTACAAGCATATATCACTCATGTTGGAGCATGTTGTTAGCTTTGGCAGTCAGGTAACTTGTACCCACAGATCGTGCCTCTGATTCACCCCACCACCATTCCTGTGCACCAACTAGGTCTAAGATGTGGACCAATGGCAAAGTTACTGTCCATAAACACTTGATGACTACATATAAAACACACATGCACACACACTTGCACACTCTGAATCTGGTATAAGCTGTTAGGAATGAATGCTTTTCTCTTCAGCTGCAGTTTTGGTGTGCTTCTGGAGCTCAAAGACATTTGGCCCTTATTCTGCAAAGGTGGCGTGATCTGTTCTGACTCTTGTGCATTTTCATAACATTGTCATAATGCAAGATAATGTGGCTGTGCAAATGAGTAAAAGTAAAAATATATCTATAAAAATATAAACTATTATGTATTTCAGGGACTGCAAAAAAGAAAACAGTAACTTATCTCTTTTTGTAAGAGAGAGCTTCTGTATTCATGTGCTTTGCTTCAATCTGTAAATAGTTTAATGGCTGATAAATCTTAATTGTAACCTTTTCAGGTATTTTTGTACAAATAAGGGACTGATATATTCTGTTTATTGTAATTAGAATAAAACATTAATACATTGATATAAACAAGACAGTGTTTGTCTTTATGCAGAGAAGCTTCCCTTTCATACGTCTTATTAAAAGTAGCATGTCAAGATTTCTGTGAGAGACTAACAGTGCATTAAATCGAACGTGAAAAACAAATCAAGCTTTTCTATCTGCTACTTTCGGTAAGTTGCAGATAACGGAGTCAAGTGCTGTATACACTCAAGGGACACATCTACGAATAACTAATTTTGGGCGTTTCATTCAGTCCTATTGCATAAAATAGAATGACCCATTCTTAGGGGCTTTAAGTATTCCCTCAATTCGGGTGTGATCCTGTAGTAGGATGCTTCTGTTATAACAAATCAGTGGTGAAATCTCTTCCCACAAAGTGGTGATATTGCAAAGCAGAAAGGTTTAGGAACTGTAGCAACTCTGGGAGACCACATAACGCTAAAGAAGGGTTACAGAGTGCTGAGGTGTGCATAAGCCACTAACACTCTCACACTCAATAACTGCAGAGGTTCAAACCTCCTCTGCCATTAACATCACCACAAAAACTGTGCACAAGGAGCTTCAAGGTCCATAAAGCATTGACTTGATGAATTTGGTGTAGAAGAGCTTGACTGGCCTGCACAGTGCCCTGACCTAACCCCCCATAGTCACCTTTGAGAGGAACTAGAATCGAAACTGTGAGCCAGTCCCGTCATCCAACATCGGTGCCAGAGCTCACAAATGCTCTTCTGGATGACTGGGCAAAAATTCACACAGACACGTGCCAAAATCTTGTAGAAAGCCTTCCTGGAAACTTTGAAAATGTGATGTAATAAAGCCTTGGGTAGGTGGCTTTCACCCATATATTCCTTCTATATGAAGTGTAATACTTGGTTACTCCAGAAGATGGTGCAATGCTACAACCAGCTCAAGAGCTGGCAAATAAAGTGTCTCTGAAAGTATTTGATAGACTTAGGATTTAGTACAATAACATCTCAGAATAAATCTTTATGTGATATGTGGTTAGTGGTGCTAAGAAAAGTTGGTAGTTGCGGGGCTGTCATTAAAAGCATCGAGAAATTGCCCTTTGACACCATCTGTCACGCCCTTTGGATTGTGAGTCATGTGTTGAGGCTCAGTTTTGTTATGGGCAAAGAAAAAGTTTAAAGATTAACATGTCTGCAGCTTTGCAGCCTGCAACCAAAGAAACTTTTATAACATCCCGACACAAGGTGAGTTGCCTATACTTTTGCTTAAAACCTTTTTCTGCACACTTTGGCTGGAGAGAGTTTACCGTTTGTGACAAATGCATTACTTTATGATTCAGTAATTGTTTTCCCATCTACATTCTTAATCTTACAGCTCTAAATAGACTTTAATATAGGAGGTGCTTTGTCTGCACATTGAGTGTTTCTGTGTATGTAGTTTGCTGAGACTGCCTTTAGATCGATTGCTAACCTAATACCCTAAGTAAATAACATTCATTTAGACTGTGCGTTAACAAATATTGAAGAGGGAAAAAAATCTGTGTATTGACAAATGATTAATAAATAATGTAAAATAAGCATCTTTTCTGTTACCTTACACGGTTGGATGACACCATCTGTCAAACTGTCTCTTTCACTATCACAGGAAATGTAATCTTTTCACTCACACACAGACACTCTGTGTTAGGTTCTCATAAGTTCAGCCCAGTGAAAGTGCATGAGCCATCTAATTCCTGCTGGGGAAAGTCAAACATGCAGTGAACCTCCAACCTCAATGCTCAGGAAAAAAATGACAAAAGGGGAAATCAAATAGGTTTGTACCTTGAATTCCAAAGTCACATTTGTGGAAGCTGAAAGAGCCCAGGTGGAGCTGCCCTCTTGATTTACAGTGGGTGGTTTGGCATACTAAATAGCATTGAAAGTTCTTTGGTATAGTCCAGTAGTTAGCATCTGCTCTGGGAAGTATTATAGAAATTCCTGAACTGAGTTAACAAGCAAAATGCAATGTTCTTATTTTCTCAAAGGAAACTATTAAGAAAAGAAAAAAAAACTCCATGAAAAAAGGAGATACCAGAATCCCTTTTTGATTGAAATGAATGAAAGAGGTGAACTGAAAAACTCACTGTGGACAATTTAATGCTTATTCAACCTAGAAATGTCGACACACACACACTAAATCAAAGAAATGTCTATGTTACATGTTCACGAGTAAATGACATTTCTCGCCTGATGGTTATAAATTCCCTCAATCCAGGTGTATCAATCAAAATGTCACACATGCAAAAATATCTCACTTTGATGACTAATATCTGCTGAAATGAGTGATTATGCCCACCGGCACAGTGATCAGGTAGAATATAATAATTTACTGCTTCAATAGAGAATTACATGTTGCCATAGTGAGTAGGAGCTCCTGTCTTCCCTCAGTGCTATTGCACATTAGCTTACATTTTGGCTTCTATTTCAAGATGTGGATGTGGAGTATTTCAACCCTCATTTTGTTTATTCAGGATGCATTTTATAAAGAAAGAGAGTACAAGTGGTAATAGCATTAAAGCGTTTTGACAGATCTGACTGTATGTAGTAGATAGAAATAGTAGAATAGCATTTTAGTATAAAGCACTTTGTGTGCTCTAGTTCATTCAACTTCATATAAACTTGTAGTGAATTCTAATTATTTCAGGTTGATTTCCACATCATATATGTAACACACATGGACAGCTCATAATGAGCAAAAATGAAAACAATAATAACACCAGGCTGATTTAGAAAAACATAATATTTTTCAGTGTGATTTCAAAGAAATTGTGTAAACAACCACTTTATTTAGCGGTGGTTTCAAATTGGATGCATAAGGCTTTTCCTTTGTACCTCCTAACTGTGCAAAAGTTATCATAAAATGATAACTTTTGCGTTATCATAAAATTACTAATTACTAACACCATTTTTGTTATTAGTTGTTTATTTTATCTTTATGTGCACATTATTTTAGTGCTAATTATGTCTTTATGTCTATATCTGTGTACATTTAGAGCATGTGGTAAAAATATATGTAAAAAGACTGAGTGCCTGTTTTTGTGTGTTTGTATGCACTGTGTGCGCGAGTGCAACGTACATGTGTGTGTAGAGACATGGTAATAGCAGCTCCAGGAACTCCTTGTGAATCAGTCTTTCTTGCGTTGGCCATGAGCCCCATTCCCATTGGCTGGTCTGGTGGGGGTTGGTGGGATGAGGGTGGTAAGTGGCAAGATAAAAGGAGCAAATGTCTCTTGTCCTGCTTACACACACACACAAACACACTCACCACGTGCCTAGCTGTCGGTCTCTTTGTGGACGCTAAAGGAAGAGATCCACTATCCAAACACCGCTGCTGAAGCTGAAGCTCACCTGTAGATGTGAGTATACAGACACACACACACACACACACACACACACACACATATATTCATGCAACATGTCTAATCCTATTTGGGATAAGGATAAGGATAAGGGCTTTGCTTCTCAACAAGGGACAGAGACCTGCAGGGTGAAACACTTGTTGAATGATAGCAGTAGTGGAGCTCAGGGGGCAATGTTCATATGCAGTTGTGGCACTGAATCAGCAGTTTGACAATAATTCTGTTCAAATACGGTGTCTTTAAAGCTTGTGTTCCTGTGCTTCTATTCATTTATTGTAGGACTGCAAAAGGTTTGCTTGTTACTGTGAGACACGTGAAATGGAAATTAAATGTGTTGAAATAATTCAATGTTAACACGAACAAGGAAGTCTGACACTCTATTATGAAGCCATGCCTGTACTCCATACAGTGAATGAAAATGGAGCTTTTGGGCTGGCTTAATGTGTTCAGAGAGATTTAAACAAACATTTAAGTTGTGCAAGCAATGCACATTTTCAACGACTGTGGCTCAGTGTCTGTATAAAATAAGCAGGATTGAAAAAGGAATACGTGTAGCTGTTATTCTGGCAGATGCAAAAAAAACCCTAAATATTCTGTCTTAAAACTACACATATCTCCAGCATGTAGCATCAGCTATGTGCTATGCTGCTACTGTCTCTGGAGTGCTCTACTTGAAGCATACTGCTGCTGAATATCTAGTATTTTATTTTATTCTATTTACATAAAAAATGTAACTTTTCTTCTTTTCTTTTTTTTTAATTTAAAATGACATCGCTGTCTCTTCTATTGTTTACAGTTTGTTTTGGTTTATTGTGGGCAGTAACACACATAATTGTATAGATGCTCTTGTTGTGCTAAGTGTGCTTGTATATTTAGAATTGTTTGTCTTTGTACTTTTCCTTTTTTCCTCTCTCTTGTCTTTTCCTTTTATTGTTCCTGTCACATGTTGAAATCTCTGTCTCTTTATGGCTCAGCTTAAGAAATCACCATCTAGCATGGGTGGGAATATTAAGTTCGCTTGCTTGAATGTAAGGTCCTTAACAATCCAGTCAAACACAGTAAAGTTTTCTAGTATTTACAGCACCTTGTTTGTCATATACTATACTTGCAGGAAACTCATTTCAGAGATAATACCAGACTGAAAAGAACCTGTGTTGAAAAAGCATATCTTTCATCGTTTTCCAGTAAATTAAGAGATGTTGCTTTTCTTATACATACTGTAGAGGTTCTCCCTTTGTTCATGGTAAAAGCATTTCTGATTCTGCTGGGAGGTTTATAATCTTCTTGGAGCACATTTCTGACAGAAAGGTGGGTCTTGCTCCAGGTTTGTGCCCATTTCTGATGTTTCTGAGTGTTTTTTTTAAATGTCTGTCTTTGCGTATATTGGGAAATAGACTGTAGTCAACAGGATTTAAGAAAGGGTTATGTATAAAAGTGTCTTTATGACTCTGCATTAAAATCTTCATAAAACTGGGATGTTATTGATGCCATTTCTGCTGAACTTGGCATTTCTAGTGTCAGTGATACCTTTTATGTAGATAAATAAAGGATAATTCCCCAAAACTGATTTTGGCTTTTACATTGTGACAGGAATGTTTTTTCGGGTGCAAAATGACTTGATGTCATTCAATTCAATTTTATTTATATACACCAAATCACAACAACAGTTGCTTCAAGATACTTTATCATTTGAAACAGTTTCAACACCCCTGCTCTGGATCAGAATCTGAACTGGAGCGTCCTGTCACACCAGTCGAGGTTGAGGTTGCAGGTAAATCTTCACAAAGCTGTGAAAGCCCAGGCTGAACTTGATAAAACCTTTTGGAAGCAGGCGGTCTCATTCCCGCTAGAGATGTTTATCTAGTCATTTAATACAGGCATACTCCCTCAAACTCTGAACCAGGATTGTATCTCATTGATTAAAAAAACCAACTGGTTAGTATGGTTTATAACTCCTCTCCAACTGCTCTACTAGAAGCTTTAATTCATATTAAAGCTGGATGCTTCTTCTGGATGCTGAGAAGGCGTTTGACAGAGTAGATTGGGATTGGGGAAAAATGAGTTTCATGGGTGATATTACCATACATTTCCCCTCAGGCAGCTTTTGAGTGAAATGACTCAAATTCTGAATATTCTCATTTATATTAATCTATAAGGCAGCCCTTTGCGTTACTGTCTGATCCTGTTATGATCCTGGCACAATCAGAAATACCATGGGTCATCTGCATGGCCCTGTACAGAGATGACCTTTTTGTTACTTTTGTCCGATCTGTCATGCTCGGTCCTCACAGCCCTTTCAGTCTTAAATGCATTTAGTTAAATTTCTGAATGGAAACCAAATCTTGGCAAAAATGCGGTGTTTGCTGTTAGAAGGGAAGCAAAAGATGATCCAGTTAAAAATTTACCATTTAAGATCTCTAATTCTGGCTTTGTCTCTCTAATGATGTTGTTCCAACACATTTCTTAAAAAAGATTTTTAAGGTTGTCAGTTCTGACATTTTAGCGATTTATAATAGCAGTCTTAAATCAGGTGTTGTGCCAGCCTGTTTTAAACATGCTGTTGTGCAGCCAGTGCTTAAAAAACCTAATCTCGATTCCTCTGTTCTTGCAAACTTCAGGCCTATTTCAAAGCTCCCCTTTCTGTCAAATTTTTTTAGAAAAGATTGTATTTGTTCAGCTGCAATCTTTCCTATATGGTCACAATGTTCTCGAGAGGTTTCAGTCTGGTTTTAAAGCTTTCCATAGCACTGAAACTGCACTTTTAAAAGTTCTTAACGATCTTTTACTAGCCACTGACTCAGGCGACTCAGCTGTGCTTTTGCTTTTGGATTTGACCGCTGCATTTGATAGTGTTGACCACAGCATCTTGATCTCTTGGTTGGAGCACTGCGGCATCAAAGGCACTCCATTAGAGTGGTTTGGGTCATACTTCTCTGATAGGACTTTCTCAGTGAAGATTGGAGATTTTACCTCTTCCACGGCCCCCTTTACTTGCGGTGTTCACCAGGGTTCTGTACTGGGGCCAATTCTATTCTCTATCTATATGTTGCCTCTGGGTCTTATTTTCAGGAAATATAATATTAGTTTTCACTCATATGCTGACAACACTCAGATCTATCTTCAGCTAAAGAGAAACAGTTCTGCCTCCCTAGAACCTTTATTTCAGTCTCTCAGTGAAGTTAAGGCCTGGATGGCCTCTAATTTCCTCAATTTCAACGAAAATAAAACTGAAGTGATCGTTTTTGGACCAAGTTGCAATTCTAGAACCTCACATTTTAATTTTCGCAGTTTAGAACCTTTCATCAAATCGCATGCTAAAAATTTGGGGGTTATATTTGACAATAAGTTCACCTTTGAGAAACAGATTAGTTTAGTTGTACAGCGGTCTTTCTTTAAACTGAGGCTTTTATCCAGGGTGAGATATTTTTTGTCTTTTAAAAACCTAGAACGGGCAATTCATGCTTTCATCCTATCCCAACTGGACTATTGTAATTCTTTTTATGTAGGCATTAGTCAGACTTGTCTTGCAAGGCTCCAGCTGGTCCAGAATGCTGCTGCTTGTGTTTTGACACGAACGAAGAGACATGAACATATCTCCCCGGTGCTTGCCTCGCTTCACTGCCTCCCTGTACGTTTTAGAATCAATTATAAAATCTTATTGGTGACTTATAAAGCACTGAATGGACAGGCCCCAGGGTATCAGTCAGACCTACTGCAGCCTTATATTCTCCCGAGAGCTCTTAGATCGGGTGATCTTTTGCTCTTGGCCACACCAAGGTCGAGGTTGGCTCTTAGAGGTGATCGTGCATTTGCGGTCGTGGAGCCTAAATTGTGGAATGATTTGCCTCTCCACATTAGACAGGCTCCTACCCTCAACCTTTTTAAATCCTATCTTAAAACACATTTCTGCTCACTGGCTTTTAATACTGCATGAGAGTTTTTTACTTATTCATTTGTTATTAGCTATTTGGCATTGATGTTAATTGATATTGCTATTTATTGTGTGTTATTTTATTGCGTAATTTGTATGTTTGTACAGCACTTTTAATTACAACAGTGGTGTTGACCAAAGTGCTATATAAATAAATAAATAAATAGAAATAGAAATACTTACTCCTAAATCTTTCCATGGCTGCCAGGATAAATACAAAGTGAATTTCTCATTTTACTGTCAGAATGAACAGACACAATCTTGTCCCATGTCAGATCCTACATCAAGCTCCCTATGCTAAAGCTCAGCAAGCAAAATATTTGATGCTGTGTTTCCTCTATGCGAAAAAGGCCATGATTTCTGGTCAGAAATCTTTTAAACGTCGTCCATTTTAACTGGAAGGGACATTACTCCTAATGCCATGACGGCCCTGTTCAGAGAGTGACCTTCTTCACTGAGACTACTTTCACTCCTGCTAAATTTAAAAGCTTTCACAATTCCGCTGGCCAGAAAGCTAATGCTATTAAACAGGAAATCTCCAGCCCCACCTACTTACTGTATACAGGCTGAATTGGGGAGGTCCTTTATTCTCTCAGTTTGGAAGAAATTAAGGTGATCCTGGCCAGTAATGCTGTATTAAGCCATTTGAAAGGACCTGGGATCCATGTCTGACCCATGTTAAAAATCCAGATGCCAGGATGTTGTTTGACTCTAAACATCTGTAACGATTATTCAATGGAAGAACTATTCCCTATGAAAAACTCAATAAACTGAGTTTTAAAATAAAAGAAGAAAACAATCAGAAAAACATGAATGAGTGTGGTTACACAAATCCAGGATTAATCAAGTTTTGAGGCATAATGCTCAGGTGGCCAAGCTGATTCTAAGATACTGAACCCTGAGCTGTCTCTAAAAATAGAATTAGAGTTTGAGATGAGACAAATATATCAGAATCAGAGTCAGAAAGGGTTTTATTGCCAAATGTTGAGCAGGTTTACAACATTAGGAAATTGCTGCGGTACTTAGTGCAAAACATACTGTCAGACAACGCTTAAATAAACATAAAAATAAAAATTAAAAGTGCTAAGCAGGTAGATATATACATGAAGCAGGTAGATATATACATGATCCATCCAGAATGTGTGTGCTTATATACAGTATGTACAGTACATATACTGTACATATAATCACTGATTCAAATGTCTAATCGTGTAATCACATGACGACAAGTCAAAGCCTTTAGGCACACAGACAGTTCTCTGGGTTACAGTTCCTTGCTGAAGCCGGAGATCAGAGGAGAATGGCAAGGCACTTTAAAGCTAATAGGAAAGCAACAATGACTCAAATAACTACTTATTTTATTTAAGTGTTTGCAGAAAAGCATCTCTGAATGCACAGCATATTGAACCTTGAAACAGATCGGCTACAGCAGCAGAAGACTACGTCAGATACCATACCACTACTGTCAGGATAACGTACTATGCCCTAAAGCTCTAGTCATCTCAAACTGGTTTCTTGAACACATCGAGTTCTCAATCAAAGAGGACAACTTGGTGGAAAGGGAGATTCACATATTAAATGTGCAGCTGACAAATCTGCTGCAACTGTGTGCTTAAACATATGAATATCTCAAAATCTCTGAGGAATGTTTCCAGCAACTTGTTGAATCTGTGCAGCAAAGAATTAAGGCAGTTATGAAAGCAAAAGAGGGTCTAAGCCAGTACAGGTAATAAAGTGTATATGATTGAGTGAGTGTGAGCGTATATGTATTTATTAATGAGTCACTAAATGTAACTTTTAACTACTTTTATGTATTTTAAATGCCTCATGATCAAACACTCAGGACATAACTTAGCATCATAAACCTTAAACTTGTGTGCGCCAATATAGCTGCTCTTTTAAATATTTGGTACCACTCTGTAGTGTCTTAATTTGAATGAGAAAACACACCAAAATCATTTACAAGCAGTCAAAGCAACAACAAAAACTGAAAGGTAATGAGTGTCTGTGCTGTCTTACAGTTGTACCATGGACGCAGCAGAATTTCGACGCAGAGGCAAAGAGATGGTAGACTATGTGGCCGACTACCTAGAAAACATAGAGAAGCGACCCGTCTACCCAGATTTGGAACCAGGATATCTTCGCTCTTTAATCCCCAATGAGGCACCACTGGAGCCTGAAAGCTACGAGGACATTATAAAAGACGTTGAGAGGGTCATAATGCCAGGGGTCAGCTGGATATATATTATATATATATATATATATATTATATACATTTTTGGGGTATACGTGTATTCATTTGTAATTTAGATATCTCTGAGGTACAGGCAACTCTGGCGTAGCAGTTTAAATTTAGTAGATGATCTGGTAAAAACTGGTTGCTGGTTAAAGCTTCAGCTTTTTAAAGGGTTTGCAGGATATAAGTACTAGCTGATCTGTTGTGCCATGTAGGATGGTCAATTAGCTGTTCAAAATAAGGAATAAGAATAATTTAGATAACCACTTTTACTATGTTTTGTGTTTTTCCAGGTCACCCACTGGCACAGCCCGTACTTCTTTGCTTACTTTCCAGCAGCATCCTCTTACCCTGCCATGGTGGCCGACATGCTTTGTGGAGCTATTGGTTGCATTGGATTTTCCTGGGTAACTAAAACCTTTCTGTGTTCCTGTATCTGACTCAGCATTTCAAAATTAGTCCATGTCTATATGCGAATTCTGAAGTGTTTGACATTTTCATTTGCATTTTGGCCGTGTGGTTTCAGGCTGCCAGCCCAGCTTGCACCGAGCTGGAGACAGTGATGTTAGATTGGCTTGGGAAGATGCTTCAGCTGCCTGAGTGTTTTATAGCTGGGACACATGGCCGTGGAGGTGGTGTCATTCAGGTAACCGTCATTTGTATGTGTTCATTGCATGTGTGCTTTGGTCAAACACTTGGTTGGCTACCACTATCAAGGAGTCCAACCAGCTTCTGCATATTTTAACACTAGTTTGAGGATCAGTGGCTCTAACTGACACTTTTATACATATTATTGTTTAAAAGTTTCGGGGCAGATTGACTTTGAAAGTCTTTATGTATATACAAATAACCTGGTTGCCTCTGTGCTCATATTCATCACCAGTTTTTACGCTATTGATTTGTTGTCTCTGCCTCCGTCTGGTTCAATCCAGCAGAAAATTGGCAGGAAATTGCCTTTTAATGTGTCATCCACAGGCAGGCAGAGATGACAATGATGGTGCTGGGATTGTTTCGTGTGGAAAAAGGCTAAGCATTAGTTTGGTGTTCCATCGACAGAAATACAGAAAGCAATAGCTGAGGATACACTCTATATATATGTGTGTGTGTGTGTTAATGGGATGTTGAATGGTGGAGCATGAGAGCACACTCTGATGACAGATCATTTCATGCCTCCTCTATTGTGACCACCTGAGTGTGAGGGCGTGTTTTTTGTGTGCGTGCTCATCTGGCTCATCGTGTTTTTGTTTCTGTCTTGCCTCTCTCCTTTTTTAGCACGGCTTACCAGCTCACTATGGCAACGAATGGGGCTCTTGTCGCTGCAGCAAGGCTAATTGAGTGTTGTGACAGCGCGTTGCAGACCTATTATTATAAACCTTATACCAACACAAAGGGGAAGTGGGATGGTTAAAAAAAAACCTCTGCTGACCTTAGAGTTCCCTTTTTAACCCGTATGAATCATGAGAATGACAGAGAAAAATACTACTTAAAAAGATTACATGCGCTAATTGACTAATGGCTTCAGTTTAAAAAAGTGTGTGTAAGTTTGTGTGTGTGACAATTATACATTTATTTCAAAATATGTTAAATTCTTAAAACTACACAGTTCATCTTTAGCAGTACTACATCTTGGCTTCTGTTCTTCTTTTCAGCTGATAAAGATAGACTCAAATATACATGAAAAATAAAAGGCTACATTTTCCTATTGGTACAGCAGAGTGTATGAAAGCTGGAAAAGTGTAAAACCCAAGTGGCTCAAAACCCATTGTGTGTTCATGCTCCTAGTAGTGATTTGTAATAAGAGAATGAATAGGAAGTACACTTGATTATGTTTTAAAGGCCAAAGTTCTTGATATATTTGCAAACCAGGATACTCAGTGCATTCAGATATGGTCCCAAAGCCTAAAGTGATTTCCACATTGCCTCATAATATAGTTTGTCACATGGTGTGTTCAGTTACAGAGGAATAGGGACCCTTTATCTAAAAGCCTTTTAAAATAAAAAGGCAACTTTCTACACACAGTTTTACCAGCTGACTAGGCAGAAAGATTTAAACTCCTTCATGATGACTACATTGCACAAGCTCTCAGAGTTGTGATTGGTTAGCGCTTCCTGCCTTCATATCTGAAAATACTTACAATATGCTTCTGGTGAAAGGTTGCGTTGTTATTATTATATTTACAAAATCTTCACATTTCAGATGTCCTTGTAGCCAGTTACTGATCTATATGAATGTCCAAAATCCTAAAATCACATTCAACCAAGCCTTCTACCAAGCTCTCTAGCACAAGTGATTTTCAAGCCTCACACTCATTGCTTTGAGTTAGTCAGAGACAAAAGTTTGATTAAAAACCACTGATGTAATTTCTTTCTGCTGATTTGTGCCTATTGATTGGGTGATTTGAACATTTCATTGATCTCCATGTGATAATGACTCCACACACCTTAGAAGCCATGCTTCCCTTTATTATTATCCAGCTCCAACAGTTGCCACTGTATCAGCTGGCTGGCTGATGAGTATTTTCAAACAACAATTTCCAAATTTCTTTTTTTTCTGGTCCAGACATGAGTCAGGCAGTCAAAGGGACTATCCACCAGCACAAAAACTTACATGTTTAATCAAACAAAGTTTTTCAAAGTTTCCTACCGACAAAGTTCATTAACAAAAGAGATATCCTTATCATCCTTATCATTAAATAATTTTCATAGAGGACCACAGATATCCCAGATTGAAATCTATATAGACATGCATAACATATCTTCTAGGGTTTAAAGATGGAAATTAAATTCTCTATTAATAGCTTTCATTATTCTAAAACAAAATATAAATAATAATTAAATGCCTTCTTTTTACAAGTAAAAAATTAAAGTTTACTTACATCACACTTTTCAAAAAACAAAAGTCACAAAAAAAAAAGCGCTGTCTTCTCCTTTTGTCTTTAACCTGAACCCAGGTACAGTCAGTAAGGACTGATCTGCTGATCTAAGATCTAACAGTTACAGATGAAGTGGTTCAATAATAAAGGGAGGCGATGGACTATTAAGAGCTAAGAAACGGATCAACAAAATCTTAAACTGGGAACCAGTGCAAAGAAGATAGAATTGGTGTCACAGCAGCAACATTCTGGACAATTTGTAGAACACCTGCAGAAACCCTGCCTTTAAAAACCAATATTTAAGCTCCAACAGTCCATTGTAAACAAAAGGATGACTGGCGTTGACTGGCAACCATATAGCATCTGATTTTTTTTTAAGGTCAAATAACATCCACAGCAGCAAGGCTTTGCTTCACAACCTCCTTAATTCTTCAACAGGGAACTGCCAGTGAGGCCACCCTGATGTCTTTGCTCGCTGCACGCTGTAAAGCAGTCAGACGGGTCCAGGCGATCAATGCCAAAAAATCCGAGTCTGAAATCCTTTCCAAGCTGGTGGCATACACATCTGACCAGGTAAGAGCAACATATACTTTCTACTATTCTTCTTCTTCTTCTGTTATTTGATGCAAACTCCTGATGTGATCAAAATGATCAACTTTACTTCCATATTACTTGCCTTGATGCATGTCCATAATTCTACATTCATGTCAAAATTACTGACTTTACTTACATTTTAGGGTTTTTTTTTTTCCATTTTAATATTTGCTGGTTTATTATTACAACTGTGAAGAACCATTGTCACAGTGTTTACATTTATCTAAAGTTCACATGCAAGTTATTAGCTTTGCTATACTTCAAAACAGCTTAAAATTATATACCTGCAGATATATTAAATTACACAACTGTGACATAAAGATAAATGAAATGCATTACAAACACAGATTTTCTTCAAGTGGACTCAGTTAAACCGCAGTCCATGTGACGGCAGCGATTACGTCAGTAACAGCAATTTAGAAAGACAGAGGGTTAGCCAGGCAGTAGCACGCTCGGATCAGGTTTAATACCAGGCTGACTTTGTGATTGTGTTAGGGAGTCGCCTGAGGGCCACACAGACCTTTACAGGGAGATCAGCGATTTTTGTCTACTGCCTGTTCAGGAGCAACAAATCCATCCAACATATGCTTTATTTTTCAAAGTGAATAGTTATCTGTTTAGTGGTAATCTCCTGTAGGTAATTCAAAATTGATTGATTTGTGCTGTTAAGTATTGCGCACTGGTAGCCAAAAACAAATTAAGCACAGGAAATAAATCTTCATCTTTAGTTTGTGTTACTTAAATTTTACAGCATGAATCAAATGGCATAAAACTACATCACAGCTAATTTTGACTAAATTACTTTGAGTCACTTACAATGATACTTGACTTCATACAGTGCAGTTTATAGTACTTTGTTGTTTGAACTCAGCCCCACTTAACATTGTACCAGCTCCGTGTTGAACAAATTAAAGTTTGTTTTAATAAGCTGATTGTCTGCAATTAATTGCTATGAGGCTTGACATGTGCACAATCCTATTCTGACCTTTTGCCTGTATAATAATCAGATAAAATTATTTTGTGTCCATAAAGTTGAACTTAGCTGTTTGCATGGTAGCTTTATGCAGCTACTAAGCGGAGCAGGTGTTCCAAGAACTTGATTGAATTGTTGTTCTCACTTGAGCTGGATCTCTTTTGTCCTAAGGCTCATTCTTCAGTGGAGCGTGCTGCTCTGATTGGAGCAGTCATGATGAGGAAGGTGCCTACAGATAACCATTATGCTGTCAGAAAGGAAATGCTTAAGAAGATGGTGGAGGAGGACAAAGCAGCTGGACTCATCCCTTTCTATGTAGGAAAAGACAAAACTCCTCATGCATTTACTTAACTATCACACAGAAAGACACATACAGCAACCAAAAAATATACATTTTAACAGTTTGGAATTAAATTCTCGTTTGTCATTGCTTTGCTTTTGCTACTAAAGCTTACAAGCAGTTGAGCAACAAGTCTGTCAGCTGTTAGCCACAATGATACAATTAGCCTGTGATGCAGCTCTATACACCCTGAGGCTTCTGCTGAAGGATAACATTGTTTCTGTTGAATATGTATGTCTATCCAGTTAAGGACAATAATCCCTGGCTCATCTGGACCTACAGATCACTATCAGTGAACAATATTAAAGAGAAGGCAGCAGCTCTGAATCATCGCTGTGTCAGGAATGATAATCTATCTTTAATCTATGTTTTAGAAACTGATATGAAAGCAATGTGTTACAGCAGCTGCACCACAGACTTGTATTTTGTTTTCTTGGATAAAATTATTGAAATGTAATGTGTAACAGTTGTGACAGTCAAATTTGGAAACACAGGAGACACGGCACTTTGGTGTGTCCATTATTTGTATGTTTCAGTTCTGTGCAACGCTGGGCACCACTCCCTCCTGTGCTTTTGATCACCTCACTGAGCTGGGGCCCTTATGTGAGTCAACAAGTCGCTGCTGCACACACTCATTTTTTTCTGTTTTGTAGCACACAAATAAATCCTTATAAGCACATTGAGAGTGGCTTTGATTTAATAAGACCAGGAAGAGAAATGCCAAATGCACCTAATGAATTTGCTGAGAAAGAACAAAAAAGTCAATTTTCTGAATAATCTCAGTTCATTTTTATGATTGTCCAGTATATGTAATAGGAGTTATCTATACTCTAACGATTCCCCAGATAGTTAGAAATAAACTGACAAACAGTCTTGTTTTTCAAACATTTATAACGTCTCCTCTTCTTGTTCAGGTAATGAGGAAAATATGTGGATGCACATTGATGCGGCGTATGCTGGGAGCGCATTCATCTGCCCAGAATTTAGACCTTTGTTGAACGGTGTTGAGGTGAGTAAAACGTACAAGTTTTCATGTTCATGTAGTGCACTAAGACCATGACGAAGCTTAGCCGCAATGTTTTAGTCCTGTTCAAGGTTCTACAATCACGATTGCCACAAGAACCTCCAACACAAAAGTGGCACAGCATGATTTTAACTCTAATCATTGCCGGTACAGTGACTAATGTGGTTCCGTGTGATTAATGTGGTTTAATTGTGGTCAGAAATTTAGGCGGTGCTAAACCTATCCTGCCAGATTGCACGTGTAGTATCGGCCGTTTCATCTATGAAAGCAAACACTAACCGTATACTGTCTGAAAAGGGCATAACGTTAATGTCAAGGAGGAAGTGTGCAGGGCTGAGTGTTAGACCGAACAATCAGCATAAACCGCTGAGCATCAATCTGCCTTTTGAGGCTGCCGAGGCAGCTGTTGCTCCCCAAGCTGTGCAGAGACGCAGAGATAAGGACAGAGTAATTTCCTGAGGCAGCGTTAGACCTTTATATATCACTGTTTATTAGACACACAAGTTCAAACAATGTTGGTGGAGACACAGAAAAAACAGACTTAACTGTAAAAGGACCAGCTGTTGTTTCATCCTCTCTTTCAGTGTGGCTGTTTCTAGTGCTGGTTTTGGGTTTGTGCCTGTAACACATCATTATATAATTTCTAATATTATATAAATGTCACTGACAAAAAAATGTATTTAAGCTACATGTAACAATAGTTGGATTTCATTTATAGCACCGTAGTTCTATTGCATAACTTTGAATCATTATGAGGTCAGTGAAAATGACTGGATGAGGCCATGGAGAGGAAGCCCGGTCCTTTTTGGATGAGAGAGCAGCCCTGCTGAAGTGATGGTTGCTAGGATATGAATGACGGGGACGAGGAAGCAACCACCCCCCACTTTGAATCAGTCAGCATGGCAACTGTCAGCCAGGGGTTTATATCACATTGTCTCTCTGCGCTGTCTTATTGCATTTGTGGAGGTAGGGAAAAGGATATTACAGAAGATAGCCAACAAAAAGATGAGAGCAGATTAAGACTGGTTTGTCTCTCTTTGAATAAGCCCTGTCAGGAAAGGGTTATTTCCAGTGTATCTGTGAGCTTGATGGCTGGATCTTCCTCTTTCGCATTTCAAATACACTGTGACACCTTCAGTCTAGATAATTATGTTGGTGATAGGATTTTCTTGGCACTGGTAACACTAAATAAACGTGTATTAGTGAGCGCGTTTTGCAAAAATACAATTTTTACAGGATTTTTTGGTCTCCGATCACTTTGTTCAAACTTCAGTACTTTAATATTAAACTGACATTCTGCTGATTTGTTTTGATCTTTATAAATGTGAGTGAAAGATTTAGCACTGTGGCTTCATGGCTAACCTTTTTGGTTTTATCTTAAAGTTTGCAGACTCTTTCAACTTCAACCCACACAAGTGGCTTTTAGTCAACTTTGACTGCTCTGCGATGTGGTAAGATGTCTAACACACACCTGATATGACAGCAGCAATAGTTAAACAAGTATTATTTGGGTAAAAAAGGGAGCATTACACACACCATTTATAGTATCCAGTACTGTTTTGTTTTGTTTTGTTCCAGAATTTTTTTTCAAGTTCGCCTCACAGTGACACATGCTGCCATGAAGTAACAATGACTACTGATATCCATCTACACCTCAGTCATTTGCACAGTAAAAATAGACCCACGCCTTCCACCTGCCTCTTCTGTCAGCATCCACAAAACGAGACATGTGTTTCACAAGATGGAAAAAGTTGGAAACTCAACACGTGGTTAGAGGAAGAGGATCTTAAAAAACTTTTTCCGTTGCCTGTCTCGTACTCTGTTACTGTTGACAATATAAAAATATTACCAATAAGACAGCCTAATGTTTTAGTTGTCTGACACTGTTGTTTAAAATCATTAAAATGACCTTATTCAAAAAAGGTGTCCTGTTTAGGGTGTAAATGCCTGAGGACACATCAAAAATCTCATATTTATATAATCATGGAAATTATTAAAAAGGGTAAAAGTTTTAGAACTATTTTAAAAACACAGGAATTCAAATTGTATTCTGAGCAAAATACGGCTGTCTCAGCTTCACATGGCTACACTAACAAAGAGTGCATACGACTTTGCTGTAAGAAAACAGGATCAGTTCCTGTTTAAGAACACCAGAGAAAAAAATGGCAAAGCAACACTGTTGCACACAGTTACATTAAGAAATGTGAGATACCCCTCAGAAAATGTAAAAAAATTAAAATGATCAGTGGTCTTCGGGTAAATGTACAGTAAACTGCTTATCTTGAGGAAGAACAAGTCAAGGATGGGCTAATAGCAGCATTTTACATGGTGGTGAAAAAAAAGTGCCGCTATTGATAAATCCACATTCAGGATTTCTGGTGTAGTGATCGAATGTTATGTTTGATTAATTTCTGACTTCTCAGAGAAGTCCTGTGCGCTGGCTCAAATTTGGGTATAGAATATATAGGGAATTATTATTATTATTATATATAAAAATGGATATAATTATATATACCCAAATAATACACACACATGTATTTATTGTAAATATGTAGACATACAGAGGTTTTTTCAGTAACCAGCGTTCCATTATATCAACACATGAAGATGCCAGACTAGACAAAACTGAGGACCTGCCTCTAACCAGAATAGAAGGAGAAGTGGGACACTCAGGTGCACAGCTGAGCAACTACAAAAGTGCTTCAGAGTCTCTGGTTTCAAAAACAGACACTTAACAGGTCTTAAAATCTCAGGCTCACTGAATCATACCGGCAAAACAACAAGCCAACAGGAAATATCAGGATGTTGATCTTTTAAGCGAAGTTACAAAATGAAATAAATGAATAAATGCTTGAGAAAATCACTTAATAGCAGTGTTGGGACTAACGCGTTATTAAGTAACGCGTTACAGTAACTACGTTATTATTGTGCCTGTAACACATCACGGTAATTTCTAGTTATTATGCCAAAACCAGGAACGTATTTAACTACGTAACACTGGGATTTAGATAGCACCTAGTTACTCATTACTTTGTGTGTGGTGATATCAGTGAGCTTCCACAGATTCAATAACATTAGCAAGTGGTGGAGGCCAGCAGGTGGATGAAGGAAAAGGGAGGCAAGAGGAGAACCACCCCCTTTGAATCAGTCAGCATGGCAACTGTCAGCCGGTCCGCGTGTCAGGTGAACTGAACTTCAGGTAAGAAGTTATGACCTGCAGTCTATCAGTCAGATATAAACCAAGTTTAGGTGGAGTTTATTTTGAATATGCTGACAGGGTTATTTCAGTACTGCGTGCTAGAGCTAGCATGACGGAGTTTCTATACAGCTGGGTGGGTGCTATGTTACTGATGTTGAACTTTATTTGGTTCATACGGTTAATTATTACAGTTGCCAACCGTCCGTAAAAAAACAGAATCGTCTGGTATTCAGAGAAAATATTACACGTTTCGTCACTGAGGTTGAAAAGGAACACAGTTTGTCCCGGACTTCAGCTACAATGAAAAAGACACAAAGCTGAAGCTGCACAGCTGCCTTTTCTTCTTCTCTCATTCTCTCCTGTTTCTACTTCAACCCACGAAACTGATCAATGATCAGCTGATCTGCTTTTCTCTCTTGTTTATTTATCGCCCACTTTGACGCCAGCAAAGAGGAAACCAGCGGATGTCGCGTTAAACAACAGCACACACGTTTAAGCTTGATCAGCTGTTGTTAGAATTTATTTAATATTAATTTCTAGTATCAGCTGATGTTTGTTGCTGCCATGAAGTAACAATGCCACAGCTGTAAAGCTGCTGGTCATGATATCAGTTTGGTTATCTGGTGAGAGGGAAACATGAAGATGAAACCAGGAGATGTCCTTACTGAGTCATCAGAGCTGAACAGGTGATGGAGAAACAGGTTTACTCGTACTCTTTTAGGTGACATGAATGAGTTGAAGGGAAGTTATGAACTGTTTCTGAGAGACAAATAACACCAGGATCCTTTTTAGGGTGTACGTAGCTGACAGCTGGTAACTGTGCAGGGGCGGGTCTAGCAAAGTGTTGCCAGGGGCCAGGTAGGGCTATTAAAAAACAGGAAAAGGGGCACAAGGAAATACTTTTCTTTATTATTCTCATTTAAAATGTCTCGCTTTTTAAAAAAAATAATTATCTGAGTCTTACAACAAACAATTGATAGATTGATACATATATACCATCAGAACAGTGTACATCACTGTCACAACAGTGTTTATTTTCATTCAAAGGCTTTATGATTTTTCCTATAATGGCGGGCGGTCTCTCTAGTCAAAATGCCGGGACTATTTTTTTGTCCCAGTCCAGCTCTGTATGCAGCTCATCTGCAGTCTGGAGTTACCTACATCTTCCTATTCAGAAGGCAGAATTTCCAAGTTCTGAGTACAATCAAAAGCACCACGACTGCAGTTTTGTGTTGGATGAATATAAAAAGCAGGCTAGAATCATGGCGGCGGTCAACGACGGTTCAGGCGTGGGATTTCTCTCGTGGAGATGTGCACATTATTTTTCCTTTCTATTGGTAGGTGGCACAGTGCACTTGTGGCAAGTAAGCAAGCTAGAAGACTGGCAATCTGGCTGGTATCCAGTAGAAGGAAGCAACACATTAACAAGAGAATTCTGAGTAAAACCAAAGTTACTTTTCCTAGTAACTAGTTACTTTCAAAGTAACGAGTAATCTCAAGTAACTGAGTTATTTTTAGAGAAGTAACTAGTAATGTAACTCAAGTTACTAATTTAAAGTAACTTACCCAACACTGCTTAATAGGCATGAAAGAAAAAATATGATAGCGAAAGGAAATTGACCACATCACGGTCCCATCCTGTACTCTGAAACTGCTCAACTGGAGACAGTTTCCTCCTACAGGATAATGAACCAAAGCTCATTTCCAAATTATGCAGGAACTATTAAGAGGAAACCATACTGTTTCATAAAGCACATGCTGATTTCCTTAAAAATCCCCCCCCCAAAAAGCCAAAAGGTCATTAAAGGCAAGTTTTAATAAAGTATTATTTCTATACCATATATAATAACTCATTTGATGAAATGAAGTGGAATTTTCCTAAAAATCTTTTCTGGGTAACCCCCACCAGTAAAGTAAAACACTCAATTTTGATACAAATGTTTTAAATAGTGTGATTTTTGGACATTTTTTTTTAGAGCTTAATGCCTTATTAAGCCGTTTTTGTCTTGTCAACACCTGTCCACAGGGTGAAGGAGAGAGCAGACATCATTGGAGCCTTTAAAATGGAACCCCTTTACCTGAAACATGAAAACCAGGAATCAGGTAGTTATTTTCACTGAAAAGCTCGCAGCTATTCAGTGGGACTGAGACTGTTTTGTGGGTTAACAGAACTAAATATTTTTCACTTATATCCTACTAGAAGTCAACAGTATTTATGTCCAAATTCCATTGGTACACTGTGGTCCTGTCTTGGGAGACTTGAATAAAAACAAAAACTATAAAGATATAATCAAAGAATTTCCTATATAACAATTTTGTCTGCTTCTACTTTGTGTGTCTGTGCAAATTCTCCTATAGCCTGCAGATGGGCTCAGAGTTTCACTGTAATTTACTTGTCAAGCAGACAGAGAGAAAGACTGAGAGCTGCAGTGCCTCCCACCGCTGTGAAGCACCTTACAAAAGCGTTTGCTCACGCACTCTGGACTCTTCAATCTAATTAGTGGTTATTAGCGCAGGCTAACACAGACATCCATTCTGCAGAGATGAGCTACCTGTGATTAGTGAGATAGAGGCACTGAGTGCAGTGACAGCAACACCTGGACGATCAAGAGTACGCTAAGATAATAGCAAAAAGCAGCTGTTATAGAAGATAGATTTTGAATTTAAAAGGGTTGTTTTAATGTTGGAGCTTTGTTAAGTCGTTGTGATCTGTGGTGTGTTGCTTTACATTCAGAAAATACAGATCTTGTGTCTTATAAATCTTATAATCTTATAAAATGCCATTATCGCCTATTCTGTTTGTGCAAAACGTGTTTAGTCTGTGATTAGAAATGCACTGACTGCACTTACGATTCTTATTAACCAGGAAGCAGGCTGGCTGACACGAGTAGTTTAAAGGGGTTTTATTTAAAATTAAGACTGTGCACATGTAATAGACAACATTATCTGTTTTTCTCTCAACAGGACTGGTCACAGATTATCGGGTAAGATGAATTATTATCATAATTAATAATCATGATTTGAACATTTTGGTAATAACTTCTCTCCTTATCCAATTCTGTCCTGTAGCACTGGCAGATCCCACTGGGAAGGAGATTTCGCTCACTGAAGATGTGGTTTGTCTTTCGCATGTATGGGCTCAAAGGTCTGCAAGCTCATATACGCAAGGTAAGCACGCAGGAAAATGATCTCTCACTCAGCATCGGCAAATGTGTCTGTTCCTGGGGGTGTGAAGGGTTTCTTCAATTTGTGGCATTTGTGGTCAAAATTTGAAGTAATAGGATAATTTATTCGACTTTTTCTTAATTCAAATATATGTTTTCATACGTGGATGGTGCTGTGGTGCTGTGGTTAGCACTGTCACCTTACAGCAGGAAGGTTCTGGGTTTGAATCCAGGTGTTTGTATATTTTCTCCTGTGTAGGTTTTCTCCAGGTTCTCACCCTATGACAGGTGGGATAGGCTATCTTAATTGCCCCTTGGGGATAAATAAAGTCTCTCTGACTGTGTGTCAGAAGAAAAACAGAAGAGCATGGATGGATTTCATCCGTTCCATTCATTTAGCTGTGCAGGGATTACTGAGAATTATTCCCCATAATGTGTGAGAGCTGATGTAAATAACAGATCAATTACTTTAAGAAGCAGCAGTGTGTTAGTGCTAATTTAGGCTTTGTAACCCTGTTAACCTGTGTTTCTTATCCTCAATATAGTAAAAAGATTAACCTTGTACCAACAGTGGTGCCACTGGTATCAGTCTCACTTTGCTGTGTCATCTCCATTTATCTGTCAAACCCCCCTTCTCTGCATCTCAGTCACTTCCAAAAGAAAAAAAAAGCACTTCAGGACATCATATATGCCTTTATGGGAAATACCTTCGCCTTCCTGCTTCCTAGAACTCTTTGCTCCTAATCCTCCTTACCACTAAAGTCCCGCCATTGCCCTCCCTCCTCGTCTATCTCTTCATCGGCATAATTAGCCCTGCAGTCATATATGTCTGTCCTGTATCTTCTATTTAAAACTACATTTCCTTTCCCAACCCTGCACATGCCTTTTCTCTTCATCTTTTCTTTTTGATGCATGACCCCTGTCTGACTCGCTCTCTCTTCTTCCAGTCTGCTCTGTCAATCAAATCAGCCTGTTTTGTGTTTACGCTCCATTTCAAATAAAGTGGCAGGAGCAGAATCGATCCCTGCAGCCATCTGAAACCGCAAAATATGAATAGCATGTACAAAAAGTTCTGCCTGGCATACAGTCAGCAGTAGGACAGGAAGTGAGGTCACTGGAGTTTAGCTTGTAATCAAATACAGTGATACTGGATTATCTGCTGGGACTTAAGAAACAAGATGGCGGTCAACCAATTGTTGGCCATTTATGCCAGAGGTTTGGCTTTATTTACCAGCTGGAAAAGTTCAGTGGAAGCTCAACGATATAACTGGGATAACTGTATTGACGCACATTTCAGCATGCATCAGCAGAGTCTTTGATCTTGAGTGGATAAATTGTACTTTAGGAGCATCTTTGATAAGTGCAGTGTTTAGAAAAATCAGTATGAGGGAGATGACATTTTCAGAGCAGACTTTGATAAAGGCTATTTCATGGGTGCTGAGTACAAATTTTGAACTTGTCTGATATGAGCTCACCAGGAATTGTCTCTTCTAATGTGAAATATCACACTGCATGCTTGTTTAATCAGATGAATGCAGTTAGTGATGAATGCATTTACTTCACAGTAAGCAGTGATGCTCTGCTAAGAAAAACGAAAGGTTTTAATTAAGAATGACAAGGAAAAAGTCTTCCAATCTCTTTGGCCTAAAGCACGAGGCTATGTAACAAACAACACTGGCATCTAGTGGAAAATAATACCAATTACAGCGAATATTGTTTGCAGGTAAAAGATTTTTTTTTTGTTTTAAAGCAAATGCTTTAAAAAGGTTATTGGTTTAAAAAAAACACTTCACTTTTATTTGCATTTACAATAAATCTCTTACATTTCATGAACAATTTATGAATAATTCACATCCTCTGTTACAGCAAGTGGCCCTGGCCAAGGAGTTTGAGAGTCTGGTGCGAGCAGACAAGAGGTTTGAGATCTGTGCTGAAGTTGTCCTGGGACTGGTCTGCTTCAGGCTCAAGGTAACAGCACCCAACAGTATTATCTGATCTCTGCAGTGGTCACAAAAAGTAAAAAAAGTCACCTAGAAACTTCAAAGGTTTACATATTAGCATCACATGATGCAACAAACAGATTTTCTTTTCAAAAGGTCCTTTTAAATGACCTTTAAATTCACTCATCAAGATCTCTGGTACATGGTAGGATTTCAGGACATTTCTGTCTCTCCTGTGAATTTTAAAAATACTAAAACAATAGCCTACATTAGTTATGTAAATTCCACTTTCCCTGGAGCAAAATCCCAACCGAGTTTATTTTGTTCCTGAAATCGTTTCACATGTTGCAACTTCTTGATAACTAAATTGCATGTTAAACATTACAGTTAAGTAAATTGTGAACTCATGTTTTGATCTTGTTGATAAATTCTTCTTATAATTGTTAAAATCACTGATTTAATATTGACATAATTTAAAGAACATTTTTAAGCACTGCAAGTTGTGTCCAACAACAGGTGTAAAACTGTTACCAAAACCTATTTAATCTGGAGAAAGTGCAATAAAGTGTCAGAGAACTTTGAAAATGATTGGAGGAAACTCTCTTTAACTTTGTGTTCAATAATTTAAACAATATTTTAAAAAATTTAGAGTATTAGTAACAGAGCTACAACAAGCACACGACAGCTAAAGACAAATCCTTTTTTATGCCATTTTGAAAAATAGCCTGGAAAGTCAGGATGTGGACTTAAATAACTGGAGACAAAATAGTTCAATAACACTGAGGGTATTATTTAGAAAAGCTAGCAATGCATTTCTAAGTAAATATATATCAGAGCTCCCTGTCTATGGGAATTTGACTGTCAAGACTGTGATTACTTTAATCCAGTCACCTAATTATTAAATAGTCATGGCACAAAGCCTAGCTGGTGTAATTCTTCCTTGCTTTCTCCTCTCAGGGCTCCAATGAACTGAACCAAGAGTTGCTGAAAAGGATCACCAAGAGCAGAGAGATCCATCTGGTGCCTTGTCAGCTCTCAGGCCGCTTTGTCCTGCGCTTTGCCATCTGTGCACGCTCTACTGAGTCACATCACATCCAGCAAGCATGGCAGCACATCACGCAACTGACATTTGAGCTTTTGCAGGAGGCCAGTCATTAACCAAAACGCTGGAAAAGGGGTCGTCCACTCCGATCCCTGAATGACAACCAAAGTTGGGACTGAAGTTTGATGGAGTTTTGCAGATGTAAAATGTCATAAAGGCAAAGTGGAGTAATTTATCTAACAGGCAGTTCTCCTTCTGTCTGCAGCAAAGAATCCAGTCCAGTTAACAGTGGTAAATATTACACTGTCACAAATTATGACAAAAAACAACAAAAACATATGCAGAGTTCCAAAAATAACATTTTATATCTGCATTTTCTCCCTCTGTTGACTCCACGTTGTCTCTCACGGATCACTAATCATGTTATTGTCCACATCACAGTGCACTTGTCTATGCCGGTTCTGTGTCTTCTGTGTGTAAAACTTGTTTGGGGGTAAATTCAGTGTTTCGTGTGGTTGAATTGAGGCTAAATTATTTTGCAAAGAATGTATTGCGCACTTTGTGAATTTCTGACTCAGTGTTTGTCTGCAACTTTTTTTTTTAGGTGCTCATTCAGAAACTGCTTCCAAATATATTAATGAGTGATACATGGAGGGCTTCATGAAGTGTCAGGCTAAAGATTTCTAATATAATATCCTAGTGATTAGGTTAAGTGCACTCACTTATTTATTAACTAATTTGCAAAAGTAGTATTTTTTTAATATACAACGGCAGATTAGGGCTGATTATATGTTATTGATTCATATTGTGTCTTATGACAGCTGGCCAGTATTCCCCAACAGCAGTACAAGACAATCACTCAGTCACTGAAGTGAAATTATGCTCCTTTGAGGCTTTGTCGTACATTCAAATAAACTCAATTTTCATTACATTTCTGTGCTCAGACAGAAAAATAATATTAAGATGAAAATTTAAAACCTAAATTATGCAAATGTATTAAATATTCGCTCACTGTTTTCTGTGTATCACTGATTTGGCGTTTGTCTTTGATTTGAATGTACCAGAAATATAGGATGCTTTAGATTCCACACTTTAGTGTCCTGTTATATATTTTCAAAACCTGGAGATCTGAGACAAATTTTCATAATGATCAAATGTAACTAAATCCCCTGCCAAACCGTTATTGTTTGCACTAACCTGACCCTTTACACCTGCCCTTTCAGGGGATTTAGAAATCTGTGCTCTGACGGCACCACGCATTGCTGTAATTTCAGATGATTGTGCTAACGTCAGTGGCTGTGTCTGACCCAAGTGTTTCCTCATTGGCTAGACTGTGCTGCATGGAGTGATATGGTTTATTTGAATAAAGTCTGCTGTAGTCTGCATGGTGTCACTTGTCAATACCTTTCAAGGTTTAAAATACAATCTGATTTTTGATGGTATGGGGTGCATTTTGGTACATGACATGGATAACATACACATGTGTGAATATACTAAGTTATATATACAGCTTTAGGAGCAACACATGCTGCCTTCCAGGTGACGTCTTCTTTAGGGAAGGTCTAACTCACAGGTGTCAAGGGGCCGGTGTCCTGCAGGTTTTAGATGTGATCCAACACAGCTGATTTAAATGGCTAAATGACCTCCTCAACATGTCTTGAAGTTCTCCAGAGGCCTGGTAATGAACTAATCATTTGATTCAGGCGTGTTGACCCAGGGTGAGATCTAAAACCTGCAGGACACCGGCCCTCGAGGCCTGGAGTTTGACACCCCTGGTCTAACTTATTTCAACAAGACAATGCCGAGCAATGTTCTGCAGTTATTCCAATGCCATGAAAAGAGTCAGGGGATAAACTGACCTGCCAGTAGTCCAGAAATGGCACTGTTGTTGTTGCTCTACACACACACACACACACACACACACACACACACACACACACACACACACACACACACACACACACACACACACACACACACACACACACACACACACAGCATGTCTTGCAAATCAGCCTCCTCTGAGCATCTTAATCCCTGAGGACAAAGGCCGGCCTTCTATAAATACAAATGAGGATTCAGTATTAGATGTTACTTCTTAGTCCCTGATTACTTGTCAGTATTACTGGCCAGTTCATTTGCTTGCTTCAAAACTATAAATATAAATTCTACAGGCAACTATGACACAGCAACAGTTGTAGAGGAACACTTCTCTTTAAAAATGATACGGCTGGTTTGGAAAATGCCAAACAGAAAAAGGTCACATGGTCTGTCTGTTTAGTTAAAATTATAAATCATGACAGGAGACACGAGACATAACAATGCTACTTGAGAGGTCTTACTTCAAGTGCTTACAATAGAGATCTTCACCTGTATAGACTTTATGAATAAAACATGTGCTTCCACCAGGCACTCACTTGACTTGAGTGAAATGTTAACTCTTTATCTACAGAGAGGATAATGCAAAGAAATGTCTTTTATGAATAATCTTTTGTCTTCAGTGAATTATTTATTAATTCTTTACTTTAATCAGCATTTTTATTTGTTATCATTGTGTCAGTTTAACAGAAAATGTTAGTGACGTTCCACTCATCAATATCACTTAATTGTTACGTGAGAATGAAGTGATAATCTTAAATATTGAAGAGGGAAAACACTGAATCAAGTGAGGTTTAAATCATATTCATACTGAGATAAAAGCAAAGATTGCGTTCTTCTTTGTTATCCTTTGTAGGTTGCTTTAATGTTATCACAGTTGCTGACTTGTCTGAGTGATTGTCTCAGTCCTCAGATGCTTTTAGAATCACTAAAGACCTTGCAATAATAATTAAACATTTATTTGAGCACTTGGGGTGAAGGGGATGGAAGCACATATTTTACTGACTCTTGGTTGGGGATTCTACAAGAATTTTGCTGGCAGCATTATTGCTGCTCCTCCTGAGTGTACATGTGTAAAAAATGAGTTTTACTTCAAGCATTACAAATGTTTCTGGACATGCATTTTGCAGTTTGGCCACAAGGAGACGCCAACAGACACATGATCAGTATTTCTGACCGCTACACAGGAGTAATGGTTTAAAAATGTGTTGTAGATCCTTCAGCTTTTAGGTTCTTCTTCTGTGGAAATAGCTCCCAGGTTGGACTTGGGAGAAAGACTGGACGCTTGGTTTTCTTCTTTGCTCAGCACCATTCAGTCCTTATAGATGGCTGCCTGTCCCTGAGCCTGGTTCGGCTGGAGGTTTCTTCCTGTTAAAAGGGAGATTTTCCTCCACACTATGAGCAAGTGCTTGACCAAAGGGAGTTGTCTGATTGTTGGGGGTTTCTCTCCATTATTGTAAGGCCCTTATCTTACAATATGAAGCACCTTAAGGTTACTGCTGTTGTGATTTAGCCCTATATAAATAACATTTAATTGAATTTAATTGAATACTGATACAGTAACATCTTTAAATAATGCTTACCTTAAAATGAGAACCATCCCGCAATGAGAAATTGTGATTCCATATTAAAATAATCAAGCTTATAATCAGAAATATTCAATGCTTAGTAAACTGACTTCAATCTTATGTTTGTACTCTGTAGTTAAATTCAATTTAGTTTTATTCATATTGTGGTAAGTTACAGTAATTGTTGCCTCAGGGTGCTTTATATTGTAAGACTCAACAAGCAGACAACTGACAATGAGCAAACACTTGGTCACAGTAGGAAGGAAAAACTCCCTTTTAACAGGAAGAAATCTCAGGCAGGACCAGGATCAGGGAGAATCTGCCATCTGCTCCAGTAGGTTGCAAATGAGAGCAGAAAGAGAAGAGAGCAGGGCGAGACACGGGGGTAACATTAGTATAATATTATTAGGTTGTATTACAGACAGCGCAAAAGCTATCTGACATTAACCTTTAATCCAAATAAATCAGAGAAAGGTAATTTCATCAAAGAGAAACTCTGGTCCAGTTTTGGACAGTGGCACTTTATTTTGTAATGTTGCTGCTGTACAGGGTTCTGATGACAAAGTATTTGATCAGCTGTTCAGGAATTGTTATGCATAATCTCCCGTATTTCAATCAAGACTTAGATTTTATGAATCAGTTTCCACTCGCTGCTCATGAAAAAGTTTTTTAACAGGGTCTAAAAAAACCTTTCTTTGTCTTCAGTTCAACATGAATGTGCACATGCACAGAGTGACTTTTGATTGCACAGATATTAAGTGGCCAAAGGCAGAAAACCACTAAAATATGAAAGTTTATCTCAGGGACTCTTACGCTAGGAAATCTCTATTAAAAGTTTCAAATAAAGTCTTTCAGTTGAATTCAGTAACATTTGAGCAACAGCACAAACCTTTTAGGGGAAGCTGGAGTGAAGTCGCAGCAGGAATGCACTGATTTATGACTGCATTTCACATGCCTCTTATCTTGGGGGAACATAGAGGCAAATTTAGTGAGCTTGTTTTTAGGATAAAGTGGATTTTTGTTTCATAGAAAGTTGAGAAAATTCATTTGCCAAACATATTTTGTTCCCTCCTTAACTACTACAACCATGCCGTGTCCAACTGTCAATATTATCTTTATGTCAAAGCATGGTAGAGGAGCTTACCTTGGACTGCTCTATTTGCCTTTGACCCCTTTATTGCAGATTCTGACAGTGTCTGCATCTGCACAGTATGTTCTCAGCCTCCCTGTCATATTTTTATTTGAAATAAATGATCGAAACTATTGATGTTTTTCCTCTGACTTAGCATAAAATCCCCAGTACTGCTTCAGTCCAGAAAAAGAACTAACTTTACTATTTATCACAGTTTTCTAGGCCCTGTGCAACTATACTGCATTGCAATCACATATCTATCAGTCTTTCGTTTATTTGTCCCTCTATGATGTCTGCGCTCATTTCCTTTGTTTTCTGGACAGTAGAGAATCCTGTCAGAGAGTGCAAACATTTTCAAGGAAGGAATCTTAGACAGGAAGGAAACTTTTATCTTAGCTAGGTGCTTGGTAACCTTAGTATGACGCATTCTTTCACAGGGTGTGATTGGTTGATAAAAAGGAAATAAAAGAATGAGCGTAGAAACAGCAGTGAATTCAATAGGTCTCAAAGAGATAGTAAAAGATCAGCCTTCTTTTTTATGTAACCAGCATTCCTGTTGTAACAACACAGGACTGAAATGTATGAGAGACCACATGAGAGTTCACCACTTCACTGAGGTAAATCACGGTTTGTTCCACAGGTGATCAACCCGTGATCAAAGCAGACAAAACCTGGAACAAGCAGAGGCAAAAGCCAAAAGGCAAAACAGGGTTAGGCACATGGGAATTCCAATGCAAGAGCAGTATTACTGAAGTGCTGCGTACATAAACAAAAGCGAGCTGACAAAGGACAGAGGAAAAACACATTTTGAATACAAGGGAAGGGAATTACTCACAGGTGCAGCACACTGGGGCAGAGCAGGCAATTGCAAAGGTGGGAGACACATAAAGGCAGGAAGGGCAGGACCTGTGAAAAATGTTTTTCTAAGATCTATTCTTAGCTGCAAAGTGTAACTTGTGATGTGAAGCCTATGCTTTGTGCCAAACTAGGTACAGAGTGCTAACACGGAGCAAAGCATGTTTTTATTGCAGTGCATAATTATTTGAACAGATAGAAACAGATCAGAACAGAAAACTACAAATTATGACATAATCTCATATTGAAAATGCATATTTGAGCCCTGATGTGTTGGACTCGTCCAGTCCATGCTGTCAGCCCACTAGGCTCAGCAGCCTTCAAATATCTTGTATGTGAGGTTTTTCCTGAAAGCATGCCCAAGATGCTGTTTCACTTGGGAGGGATCAGATGGGAAAACATTATAATCTAGTAGCCATCAGCACGTAACTGAATCTCAAATCACAATGCGTTTGAGACCACAGAGATCCCATTACATGGCCAGCATATTTGCACCATGTTGAAATGTGCACTGATTGCTGTTAACTCTGATATCTGTAATTCTACAAGGATAAGAGTTTCCTTTGTGATAATTCAATTGCAGCGTGCTGAGTGGTACACAGCTTTGACATGTAAGAGATATGGGTTTGTCCTGGGCTAGTCTGGGGACTACTTTCTGTCAAGCAGTGGTGGAGAAGAGTGTTGTGTACAATGTAGCTGGCCATAAAGAGTTTCACACAGTGGCTCCCTGTGAGAGTCAGCCCTGTTGAAATAGTTAGGTAGATGGGGAGATGAGGTGGGAGTGGCTGTGCGTGAAGGGAAATGGAGGCAGCAGGGTTTAAAGTGGACCAGCCTCCTACACCCATACATTAGAGGCCTGAGGTGTAATTATCTGATAAGTTGACACCGCATAATGCTGTCATTATGTGCAGCATATGCATGCAAGTATGGGTTTGTCAAGCTAATTTATCAACGATGCATTAAGAGCTTCTAAACCAATCTCTGTGCTGCCCTGTGACCTGCTGTAGAGATTCATCAGGGTGTTTAATGTATTTTAAAAGCACTGAAAGAGACATAAACAATTAGTGAGAATATGTCTTGGTGGCTCTACAAATCCGAGTAGGCTATAAACAGCACTGATTATCTGAGGATGATGGAACTTCCACTTTGTCTTTAGTTGTGCAGACAGCAGAAACTCAGTACTTTCTTAGGATGAAATAAAACATGAACATATTGGAGATGATTACTAAGAGGTTCCTAAATCCTTCCTAAATCACCACAAGATATGTACTTATATACATATATTCTTCACTATGAGTTGATCATTTTTGCTTTCTTCTGCATTAAAGAGGAAATCACTGTGTTCACAAGTTTCCTTACACAAGAGAAGACATGTGGGTGCAAACTTGTTTAGTCTGTGCTGCAGGATTTTTACTTTTTACAGCAGAATTAACCCATACAACTCATGTGCAAAGCAGCAAAGTTGGAAAGAGCATGCATTTTAACAGAAGTATTGCAGTACTACCTCTATGAGAAAGTATGCAATCTTTATGTAAGATACTTGCTTCTTCTCTTTCATCTCTTGGTCCTAATCTAATTTTAAGCTTCCTGTTCTTCCGGTTAATTCAGGCCAGTAGGTTTCAGGTCTCACGTTAGGCAACAAAAATACTTTATATACATTCACTGCCCATTGAATCAGACATGTAATTCACTTTCACTGACACCACTAGTGTCTCGTTTGTAGACAGCCCAGAAACCAGTGCTAGTGTTAAAAAGGCAACAGATTCAGTGGTTAAAAAAAAAAAAGGCTGTTGTAAATTTACCATCATGAAGAGAGAGCACAGTGCCAATGGGCTCCCCCACCCATCTTTGAACTGGGTCTTTATTTCAGTGTTTACTATACATCTGAGAAGTTTTATGACTGCATCTTGAACACTTGTGACTTTATCATGTCGATGAAATTGACAAGATAAACCCAGGACTAATTAATGGCACACATGCTGGATTAAACTACTTAAATAGAACCTGTCTCACAAAGTGAAGTAGGCTAAAAGATTTCAAAAAGCAACAACTCATGCCATGATCTGAAAGAACTTGACATATATCAGGCTGGATAAGGTTACAAAGCATTTCAAAAGGGTCTGGGATTCCAGTGAATGGTGGTGAGTGACATTATTCACAAATAGAGAAAACTAACACAGTGTTTCACACAAAAAAAACCCCAACAGTCAAACATGTTGGTGGTAGTGTGATGGTCTGGGGTTGCTTTGCTGCTTCAGGACCTGGAGGACTTTGTGTAGCGGAACCACAAATTCTGCTCTCTACCTGAAAGTCCTGAAGGAGAATTTTCAGCTCTCAGTTTTTGACCTAAAGCCCAGTAAAAATTGTGTTTGGAACAGGGACAATGATCTAACGTTTGTTAGCTTTGGCTCACATATCCAAAAAACTCAGAACACTGTGTTAACTTCCATTAAGCCACCAAAACATAAAACAAAGCTAGCAGATCCAGATGCTGGCACCCACGTGTGAGGAGGCCATGCCATAGTGGCAGTATTATAACAAAGTAACCACTTCCAATGCAATGGAACCATTTGTTGTCTGTCAACATAAAACATAAAGTAATCTGATGAAAATGCATTACAGGTAACAAATGGGTTGGTGGGTGGGTACCATAGAAAATACTTAAATTAGCAGCAGAATGCAGTGGTGTCTGACTTCCCAGCATTATTTGGGAATATTGCATTAACTGGTGTTTTGGTCATTACAGTAGGCTGGGCATGTAGACAGATGCATTCTGACAGTATCTCCACTCCTTAACTGATATTACACAGACTGATGCACATGCATCAGTCTGTGTATCAGTCTGGAAAAGCATTGCTCATGTTTCCAGATAGTGCTGCAAAACTCTTAACATATGAGCCCTTACAAAAACATTCAGCAGTAGGAACAATGCGAACACAATTAAAAGTATGCTTTTAACTCTCTGCTGTCTTCCCATAAAAACCAAACAAATGTGCTGCAATAACAGCTTAGGTTCCCATTTTCCCATCAGTACTGTGTCAGAGAAATTAATGACTCATGTTTCTCACACACATGAATCAGAGTTTTGTCTGTGAGAACTTTGGCATCAAATGCAGCTATCAACAAATCCTTGACTGTTGATACAGCACTTACGCATTTGCTTTTCATAGCCTCCATTGTCCCATAATTTACTCCTATTAAGCAACACCTGAATGTATAATAAGTTCCCAAACACATCCTCAGCCACACTGCAGTCTCTCTTATTGATCACATCAATAAGGATCCCAGCTCCAGCCCCCTCACAAATCATACATCATACTCACAAATACTTGTATCTGTTTTTAATCACCGGACGCAGGCAATGAGCAAGAAGCAGCTGTGCTTCGTAGGCTGGCTGCTTTGTTGCACTGGTGCGTTGGGAGTGGCAAAAACTGGAGTCCTGCATACATTGCTCCTCCCTGCACTGTGACTTATGTTGGGGTACACCACTCCTGTTCTTGTGGGCCAGTCACTCTTGAGAGCACTCAGAGCACCTTCTCTCTCTCTCTCTGTTTCTCTCTCTCTTGATTTGCTGCAACCACATTTCCTGCTTTAGATCAACATCCCTTCTTTAGAACCATCTCTCTCTTTTCTCAACGAGACTCTAAAAATCAGCTCTAGAAGGTAAGAAACAAAACATTTCCTCACATGCATTTATTTTTTTTAACCTTTGAACACAACAGGTATTTAGACATGATCAAAGGGTTAATCAACACTGGCAAGTTAGTTTTACTGTGCCGCTGTGCTGCATGACTCTGAATACGTTAGAGTGTGGCGAGACACATTTGCTTCTATCCGCTCCTCACCACCTTAAGAACCTGTCCTTACAAGCAGGGGAGATAGCTCAAGTTATTTGACTCCCAGCGACACATGGCTGATTTTTTACTGAGTGGGTGTTAACAGAGTCGATATGACTTGTTGATTCACCTGGCTGAATTTCATGTAAACTGCAGAACCAGTAATATCACATTGTGTATTCTATAGATATTGTGTAGTTTTGCAACTGCTAACTCAAAATCCTATAGGAGCCATGTATTTCTACTCAGGTGATAGTAAAAAATAATAATAATAATAATGAAAGTAATTGCACATTTAAGCTTTAGAAAAGGGAAAACTATTGACATAAAAAAATAAAATAGGTGCAAGTCAAGTGCAATGAATGTATTCAGTAAGTCTTTGTATTACAAGCCCAAAAGGCGGTTCATTTACAATAACAAACTATAAGTAACTGTGGTGTTTGCCTAATCTTGTTGTTTCTCCACTGTGTGACACTTTACATCCAGCAAATCTGAGATGCACTGCAGTGTAAATATGCAATATGTCAAACTTATTAATGCTACTAAAAACCACAAATAACAACTGTGCATGTAAAAAAAAAAAAAAAGTTGACAAAGCAGTGGGAAAGAACTGAAACCAAAATTTACTTTACAAAGAGGAAGTGTTTGTCTCAGTGGTACTAAAATCACCCACAACCTTAAATACAGTTTAGTTTTTAAGCCAGGCTCATTGCAATGGTAGCCCGTAAAGCCAGAGATGAGTGAGCTCACATTACCAATGGCTCAAAAGACACATCGTTTCTTAACTGCAAATTAATAGTATTATTTACTTATACGCATCATTACTTTATAGAATTATTTGTTTTATGTTCCATCCTCACACACACAGTCACTCATGCCTCCTTATGTTTGTTTTCATTGTGAGCTGCTTGGAGTGTAAGAACTTGTACTGTCTTTGTCTTGGCAGGTTGATTGGATATAATTTCCTGTAGTTACAGAAGCATACTTTGTAGTGAATGCAACATAGACACAGCAAAAACAGATAGGTTGCTATTTCTCTTCATGTGCTGGCTGACACTTTGCTTGCATCTCTTTGTTTTGGAAACAGCTCCGGGAAATGTTAAGCACACAGTTACAAAGAAGAGACACTCAAAAGTGAAAGCCCAGAAAGTGTATTGCACACATGGCTCCGAAACGTCAAGCACCTTGCGGGCAACATGTATCAGAAACATTAGACTCGCTTGTTGCCATGTCAGCCAGTCGTGATCGCACCTTGTCGAGCACCTTTAGTCTGCTTGTTTCTACAGAAGTTGCTGTGGTAACTTTAGAGTTATGTAGATGAACAAACATTGGTGTTGTCATTGTTGTTATTGCTTATAGCAGAGGAGTCAGGCAGACAATTTTATTCCTGGATTTATGAAGCTTAAATGGACAATAAACAGGAGAGACACAGAACTAGGGTTCCGCCTAAGTGGTTGTCAGTCTGGTGAGGACAGTTTTGACAAGGCTGAGGCAGGATTACCTAACGGCTGTATACTGACAAATAGCTGCAATAACAGTGATGCAATTACATGTGAACATAACATGAGCAGAATAGTGTGGTGTGGCAGTTTCAGCAAATTTAAATAACATGATTATAACTGATTATTGGTTGAATAACAAACATTACTCATATCCACTGGCATATTCATCTGTTAGTGAATTTCATGAATAAAAGGATGTTTTTGAATTTAATGAGTCCTTGCAAAGTGATGAATATATGTTTTCATATATTGCACAATGTTTATGGGAGTAGCTTTAAAGGTTTAAATTGTGTGTAGCCTATGTATGCGCACATGGGAAAAAAAGCTGCATTTCATGTTGCATGCTTGTGTGTGATGTATAATCGTAGCCAAAAAACAAAAAAAACTAAACACGACAAACAGAAATGTATTTATTTTTTGCATTTTAGTGCTTTCTCCCTAAAAGATTTCTTCTGACTGAACAACCTCCCTCTGATTTGGATTTGGTTAAGCATCCGTTTGGCTTGCGAGCGCTTACTCATCTGTAGCAGTCCAGGTCACTGTTACGACTCATGACTTTTTTAAACATCTGCACATCTTCACCTTGAGAGCTAAGATGCTTTTAGTGAGAACCACACATCTTCTTTAACCCTATTTCTTGCCAACAGGAAATGGCTTCCAAACACAAAATGGGCTACAAGTGTCGGACAGCAGGAGTGATGGTGCTCCTCTTGACCAGCATTGCTGCCCTCATTGCCGTTGCTGTCATCCAGGACACTTGGAGGTTTTTAGAATACAGCAAAGAGGTGAGCATCAGCGCAATACTCCAGGATGCAAATATAAATATGCATGCTGTTATAAAGACATAACACACAAAAACTGCACTGAAGTCAGGATCAGAGACGGGGGATTCCTCATCAGTCTGCTTGGCGATGAGTGGCGGTTCTGATGAAACACATTTACCTTTGCGTGTACTGTTAATGGCATTCAAAACAAACAGGCATGTTGGCCGTAGTGCTATTTCCCCTACTCCTTTTAATTAGAACCGAAAGCTTTTTCAAACAAGGGCTAAAAAAAAGAGGAAAAAAAAACTCGTTGTGATGAGTTTCAGATGCTGTTCTGCGTGTTTGTCAGTTCTCTTTTTGTGTATGTGTGTATGCTTTTTCAACAGGAGTGTGTCAGTGGTTTTTCACTTCTCTAATTTTAGGCTTTCTTTTTTGCTAAGGATACCATTACCCCACTATATCTTCATAAAGAAAATAGGCTTTTACTGCTATTATGCAACATCTTTCACACAGAGGCCTGATGAAAGTCACGGTGGCTACTCCGTGCTTAATAGACAGCAACCTGCTAGACTGATTGGAAAACGCTTGTGCAATAACATTTTTTTCTTCCTTCTTCCTGTCAGTACGGCATAGTGATAGACGCTGGCTCATCTCGTTCCAATGTGTACCTGTACGAATGGCCAGGAGCGAAGGAGAACGAAACAGGAATAGTGACTGAGACATTAAACTGTAAAGTTGATGGTGAGTCACATATAAGAAAGAGAGGAAATTACATTTTGACTAAACTTGACGAAACTGAAAATGCGTGTGTGTGTGTGTTTGTGTGGGGTGGGGGGTAAATTCTTGCTGGTAAATTCTTTTTAGGCTTTTGCAAACAGAAGAAACAACATAAAGAGTGTGTTTTAAATTGGAGACATTCTACACACACGCAAGAATTTTAGCTTGGATTTGTGTCCTCAGGTAATGCCATCTCTGACATGAAGGTTAACCCCGGGAGCGATGATAAGACAATGGCAGGATTTAAGAAATGCATGGACATCGTCACTAAAACCATTCCTCCAACAAAACACAACAGTACGCGCCTGTTTCTCGGCGCTACAGCTGGAATGAGACTACTACAGTAAGAAGCTTTTGATTACTTATATTATTATTAAAGTGTCAAAAGTGTTTTTTTAATTAATTAATTTTAGGATTTTCTTGACCTTTCATGCACTGAAGAGTGAGCTGATGACTAAAGAACTGCAAGACATAATAAAAATAAAGACATTCTTAAAAAGCATAATATTTAGATCTATGACTTTATGTGTGTGTAGTGTGAATTTTTAATGGGTATATTGTATGATTTTTAAAGATGAGAATATCAAGACAGAGATGCAGAAATGTTCTTAAAGTGATGTATTTAATACTTTCAAATATGTGCTGTGGATTGAACCAACTTCATTGGTGCTGAATTATGAATGCCGATTTTGCTGTGCAAGCATTCAAGAGACAAAAAGGGATGTCTGCTTCACAGTACAGCTTTGTGTCTTATATTTCCCCCCTTTTGCCTGATGGATAATCCCCCTCCCTCTGGATGCCTGGGGAAGCCCCAGCAATAAAAATACATCCAGACTAAAGGGCAGGACAAAACTTAGGAATTTCGATCACATGTGTCCAACTCTGGGCCTGGGATCAAATATGGCTTTTCATACTTTCCAGCCCAAGGAAAGATGATGACAAAGGCAGACCTTCTACGTAGAAGTAGGGGACAGAGTATATTGTTGTTAAAGTATAACAAACATACAAAAAAAGGTTGATTAGTTTGCATGAAACGATTTACAGTCATGTGAAAAAGGACATCCTCTTTAGCATAATTTAAAAAACAAAACATCTGGTCCAGATTCTAACATTATTTAAATAGATGAACACACCTCGTTGCTTCCAGGCACTGCGGATCAAATGCATCTGATTAACTGCTCATCAGCAAGTGTGAGCACATCTATAAAAGAAGATGTTTTGGCAGTTTATTGGTTTAGAGCATTTACTTGTCTTGAAGCTTTGTGCTAATCATTTGATTCAGGTGTGTTGACCCAGGGTGTTATCTAAAAGCAGGAAAGACATCTTATTATAAAATCCATAATTGTACAGTGAGAACGATTATTCACGAGTGGAAAACTATTAAGACAGTTGCCAATCTTCTCAGGGGTGGACTTTCCAGCAAATCCACCCCAAACTCAGACCGTGCAATGCTCAGAGAAACAGCAGAAAGACCAAAACAAAACAAACAAATATAAATAAAACCCACACATAAAACAGAGTTAATGACAGAAACATTTAAAAAAGGTTGAAGAAGCTTGGCTTGTTTGAAAGGTTTCCAGGAGAAAGCCTCTGCTCCAAAATATGTGCACATGTAAACGTTTTTAAAGTGACATACTGATCTCATTTTAAAAAACAGAGCCAAGCCTTCTAGGCTACCATCATGACTTCTGCTTTAGATGAATTGAAAATAAAAATAATAGCAAATAATAGCATCTAAAACAGCAAATACGTCTATTTGGCAAAATCTTTACCTGCTTCTTTCATGATAGTGATTCCATTTTTTAACGTTTGTTTCTAGTGTGATGTCTAATACTTCTGTTTTCTGCTGTGCTGTTAAGAATGAAAGATGAACAGAGGGCCAATAAAGTCCTGGCAAAACTCAGACAATACCTGAGTTCCCTCCCCTTCATGTTTCAAAATGCTTCAGTCATCACTGGGCAGGAAGAAGGGCTTTATGGCTGGATCACTGTCAACTACCTAATGGGAAACTTGGTAGAGGTATGACACAGCCTTCATCTGTCTGATCGATTGCCCAAAAAACAAGATAATTGCAGCTTCGTAAATCTGCTATTATGTGTTTCATCGTTTATTAATCTTCATTATATTTGCAGAAAAACGTATGGAATGCATACGTACGGCCACAGGGAGCAAAGACTGTGGGCTCCATGGATCTTGGTGGAGCATCAACACAGATTGCCTTTGCGGTCCAGGATGATCTCAAGGGACAAGACTACCTGCGTGTCAAACTGTATGGTTACCCTTACAATGTCTACACACACAGTTTCCTCTGCTATGGCAAAAATGAAGCTGGGAAGTTGGTTCTGCAGAAATTAGTCCAGGTGAATGACTTTTTCCTCTGTTTCTTTTGCAAGTATGCACAGAAAAAAAAAAATTGTCTTTCACTGGACTCTCATATTCCCAAGGTACTACAAGAGTGGTGGTTCTTTCCTTAGATTGTTATGCGTTACTGTGTTATCGTTTAAGTGCAGTGGGAACGTCTGGCTCTTTGCACGCATGTGCACTGCGAAATCCATTAATGGCCAATTTGTGGACTGATTAGTGAACGTTGCTGTCCCTGAGCTGCTAACAGCCAAAGGATCCAGGGATGCATTATGTCATTAAGAATATTGATCGAACCGTGATTGTCGTCAAACTAGTCTGGGAGAAATGCATCATTTCTGGTAATTCATAGCTTCATTCTTGAAACTAATAGTAATTCTACAAGAAATATGCTGAATGTGCATCAGAGTGATGGTATGACAGCTTAACCTCATAGTTTCTGTTTACATCAGACTTTGTATGCGGTGTTGTATAATTTAAAGAAATAAGCCCTACAGAGTGGAGATAATGTGCCTGTAAAGGCATAACAAATATCCATCCATTCATTTTCTTCCTCTTATCCAGTTCAGGGTTGGGGTCTTTTTCTGTCCTATTTATTTATAGATTTTGCATTCTTCTTAACAAATCATCATCTTTTGACGTATATTTTTTGAATTTTTATTTTCCAGCAATCATCTAACCCCAAAAACATAGCAAACCCCTGCTATCCTAAAGGTTTTAATACTACCAAAAAAGCATCATCAATTTTTGAGTCACAGTGTACAAAGAAACCGCAAAACTACGACCCCAATCAAGAGTTGACCTTCTTTGGTGGTGGCGACTCAGACGGCTGTGGGAAAGTAGTGAAATCCATATTTGATTTCAAGAACTGCTCCTCGTCTCAGTGTTCCTTCAACGGGGTGGAGCAGCCACCAGTCACCGGAGATTTCCTGGTAACACGCAGTGCAAATATAACACATGAAAGCAAATAGATCACGATGCAAAACAACCTAGTGTGTGTGTTTCTGCTGGTCCTACCAGGCATATGCTGGATTCTTCTGGACTGCCTTGGCTCTGCAGTTGAATGGCACATCAGACATTAATCACTTCAACACCTCGGTTAGGAACTTCTGCCACAAAAACTGGGCAACGGTAAGTTTTCATACAGATAGAAAATCAAGAAATTAAGGTGAGGAAGAACAGAAATCATGTACAATGCCTGTGCGCCCACATCTTCTTCTTATTGCTCGTGTCCCCACATTTTTTACTAGTAATATACACAGACTGGACACTCTGTTAGGTACACCTTTCTAGTGTGGCTAGAAAGGTGTACCACCTTCCACCTTCAAAACTGTGGCTTTTAAAGGAGGATCAGTTGGTACTAAGGGGCCCGAAATATGCCAAGAAAATATCCTCAACACCACGTTGAACCATTAATACAAAGCAGCAGGTTTTTTGCACCAAAGTGTGGCCCTATCATCTGAATGTCACAGCAGAAATCCAGGGTCATTAGACCACTTTTATCTTGTCCTTTAGTGAGCCTGTGCTTTTGTATACCCTGGTTGTCTGGCATCCAGCAACCATGCCACAAGTGGTTATTTTAGTTACTGTTCCCTTTCCTCTAAGCAGTCTGGCCATTCTCAGATGACCTCTGAAATCAACAAGGTATTTTTCCCCAGAGAAATACCACTCACTGAATATTTTCTCTTTTTCCAGAGTATTCTCTGTAAACCCTCGAGATGGTTGTGCAGAGAAACTCCCGGTAGATGTGCAGTTTCTAAAAACCTCAGAGCACCCTTTCTCACCACCAACACCATGTTTGAAATCATCTCCCTGACCCTCTATTTTGTTGCTCAGTTTGAACTTCAATGCACCGAGTAGCTGCCATGTGACCAATTAGGTATTTGTGCTGACTAGTTGAAGAGGTATACTTAATAAAGTGGACCGTGACAAAGGCAATGTCAGGCCAAGAAAGTGATTTAGAGAGAGACATGCTTGTGCTTACCACAGCTGTAGAGTGCAGCTGTGCAAAAGTAACGAAGTTACTTCTGTCATTACAAGCACAGGTTAAACGGATCTTTGTTTCACCTTCTTTCAGCTGAACACACAAGAGAACGTCAAATTCATCGAGACCCACTGTTACGCAGGTCACTACGTCTTTACTTTGCTGGCAGATGGATACAAATTCGACACCGACACCTGGAAAAACATTAACTTTCAACAACAGGTTGGTTAAACAGCAGCAAATAAGACACAAATAACTCTTTATTTGTAAGTTTCACTGCTGCCTTCTATGAAGCTAGTACATTACAATCCTCCCATTGTTCAAAGTTTATGGATGGCTTGTGTTCTTATTCTTCTTGAAATATAACTGTAAGATGTACTAATTTGGTGAGAGTTGTTTTGGAAAGCTGTTGACAGCTCATACATGTACAAATACAGGAAGCCATTTAACTGCCTTTGGCATTTATGTGTGAATGAGGCCACCCACTTGAAACTGTTGTTAATGTTGTAGGAATAGTCTGCAATAAAAAACCTAAAGAGCGGAAGGCATGCCATCAATTTGTCACAAAGAAACTCCCTCAGCAGAAGGGGATTCCTGGTCTTTGACACTCGGTATATTATCATGATTCATAAAGGACGAACGATTACAACCAGTGTTTCCACACTGCAAAGAGCGCTCGGCCTTTTGCACTCAAGACAAGACTTTTTCTTAACAGCTGGCAATTCTCCCAATTTCCAACAATAGCGTTAGTGTGCAGTTTGGGATGTCTGGTGCTTGATAGGTTCTTACAAGACTTGGAGTTACGAGACAGTCTGTTCTTTTTCTTCGGGTGCCATGACTCATCTTTTGCCCTACAGCTGTAATTATACAACTTCATGATTTTCATTTCGCTGACATGCAAGTTGATGTACTGGTGTTGGAAGCATGTGGTTTTAATAAATGTAAAACATTCAAATTATATGTTTTCTTTCTTTTCCTGTAGGTAAAGAAAACTAATATAGGCTGGAGTTTGGGCTACATGCTGAGTATGTCCAACATGATTCCTTCTGAAGTGAAGAAAATCCCTCCGATGTCAAACCCCGTCTTTGCCGGCCTCATCTTCCTGTTTTCGGCGCTAACAATTATGACTGTTGTCTTAGTTTTCATCATCATCATTCGCACCTGCTACTGAGAGCGTAGGTTACACAGGGAATCATCGGCTATTGAAAGGCCTGGGAACTGCTGTAATTCTGCAAGAGGTTCGGAGAATCCTACAGTTGCATGTGCCAAGATGCCTGGACTGGACGTTAACAATCAAATGTGTTATTATTCAGGTTGAGACATGAACTAGCTTTTAGTTAAAAACAAAACAAAACTGAAGAGCCTCAAAATCAATGCAGTACGTTGTGCTGCCATCTTTGGGGATTTTAGCTTCAGATAAATTATGTAAAAGCAGCTTTAAAAAGTATTAGACCACTCTTCATTCTCTACCTCAGGGAATCTTACAAAAATTAATGTACTTTTTTAATTTAGTTGACTGTGCTCAACAAAATAGTGACAGTGTTTGTCTAAATAGCACAAAAATATAAGAGCATCCATCAGTCTCCATGTGCTTTTTATTGTTGTGCATTCCCAAAATGAGTTGAGTGCCCGCTTTAGACCAGAGCATGAGTTACTGTTTTTTTCCCTGCATTTTACATGTTATAGCACTGAAAATGGTAGCAAATGGTTGTACTGTAGCTTCAATGTATTGTTTTATATTGCCAAACCTTAAGCGCACAACGATAGCTTTATTGAATTAACATTTCTCTAATAAATGATGCCATTGTCTCATTATTATTTTCATATCAGTTTAAAGGTTTATTTACATACAACCTACTTAACTAATTTTGGTCATCACAGAAAGTCATTCAGTGCTACAGCAGTTCTACGTGCTTCTCTTGTTTTAACTAAATGCATCATAGTCGTATATTGCTGCAGTGAGTTATAAAAGGCTTGCATTCTGAGCAAAGTATTGTTGGATAGTCGTACACAAGTGGTTCATTCAGTTGTATAAATGGAGCAGTTTGGGAAAAAAAAATTAAGCCCTGTTAGCAATGACTCCATTAGTGGTGTAGCACATGGATGGATGGACTTTGTTTTTACATCCTGCTGATCCAGCTGGTAGATGAAACTGGCAACTGTTACAAAGTAATATTTTGGTACTTTCCTCGTTATTTATTATTTCTTTATAAAGAAAAAATGATGAATAAAAATAAAGATTTCATGACAGTAATTTATTCACAGGGACAGCAAGTATGATGTATGACTAAACTGCATGAATAAAACTGTCTCTTGACATTTTGTTGTCATTGCACTGGAGAAAATGATGCATGATTCTAATTTGATGCAGACTGCTTGCACTGTTTCTGCTTTGGCAATAATGAGCTCTCTTGTCAGTACTGTATGTAATAAACTTCTCAACTAACTGCATCTTTTGGGGCTGTAGCTTCATAATCTTGCTTGTTGAAACTAAACGCTTAAGCTTTTTTAATCCTTTACAGCAGTTAAAACCAATTTGCGTGTGTGAACTTACCTTGGTCACTTACTAAAATTGCACGCGTGTGCACACCAACGGACTTTCAGTCCTTTCCTTCCACAGAAAACAATAGCGCACTCCAGTGGTAGTGTGTTGTTCCTGCAGAATATCCAGGACGAGTACGGATTTGATTTCGTTTTTGTTATTTTTTTATTGAAAGTTTCGTCTAAAAAGAAAAAAAAACAAAGAAACAAACAAAAAGACACATCTGAAGCTACAGGAATACCCACTGGTTCTACAGACACTCTCAAAATCACAATTTTAAAGACATGGGAGGCATGTGACCAAGCAAATAAAAAAATAGCTAAGTTACTTCTGTTGCATCTTCTTGTACACACCTGTACAAAAAAAAGATCTTATAAATATTACTTTTGTTTTTGAGTTCTCTACTCTCTTTCACTCCCTACCCCTGTTTATTTTAGAGGTTTCTATCCATTTGATTTTGGTTAAACCAATTTTGTTTTCCCCTATGACAATTCGTTTCCTGTGTCTCTCCTTAGCTTCCTTTCATTGGTGGAAAGTCAAGGTGTGTAGGTCTTCGAGGGCGTGACCTCAGAGCCAGTGCGAGCCAGTTAAAGTTCATCTTAATATTTCTTCTGTTCTCAACCGATATTCTCTAGGCACAATAATGCGCGTTTGTGTTTCTTTCATCTTTATTCTGGCTTAAAATGATCAATTACAGTCATTCTGGAGGTGCAAATATTCCATGGAGACCCAACATAAGACAACCTCAATCCCCAATACTGAAAAGTGTTTAGCAGCTCACACATAATCATCAAAAAGAGAAAAAAAAAACAAAAAGTAAAGGCAACAAAAGTAATTCTCCTCATTTTTTAGGAGAATATATATAAGCTGAAATCATTTCGTTCAACAGGAATGCCCTTTCCTCTCACAGAGATCATCGACCTGCTCACATTTTCAGTGGCTTGTGTTTGGCAAGAACCAGACAAAACAGTGAGTTGGACTTAGATTATGCAAAACAATTAAATCTGTTGTATTTTGGGAAGCATTCATCGTGAGCTGTGCCGTCTCGGCGTTGGTATGTAAGGTCAGTCGATGAGGCCTCGGCAGGATGTCGTTGGGTGTCTAATAAAAAGCAGCTTTTTCACCAGGATTCCACAGGGTTTTAGATGCGGTGGTAGTTTGATCACATGATGCACAAAACATCTCGTCCGATTGAGGCAAATGTGCTAAAGGACCAACTGCATGCTCTCATTCACTGATCATTTCACACAGCAACAGCTTGACAAAAACCAAAAAGCAGATTCAAAGTGGAAAAAATTAAGTAAAAGCAACAGGAAGATCTCTTTACAACCTAGTTTCTTCATCTTTGGTATAAAATATGCCACCCGCGGGCTGTATTTTTGTTCAACAGTTAAGAAAGACTCAAGAAACTGTCAACAGTTTTACTAAAACTATTGCTTTTTGCACATTTAAAAATCCTAGCTTTTTTTCTCTGCTTTTTCTCAAAGTCAGAAATGTTCCTTTTTCTTTTTGCAATGAGACAAGCAAGCAGGCAAAGGAAAAACTTTTAAAAGCACCGCAATAAAAAAAATAAAAATACAAAAAAAAGTGGTGGAGAAACTGAATTTCTTTCCCATGATTGAACTAAACTGCATTTCCAGGAAGCGGTGAGCTGACCGTTCCCACAAGTTGTAAAAGGATTTTTTTCCCTAGTCAACCAACATCACCTGCACTGTACCACATAATTTAAAATCACCTTCATACAAATACAACCTTTTTTTTGTCTTATACAGATAGCTTTGTAGATTTCATTTCTGAGGCTCTCATAAACTCAAAGAACCCTTTAAAAAAAATCATTCAACAACTCAGTCCTTTTTTTTTTAAATAATTCAACACTTGGAAACTTTTTTTTCCCAAAGTTTGAGAAAATTAAGGCAATAAAGATTTACGAAAACACTGATATTCTAGAAAACTACTCAAATAATAAAAAGAATGAAAATAATGTAGCTTAATATCAAAGGAAGACAGCCCGTTTTTGTTCAAGACTTGGCTTCCTTCTATTTTTAATAAAAAAGTCTGAAAATCTACCTGCACATTCAAATGTTCATTTTTTTTTCTGTACAGTTGGTTGACTTTAGATTTCTCTTTATGTCCCCTTATCTGTTTTTTTTTTTTCCTTTGGAGGCAAAGTCCAGTCTCATGGTGAAAAATGAAAACTCAAAGTTGGAGACTGCCATTGATTTCGTTGTCTTTGAGTCTAGCAAACCATCATTTGCTTTTTCTTCTGTCTTTTTCTTAGTTCAACCAGGTAAGAAAGATATTTTTTTTCATCGTTTTGTCTTTTATTTGGTGCCCGTGCACAGTGGAAGCATTCTCCCGTCAGTGATGTCCATGTCACCTCTGTTTTTGTTTTTTGTTTTGTCCCGTTTCATTTTGATACTCTGCGTCTCCAGCGCCTTCGTGCAGTCCTCCTAAAGGCAATGCAGCAATGATTCCTACCAATCCTGTTATCTAAAAGAGACAGAAAAGTCAGTGAGTGAGGACGTGACTGAGGGATCCGTGAACAATGTTACCGTTTTTGTTTTGTAAGTAGGCACAACAGTCTTTGTTCAATCACTATGTGTAAAGGAAACTACCCGTTGGTTATCTAGGAGGCAGAAAAACAAGATAAACACCAGGATAAAGATAAAAAGCCAGAAGGAGAATTTTGCAAACAAAGGTTGCCATGCATCTGTGACCAAAACAGAAAAAACGCGGCATAGTGTGGAAATTGTACTGCAGTCCTTTATAGCTGTGCAGACAAACAACATGCTTTACAGTCGTTGCTACACGGACTTAGGAAACAGAGCTTTAGTGCATTTCAAAACTGTAATAAGACAGTTTCTTTCCTAAATTAAACGCTCTTCTGTCTGGGATCTTTATCACGTGTACATTCAACAAATCAGATCTAAAATGTCAGTGCGCTTTAATGCTTTAATGTTCATGCTGTGCATTTTTGTGCAGAGCATGAACAGGCTTAACTCCACGTAAAGAGCAGTATGAACAAAAGCAGCTGTTACAGCAAACAAAGCCTATTTCAGTACCTTTAAGAGTATCTAACCATCATCAGCAGACATACTTTCAATAATTTGAACTCTGAATCTTTTGAGAATAATTTTAGCTGTAACAAAAAAACTCAGTTCAAGCTGTGTTGTAGGTAAATGATGCTGTTCATTTTTGCAGATACAGTTAATGTACCAGTTAGGATGCACCAGCTGTACAAGACAATGTGAAAAAATTACAGACTCGCAATCATCACACTTACTTAGTCTGCTGGTAAGAGTAGGCTGTGGCGTGATCTCCTGTGTTCTCCACAGGTAAAGGCTGCTGCCCACTGGCGTCCTGTGAGGAGGGGGCAGCTGTCTGTGGAGAGGGGTCTGTCACCACACCCTGAACAGGGGGAAAAGTCAGATATTAAGGAACAAAACAAAGCCTTGAAACTTTGGGCAATTATATTAAAGTAGGGACTCCTTTATGGCGCATAGCAAAGGAATCCAAAAAGAAAAATTCAATTTTCATTTTTTTTTTTTAAAGGTGACAGGTTTATCTGGTGCAGTCAGTTTTCAGTCTGTGATTTTAACTTTATCTACTTGTAAAACAGCTCCTCTGATCTTTGGGGAGGGTTTCGGTGTAAATTATTTCTCTCACTGAATTATACAGATTGCCAAAGGCTAAGCAAGACTATATCACAAAATATATATGTTTAATCAGCAGTTTTCATTTCAAATGAAAGTTTGCAGTTTGTTTTTGTCCTTACGTCCACTGTGATGGCCGAGGCAGGCACTGCAGTGTACTGGGGAATGTAGGTTCCTTGCATAGGAGCAGCCGCTGCAGCAGGCATGTACTACAGATACAAGGGGACGAACACAGACTGTGTCATTTGTCTTATTGTCATTTCACATTTTAGACTGAAAACAGAAGCACTGAGGCAGTTTTCCTCTGCCCCTGCGCTTCTACTCTGAGAAAAACACTGAAACTGCAAGTGTACAATTATATTACACATATAACTCAAAGGATAAAACAAACACATGCACACACAGCACGATGAGCTGACTGGCTAAAGGGGAGACTTACAGTGCCTGTTGGGCCCAGAGACAGGTGGTTCATCTGCTGGGTTAGAGGAGCCATTACACTGGAGGGGTGAATAGACAAACTGGGCTCAATGGCAGCAGCTGGAGTGATCACAGCACCCTGGAGTAGAAAGGGAAGGATACAAATCCAGTCAGCTTATAGCTAATAACTGTTATTTGGAGTGAAAACCACTCAGTGATATTAAATTCAGATCCAGGAATCAATATATGATCAGATGGTGGAGAAGGGAAATTGAATCTGAAGAAATGTGGAGATTAAAAAGAAAAGAATAAGCTGAGTAAAGAGACAACGGCTTTAAGCTAAACCAAGCTAAAGCCAAAATTCAGACTAAGCTTTTATAAGTAAAAGAACAATTTGCAGGCAAACATAACTCAAAGAAAAGGGGGGGGAAATGATTCAGAACAACTTTGACATTTTGGTAAAAAAAAAAAAAAAAAAAAAAAAAAAAAAAAATCAGTGCTGAGACTTAAATGGCAAAATTGCTATCGCTAACATAGCTACCCTATAAAAAGCTACTGCAAAGAGGTGGTTTGTTAAGGATAGAGACAGCTTTTTTTGTTTGTTTTGCACATAGCTAAAGTATAAGAAAGTAATTTAAAAAAAAATCTATTTACAATGAAATTTCATTTGTTTATTTTTGGACCCAGCCATTTTTATCCTGTTGCTAAGCTAGCAGTGTTTGTATTAGCTTGTTTTTTTTCTGTATTTAAAAGACAGCATGCTTACAATATGCATCAATTTATTGTGTTTATTCTTTGGTTTTGCTAAAACTACTTATTCTACATTGAGATAAAATAGTCATGTAATTGAAATATATGATATCATATGCACATTAATATTATCCTTATTAAATATGTAGTTTTTTCCATTAACATTTAATACCTCATGCTGCAAACTTATTTTAAAATAAAAACAACCAAAGTATTCAGAACCTTTACAGAAACACGCATCTCATTTGCTTTAATTATGTATTTATAGCATTAAGAAAACATCTATAAACTACTGTATAATCTACTCAAGGGTTCTGATCACTCATTAACAACCTATCACAGTAAAATAGCGTAGAGTGTACAATGTGTTTTAAAGCAATGACACATTGTAGTTTCTTAAGATGAAGTAAAAATATTGCAGCTAGAAGTAGTAGTTACACTTGATGACTGCAAATTGTGTGAGTTTGTACATGAGCAATACAACAAGTCAGCAGGCTTGGCAGCAAGGCTTGACAGAACCTGTTTGCGAATGGAGCAGAGACGCTTTTACAGTAAATCTCTTCAGTGTGAAGGGCTTTGAAGCAGTCTAACACCTTGATGCGCTGAGATCTACTTTTCCAGTACAGCTCTGCTACAGCTTCAACAGCTCTGTAAAGATTTAATAGGAGACTGTGTGCTCTGGTTATTTGTGATGGATGTTTAACTACACTTCCCATGAGCACAGACAGCATCAGTAGTTATGTATTGGTGCTGCTCTTGAGAGCAGTCAGCACCTCTACAGCTTCAAGTGGAGACAGGATGTTAGAAGAACACAAGTATTAAATTTAGGTATTTTAGGCACACGCCTGGCTGTATGGCAGACGACTTAACAGCTTTGAATCTGTAGGGTTTCTCTGGAAGGCTCGCAACAACAAAACCACACATAAGCACATGCAGTTCACACACTTTCAAGGAAAGTTCTAGATATTTGAAGTGCTCCCTTTGAATGCATATACAGTCTGTCAGAGTTGTTCACAGTTAAGAATCTGTAAGTTAAGATCCTTATGACTGCAGGCTTTACAGGAAAAAACATGCACGCGTGCACACACTGTGCAAACAAAGATTGTCAGAGCTGTTAACAAAGGTACAATGCTCTTCTTCCTGACTGCTGTCTTCATAGAGAGATCTGTTTGCAGAACACAGCAGCATGGTTATCAGAAATGCTCTGTAAACACTTTCCTCAGTATTACAAGTGAATGAGACGAAAGCCTACACACACACAGATGCATCAACAGATCTACCCTCAAACCTGCACAAAAGCTTTGGCTCATGCAGATAAATTTACCAGCCAGAATCGTATTAATACCTGAGCCTTTCAACCATCTAAATAATATGTTCTATCTTCTAATGAATTCTCATCCTCCTTTTCTCTTTCTTTCACTTCATCCAATCTCACAGCAGGTTTCCAGGCAGAAACAAAAAAATGAAACCCACAATGAGTAGCTGTCTGCTCTGATTTATAGCTCTACAAGTGATAAATTCTCCATCTCTGTATGGGTCTAAACCCGAGCACTATGTATTATTATGTAATGAGTGCAGTTGTATGTTATGGTGTGCGTGTTTTTAATGCATCAGACGATTTTCCTGGGGTATGCGATAAATGAGCCCACATGACAGTTATCGTTTCCCTGAGGACAGGACTAAAAAAACAACAAAAACCCCATACAGTATCTACTTCAACTTTGAACTTGCTCTCTCTTCCTCTCCCCTGTCATTTTCCCATTAAAGAAGAGAAGCAGACTGACTGCCGCAGGCAGTCTGAAGCGTCAAATACACAGTATTAGTGATAATGATACTCGTTTATTGAGAAAGTCCCTAAATGCTGTTTTTATGCGCTCCATGTGCGTGAGAATGCAAAGAGTTTTGAATTGGCATTATTTGTTCTTTCTAAGGTGGTGTGCTACGAAGTGCAGATGTTTCTATTATTCTATAAACTGATTTCCTGGGACCACACCCTCTTTATCACTGCTTTATCAACACACAAAGTACACGGGATTTTCGGCGTAAAACCAGACAACTACTCCTTGGTTCCCGGCTTTATACATGCACCCGCAGGCATGCATCTGTGACAGTTCTGCACACACGGGATCTCGCGGTTAGGAAACAAACAAAAAAAAAAAAAAGTGAGGTATAGAGCTCTATTTGCAAGCCCTGATATGTGTTGAACATTGTACACTGCCTTTGTCTCCTGCAGATCTGAAATCCCAGTTCTTTAGATGTCTCATTACAGCCCTCCTCAATAAGCAGCATTGATTGTGTGTGTGTGATTTTTTTTTATCTTTTTTGCGTGGTTTGGGTAATGCATTCATTTCCTGTAGGGGGATTTGTGAGTAATTATGCACAAAGACATCCTCTCACTAATTAAGATGTAAAGACAGGCAGTTCAAGTAATCTGGGCATCCCACCAAGGCGCAGAAATGCACAATCCTTAAGGCAGTGTGTGTACAGGTGTGTTTAATGTGTGTGTACATTAATCAGGCAGTGTGTAGCTACACTGGTGTCTGTCGGTAATCACAGTTGTGTGAGCCTCTACTGCTCCTTTTTTTTTTTTAAAAAAAAGCACATTTGGTTTTTATTTGAAATAAGGTCAACCTCATCAGTTATTTTACAAATGACCATTTACAAATGCAATTCTTAATGATAAATAATTTATTATTTTAAAGTAATATTAAAAAAACCCTACAAAACATGCAACTTAATGCAAGTTTATGATATAAAATTCAAAATCCCCCCCTAAAATCCACAATTTTTTAATTATGTTAGCACAGCTGAAAATGATTGTAATGATTACATAAGCAATAAATTTACTCCTGTGTCTGAAACATAAGGGTTCCTGGCTTTGATTACATTCAACATGACTAAAAACTAAAAAAAGAAGTAAATGCTATTGCACGAGGCAAACTGAACAATCTGAAATTTCTGTGTTTATTTCAGCATTGTGTAGTATTCTCCAGTGACAGTACAAACTGGTTCGTTTGAGAAAAAGATCGTTCATAGGTCCTCAACTGGTCACACCATTAAATGGTTCCTGTAAAACACCAGCCTGCAGGTGATTTTTAGATGCTGGCCTTCTAGGAAGAGTTGTCCAAACAGCCATAACTGTGATCGGTCAATAAAAGTCGAAAATAAAGGCGGGGGGGGGGAAAAACCCCCAACTCAATACACAAATATTGGTCAGACATAAGCAGTTTTCAGACATGAAATGATGCTAGAATAGTGTTTGACAGCATCTGCCAAGTGTGTTGGAGGAAATTTGATGGTTTGAGGCTTTGGTCGTGCTAAAGTGGGAGATTTGTACAGCATATAAAAGATCTTGAACAAGAGAAAGGAAGGCTTTCACTCTATTTTGTAGTGCTATACCCTGTGGATACAGCAGGACTGGAGTTCATTTCCAAAGCAGCTCCGACATTCATAGGAACTACTCAGAAAAAACAGTCAGCTGATGTTTTGCCTATAATGGAGTGGCCAGCGCAGTCACTGGCTCTTAACTACTGATCTGTTATGGGAACAGAACAACACCCAAAGTGCCAAAGGGCTGCAAGGCTGCAAAACTGAGAAAGTATACAGTACAAAATTGTTTCATCAATCAAAAATCATTTTATCTAATGTCATTAACGTCTATTCCTTTTCACTGCAAATCTGTTAGATTAAGTTTTCATGAATTAAAATATCCTGGTTGACCCCAAACCTATGAGCAATAGCGTATGTGCATTTTTAATCCCGAGCCATGAAAACAGCACACAGCATTGATGTTTGTTCTCTCGTTCTAACCTTTTAATTAGACTCATTAATTTCTTTAGCGACCGAGTGTCTCACATTCCAATTTTGGTGCCACAAGCGTTTAAAAATCTCAAAGTAGATGATGGACTGTTAACCAGAGGAGGTGTGCGCATGTTCATCTAGCTAAAAGTGTCAATGAGTGCATACCATTTATCAAAGTTACTAGTCATTAACTGCGGTACAGCAGTGAGGAAGCCTCTGCTACCATAGGAACAGACTTAAGCTGCTGTGTCTCTCAGTCTCCCTCCCTGATGCGGCTTTAATTTGTCAAGCTCTTCAGTATCCAGGAAATACAATAACTACCCTTCGTCTTTGTTGTCTAACAGGGAATTTGACTATACATAGACAAGGGTGGGGAACAGATGTGCACAGCCCAAACATGCTTTTCGTTTCTTTGTTCTCAATATATTCATTGTAATCCCTTCTTTCCTCTTTCCCTGCGCCTCCTTCTCGCCCCTGTCCTCCCTGTCAAATCCACTGTGTTTATTTATTTATTTTCTCTTTCTCCAAACCATCAATCTCTGCTCAAGCTCACCCTGTCTTTTCCCAAGTCTTAGGAAGTCATATCAAGCGGCCTGCCAAATAATTAGACGGGACATTTGTTTGAAAACACATTTACAGAAGGGTATTATCCCCGCTCAGAGACATAATTTTAATCAGACAAGACAACAGAATGTGTTTAAGATTTGCCAGACAGACATAAAGAGGAAGACAGAAGACAGGGAGAGGGAACAACAGAGGGGGAGCAACAAATTCTGAACACTAAAGGCTTTTGCCAACCACGGCGGATACGATTGCAGAAATTTGCACCGCCTTACGTACCTGCCCCGATAAACTCCTTCACCCCATGAATGACAGAACAAAATCATACAACCGTTTTTAGGACAGGTGTACAAATAAACCCCCTGAATGTAAGCACATTCCTCTCTTACAGGCTACTTTAACATTTCTCAGATACACTATATTGACGAAGGTACTGGGGCACCATTAGAGCTGCAGGAGCTGCTTAACCAAGGCATCCTCTTACAGCACCATGCTCGAATTCAGTGAGCTCTTAAGAATGAGCCAGCATTGACGGGACTGAAAACACCAGAATTAGAACATGAATACTTTTGTCCATATAGTGTATGATATAGAAATTTGAACTATTGTTGAACAAATGTTTAAGAGGAGATAGAAGTTAAGTTTTATCTGAAAGACTTCCAAGGTTACTGTAATATGAATCTCTTCTGCTTGTGATTTCATAATGCATCGGTCCTGCTACACTGAGAAGTAATCACCTTGTAAGCAGGACTAAACTAAGCTTAGACTATTCCACAATTTATATGATATAGCTTTCTAATTCCACTAATTCAATGCAGTACTTTGTCAGATGACAAGATGAAGGCACAGAGATTTTATACTTTATGCTACAATAGTCAGTGAATGTCAGAGAGACTGAGGTTTTGGACTGTGCTTAGAGCAAAGCCTGTGGAGGCTTAATAACATACAGCGGCTGTATATAGTCCCTGTATCAAAGGAAGGAAAAGCCCACAGTTTGTGTTAAGGTTATGTTTGTGTTTGCCAAAAGAAGAGAGAATTTGTAGGTAAGTGTTGGTTTATAGAGTATGTTGACTGTACACCTACACTCAGAGTCGATTCATGACTCTTCATGTAAATATACAGAATGTGTGGGTGTGTTTTAAAACGTTTTTGCGCGTCAATCAAAGCTATGTGCATGAGAGACAAAATGTGAGTGTACACGTGTTTGGATAGCCAAGGATGGAAAAGACCTCTAAATCCTTTAGACTGCCAAACACCAAGGGTTGGATTTTACATCACTGCATTATGCATCATATACACAAAGATGCACTGCTGCTTTTGATATGCAAATTTTATGCATCACTATATGAAACTGACCAGCAGTTACACGTGTATATTGACTTATAGATAAATAATGTGCTTTAAACTAGCCTTCTGGAAACCTGTTTTTTGTATATGCAGTTTCATTCAAAACCAGCAGGGAGCAACCTTTTATTACAGATTTTAAAGTGAGTTTCGCCGAGCTCTCTGAGGTCCTTTGAGAAGACTATTCACAGGCTGATTCAGCAGAGCGGGGCTGGGATTCAGGGTTACAGTTATTTTCCTTCTCTGACCTGGGTTTGGCTCTCAAGCACTTATTGGAAGAATTTCCTTTTATTACTTGGCTTTTCACAGTTTTCGTGATTCATACCAACTTGTCGGTGACCTGTTGTTATTACTAACATTTTCATTCCTGAATTATTAAATACTCATTTGATGAAGAAAAAGGCAGTGCACATTAAATACTGTTATAAAAGCATTTGCAGGCAGTCCTCGAGACCAATACAGCCTATGCTTTAAAAGCTTTTGTAGTTTTTCTCCAATAAATCCTGCCACTGACGTTCACATGAGTAATGAAGCTATTAAACACACACACAGAAAGTTTTAAGACAAAAAGAGTATGCCAGGGAGAAAAACTGACACATGCTGTACACTCAGAGATGACAGGTGTACATATATATGTATAAAGGAGTGCGTGAAAAGGAGAATAGAGAACAAGACTTCACAGAGCGAGGCTTAAAAACAAAGGAAATGCTGGTTTAAAAACTTACTGTAGGTTGCATAACATATTGTTGATGTGGCATCCAAGACGTACTCTGAACCTGAAGAAAGAGAAGGGAAGGGAAGGGAAGGAGAGGATGGACATGAGTAGGATGATGCAGAAGGGAGGTCAGGAAGAGATGAGACGAAAGGAAAGATCAAAAGCAAGATTGTTGTAAGTGGGTAAAGAATTGAGGAAGAGAGAACATGAAGAATGACAATTGGAAGACAGAATGACAGGAAGCGAGTGAAAATGAGAAAACCAAAGAAGAGAAGAAAGAAAATTAATCATTATCTCAAGCCTTTACAAGCCAATTTCAGAGCCTCAGTCCCAGCGGCAGCACGTCTTAAAGAATATTACAGCAGTAACTAAGGGTCCACTATACAGAAAGTTATGTCGTAATTATAAAAGGATATGAAGACCACAGAGAGCAAAACAGTCTAACAATTACTTCTTCACAGTGAGGGTTTCATCATCAAAGCTGAAGTTGGCCACGAATCATACTTTCATCTCGTTCTCCTTCTGACCGCTCAACTCAAACAAACTGAAGGCAGAAATGAGTCTCTGAGGGTCCCTTTGTCTCATGCATTACTGTTGTATGCATGCATGCTGTACCTGCATCTGTATGATCTCTTACCTACCTCTATCAATGATGAGTTAAAGCAATGTAAGGTAACGTTTTGTCTTTCCCTATAAAGCATGATGCTTTGAGTCACGAGTCTTTGAATTCGCCTTTCTTATAGAGCTCTAGAGCTCCATCTTGTTTTTGGGTATAGCAGCTGCACTGCCAGCCAGCTCTGACATAACTTGATATGGTTTGTGTGTGGAAGAGAAGGGCTGCGACACATGAGCGCTGAGAGATAAAAGCAGCATTTGTGCTCAAGAATGGGAGATGGATGGGAGGAGTTCTGCAACGTAAGCCTGCATTTTCTCATTGCTAGACAAAGAATTGCCTTGATTCTAAAGAGCTGATAACTTCATTTTGGGTTCATGTCTTTGGTTAAGTATGACAAAGTCCACCTGTACAGTCCAGGAATTATAGAGTCAGGAATGATTACGAACTCCTGTGGATGTTAACAATTTAAAGTCGACTAAAAGACATTTATAACTACTACAATTAAATTTCGGTCCAGGTTGGTTAGATGATTAAAAAACACTATTTGTTAGTGCAGCAATTCTTTTTTTAGACATAGACCATTGGCAGTCTTGTTGAATCTCATGTCTGGCCAGCTAGCTATTAAGATAGGAACCTTGTACTTTGTATTTTTAATAGTGACGTGGACATAACATAACAAAAGCAATGAATACTATGTGTAATTAGAAAAAATAAATCTGAACTTGTCAAACACTTAAGGACATTCCTTTTATTAATTACTGTCACATATTTATACACATTTACATTATATATATTTACATAAAAAGTAAATTAAAACAGATATTAGGAGGTGGTTAGTTTGGGACAGTACTCATTACTGTCACCAGTTACTGTTCTGTAAGTTTGTTTCTCAGGGCAGGTGGATCTTAACACTTTACTAATGATTGGGTAGCATTAGAAATTTATAGCCAGCAGCCTGTGTTGTTTAGATTTATTTAAATACAATTTTCAAGGAAATGCATCACTTCCTCCTGTATTTTGATTAGAGTGAAGATTTAAGATTGGGTGACCCCATTGGATTGTCTGGTTTTAAGTAGGCCACGGCACTCAAACCTCTGAGAGGTTAAACTCACCTGATATGTGGGGACAGGAGAGGCAGCAATGAAGGGTGTGATCGATGTCTGAGCAATCATCCGATTCGTGGAGATGCTGTATGGAGAAGAGTAGAACCTATGAAAGCACAAGAAATATACACTTTAATTTTGACTGTCCACATCATCTAACTTCTAATAATCACCTGGGAGGGAACCAAACTCATGTATTAACAATCCAGAGTTTTCTCTGCAGTTTTAGCTCACCCTACATAACCACATGTAATGGTGAAAATGAGGCTTTTGTCTCGGTTTGTTTTGAACTACCCAGTACACTTCAAGACAACACTGACAAAATGGATCAGACATCATCAAGGCTGTCATGGAAACAATAAATATTGCAGCTTCACTCTATGTAGCGCAATCAAAGACATCTTAGAATGAGACTTGACACCGCACCAGACTACACATCATGTTACAAAGGAGTCTGCGCCACTGCTATGCATAATAATGAATTATTACCTTAATGTGTGAGTGGGTGAAATACTTCAGTATTGCTCTTTATGTTCCCACCTACGCACGCCCTACTTCCCATCGGCTGCATCTGTAACATCTGCATTTTATAATCTATTCACTTCTCCTACCTATACCTCTATTTGCCCTTCTCATTTTGATCTCTTTTTTCCCCCCATTTCACCCCCTCAGCCCTGCAGCAGTAGAATGCCGTGGCTCGCAGTGCTTTATTTATCATTGTGTACCTAGAGAGGACATGTTTCATCCGCCAAGCCGTGTTGCTGTGCCCGATCGATCCCAAAGTGTCTGTTGACTGAATAATGGAGCCAGTGAGGGGAGGGGAAACCGAGGGCCAGAGACAGAAAGCGAAGCCCTACCCTATCCATCTCTAACACAGCCATGATTGTATAAAAAAGGTACTTGCCACAAATCAAGTGTTTCTCAATTAGGGAAGAAAATTACCCGAATAAAAAGACAAACTCATTTTAAAAGGCAACTTCAAACTACTGTTAGGTCGCTCCATATCATTTCTTAAAACCTGCAATGAGCACAACATATAGTAACAGCCCATACACGGAGATGACAATGGGGCTCAGCCAAAGACAGAAAAACCTAGAGGGACTGTGGTGGTAGTCGCCTGCGACACATGCACACATCTCATTTCAAGGGTGAAATGGGTTCCTGAGGTACCCACCTGTTCTGTTATTGCACATTCTGTTTCACATTACATTTGTTCAGTCAGTGACGGCATGAGCAGTTTTGAACCTCAACTGCGAGATGTAAACCGTCAGATATTTTTAAACTATTGCGGCTCAAGGCTTGTGCATGCAGCTGGTTTCCAACTGCCTGCGATAAGCTGCAGAGCGTGATTGTGCTGCTCACAGACATTCAGTCTCCCTGTTGGATTTTTATGCCCTACTTGGTGTGCAGAAGCCTAAGTAGTAGCTGTACATATATAATAAAGACAGGCCAGTTATTTGGTCATTTATTTCTTGTAATACAACACGGCTCACTTCTGTTGAACCAGAAAAAGAAACATAATTCGTGGCAGGTTTGGTTCTAATTGATCTGCGGCTCGATTGCATGTTTTGTCTACTTTTAACCATGTGCAACAAGCAAACAGTCGTGTTGTTGCAAAGTGAAAATCAGTACAGCTTCAGAAAGAGCAAAGATCTAAAGAAATGGCTAGTATAGATTTCATAGAAAATATATGTGCAAAAGGAAAAACACTGTTCTGTGAAGCCCAGTATTTTGTTTTCAGAATTGTAGCTCTATGGTATCAGGGTATAATTGGTTCCAGAGTTATTTATGAGAAAACATGTACAGTTGGAGATGGGGATCGATACGAGGTCCTGAACTTTTCATTTTAATCATGAATGGTAACTGGAATTCAGAAAAAAATCTATATGTACATTTTGCTTATGATAGCACTGTCCTGTTAATAAGTTACATACATTGTTGGTTAGTGTCAATGAATCAGTCAAATTTAAACAATAGTTTAATGTAAATGGAATAACTTTGAACATAGACAAAACAAAATATTTAAGAAATAGCAGTAAAAATGTGCAGTTTGGTGTTATTACCGATGGAACAAAGAAATGGTGGATGAAATCAAATTTCTTGGTGTGATAATAAGGTTTGCAAAAAGTCATAGACTGATTTTAAACTACCTCCAATTTATTAATGTTTTATTGCCCTTTTAACAACAATGTCTTCAGAGATCTAACGAAGTAGTTTTACAGTTTACTATTTAATAATGATGGCTATTCCAAGCTACTACTCACTTTCAAAAATTTCTTCAATTTTTTTTGCCTGAGATTAACTGCATATTCCAACTTTAGACATGACATTATATTGCAGGGTTTAAATAAATGTAGCGTGTCCGCTTGTTTATTTTCCACATAAACCTTTTCACAATAAAGCTCAAGATCCTGTTGAGTTTTTCAAAATAAAACGAGTTGAAAGATGCAGAGTTTAACGGATGAGAAGCAAAATAAGACGAGTCACGTGAAAAATAAGCTGGAGTACAAACTGGAGCTTGTTTGTCATGAATGAGAATCAAGAGAAAAAACCAATAATGCGGTGCTATGGATCCATCTTTTTCACTGTACAGTTAATAAATGACTTGCATTACAGATACTGTATTACTGTCACTGATGAATACAAATGAGGTGACAGGGCCAGGTTATTCAATGTGGTTTTCTGATTGTGTTTATTGTATTTTCATTAGACTGATGTGTATTGAGAAAGAGAAGCAGAAGGCAGAGGACAGACCCAAGGTTATTGATGTAGGCTATTAGCCCTGAGCAGCCAACTGTCAATGGGACACTATTTAAACAACGCACTAAACATGTAATTGTAAACAGAACATTATTACAGGACTGAATTTTAAAACCTCTGTGGATCCCTAGTGTGATCTAATGCCCTGTCAGGCGTTTACACTGAAAAATTACTGAGTGATTTAGTGGTGACCCCAGTGACTTTTCCTATCGATGGAACAGGGAAGTAAAAAGGGCAAGGAAAAAAGAGCCATATGACAAACCAAAAGGACAGGAGATACACCTAATGGGAGCTAGTAGATTCAGAATAAGCAAAAGCGGTATAAGAGAAGACAAACTATAAGCCAAAGCTTTCCAACAATATGTATCGGGCACTGGTTGCTAAAAAACAAAACAAAAAAGAAACCAGTTGTCCTCAAGCTCACAGTGAAAAGCAAACCTGTAATTGATTCATACCTTTCCCCTCTCCTTGGTCTGACTTTATTTCTGCCTTTGCCCTCCTCTTGACCCTACTCGGCCCTCCATTTTTATTCAACCCACTTCCCTCTCTGCTTTTTGCCTCTCTAATTAGCTGCATTAGCATTTCACAGTCATTTAGTGCTTCGCCGGAAGGAGCTACGATGACCTCGGAAGAGAGGTCGGAGAGGGCTTACACACAGCAAGCACACAGATGCTTGCGTGAGAGTGCCCATTTATGCATGCACGAATGAGCACACTCGCACCGAAAGACACCAAAGACGACTGAGAGCAAAGCAGCTGTTTGAAAACAGAATGAATGAGAAGAATTGAGCAATACAAAACAACAATGTGCACAGGGCAAGAAACAAGTCGAAAACAGTGAAAAGAAAAAGGACTATAATTTCAGATGAACTAGAAAAAAAAAAAGAGTGGCTTTAAAGTATGAAGTGGCGGAACAATCTGACAAAAGGAGGAGGAGAACAAGAGTGCAGAGCTGCAGGGAAGCATCTCCAGGGATCACATCACCAGCAGCATTCCGACCAGACAACACCAATCTCCAATTTCCCCCTGAAACAGGCAGGCACTCTGCTCTCCTCAACCAACTTGGGAGCACTGCAGATAGCCTCGGCTGACGAAAGTCTTACAGCGGCACTGCAACACCGCCCATCTTCCTGTCTGCAATCAAAACCTACAAGTCTGACAGTTTGTATGCATAGGTGCATAAATAAATGCTCCATCTGCATCAGTTAGGTGCAAGAATAAGAGCGAACGCCAGAATCTGTGTGTGTGTTCTGTATCAGTTCAGGTATATGGGTTAATGCGTGTTATGTGTGACCCTCTCGTTTGCATGCAAGTGCTCTTGTGCATATTTCTGCAGGTTGTTGCCATGTTTCAGTGCACTGATCTTAGGAGGATTTTATACTGTCACTCTTGAACAGGCGTGAGTAAAAAGAGTGTAAGTAAAAAGTCAAGTTTGGAGACACTCTTTAGATCGAGGTTGTTCGTGTGAGAGGTAAAAGAAAAAAAACTTTCTACATACCCATTCTGCATCGCTGTGGGGTCATACGTCAACGCCATACCACTCTGGAGAAAGAGAAACACATACACCGAAATGTTAAATACATGGCTTGCCTTTTTAACCAATTTGTGTTTGTGGTCTTTATTGTTTATTTAGTTGTATAGAGTAGCTGTATATGTGACAAAGTATGATATATAGCTATTGTACGTTATAATGTGTAATGAACAGAGAAAGCAAACTATACAAGAGCATTGTACAAAAAAACAACACAAAATTCAAAACTGACCTACTGAATGAACAATAGATAAGTAGTCTAAAGACTCCAGCTAAAAGCACTTATGTACAATAAAATTATTTGGAATAATTGCCTTTGAGCAAAAGAGCCACTTATAAGTGCACTCATTTTATTCAACATGCTCAACAAAATTAAACACATGAAGGTCAGTGAGGGACGATTGTTGCATGTGCTATATGACTATATAAAATAGGTGGGAACAAAATGAGTTCCCAGTTGAAATTGACTCTAAATTTTAGCAGACTAAAGACAGAGGAACGATTTAGATTTTCTTTACAGTTTCTCCTTAGAGGTTTTTAAATGTCAAGTTTTATGGTACGAGTTCAACTCCACTATCTGGCCGGGGCTTTTCTGGGGTTGGGTTCTCTCCGGGTACTCTAGCTACCTTCCACAGTCCACAGACATGCAATTATTGGGGTTAGGTTAATTGGTAATTCTAAATTGCTTCTAGGTGTGAATGTGAGTGCGACCCTGATAAGGATAAGTGGAAGAGGATGGATGGATGGAAGTTTTATGGTAGTTTATTTTCTTTTACGAAAATCAGTTCACGCTATACCATGTTTGATTATCCTTAGCAGCATTAAAATAAATAAGTAGATGACAACGACCTAACTAAAAAAAAAGAACTAATAACTTAAACAAGATATTAAGAAGTTGCGCTAACACCTAAGTGAAAGATGTACAAACAAATCCACACTAGTTGGCATTAATGGAGGTAACAGCCCAAATTAGGAGAAAGTTAGAGATTACTCAAAAGTCCTTAAGAAGGCTGTGGCTCAGGAGGTAAGTGACGTCTGCTCAGAAGGTCAGTTGTTTGATCCCAGCCTTCTCCAGTCCAAGTTTAAGTGTTTTTGGGATGTGACCCCCATGTTCCTAACAAACATTTTGTCTGCGTGTGTGCTTGAGAGAGTAAGAGATTTTTTCTACTCAAACTTTGTCACAAAGTAGAGTACCAATGTGTGTGTACTGTATGGATGAATGTGGCTCTTTCAGTGGTAAATAAGATAATGTTATATAATAGTAATAAAGCCCACACAGTCCACTGTCAAAAAGTGCCAAAAGCACTCAAACTACTTATTGAAACAGCCCAAACTTTTCTTTTTATGTTTTTTGAGTTAGATAAAGGTTTTTTTTCCCCCCCCAACAGCATTATATTAGTATATTTCTATATTCCCTCTGTCCCTTCTTCCCTTCATAAAGCTGTCATTAAATAGTGACTAAATATGTTTAGCCAAGCCTTTATCAGTGACACTAGCCCCTTTGTGGTTTCTGTCTGTCTCATTCCTTCTACCATGTTCAAACGTTTGAGGCTGGGCTTCTCTTTGAGGTTTGAATAAGATCTGCTTCCACTTGACTACCTCTTGGCAATTTTGGACCAGACTTAAAACAACTGTTTGCTCCTAATCTTTTTTTTTTCCTGTCACCCCCCCACCACCATCTATCGGCCCTACAGAAGTCATTTGTACTTATTCTACATTCTACACAAGGCTCTTCTCTCCAAATTGGCACATGAGTTGAAAGGGTGCCCTGATGCTGAACCCAGCTCAGTGTTTGGTTTTTCCACAAACACTGTTTTAGCCAAGCCTAGGCTGGGTAGGTGGGTATAGACTCCAGAAGCAACAAAAATCGCTGCTAGACATCAAATAGAAAAACTGATCAACTCCAGGGATTTGCATTCACGCCAGCTCATTAACATTTACTTCAAAGCAGGTAAAAACTACACAATATATACAAGAACTGCACTTTTCTCCTTAAAAGCGATGGCTAATGAGTTCTGGTTCCCTGTCACTCTCTTAAACTATGAACCATCTTTATTGTTTGCATCGTCTCCTCTAAGTTTCCTTCATCTAACAGCAAATCTCTTTCTGTGCTGCTACACAGCTGCATCCGTATCCCTTATCCATTTGCCAAAACAAATTCTGTAAGTGTGTGATTGCATGTGTAACGCACGTATTCACGTCACTGTACCAAGGCCAGGCTCGTATCAGAATGAGTTGACTGAGATAAGTATGCAGTGAAGCACCTCAAAGCATCTCCCTGGCCAGATGTCTCTATTAGCAGTAGTATTAGTTTATATTAGTCAGCCTGGACTCTGAGGCCTGGTTCTGACAAATGCATAAACCTCTGAAGAGATACTTCAGGGCCGAGCGAGGCTTGTCAAGACATGTGCCACAGACAAATGTGTGAGGTGTCTCACTGAAAGCAGTCATCACTTATTTCAAGTTCACACAGACATTGACAAGAGGGAAGTGCGTTAACGGAAAATGTGCCCCACCCCCCTCATAATTTCCCCTAGGGATCAATAAAGTATTCTGATTTGTTCGCCACAGAAATAGTCCTAAATAGTTAAGAAAACTGATGATTTTATTGATGATTTTATTTTTATTATTATATTTTATTATTATACATTTAACTGTTAGTTTGCACATGTTACACCACCAGATGACATCACCCATCCTTTCTTTGTTTCGTGAATAGCAAGGTGAAATTACAACACGTTCTCATCCCAACATGTAACACCGACACGTGACAAATCGTCGGTATGTTACGCGTTCAGAGGCATGACAGCCGTTTTGAATGAATCTACACGTGTAAATGTGTTTTACGTTGTGTTCATGAATCACTTTGGAAAACACTACCTGATAGGCTTAAGGTTAAGGTTATGGGTAGACTGCTGGAGCGTGTGTTACCACCGCGAGCGTCATTCTATTGGATTCAATTGAGAATCTGGAGGAAGTGGATGGGTACCTTTCGGGTTACTATGAGACGGATTGGGACGTGACAAATCGTCGGTATGTTATGCGTTGGGAATGAGAATGCTCTGGAAATTAAGACATACAAAATCGGCACAGCTCCATAGTATTTTAATCTAGCAAATGAATGCCTGTATTTAGGCAAAATATGAATAAAATGACATATCCACTTGACCCATTTTGCAAAGCTGTGCGGACATTAACCTGCATAGAAAAAAGGCTGTATGCACTTTAACTGCTCATTTAGCTACACTCTCCAAGCAATGACACTGCGTATGTGAAATCCACGGTGCAAAATGCCACACATTTAAGAATAAGAGAATAAGAATAAGAACAACTTTATTTATCCCGAGGGAAATTCTTTTGTCATGTACATGCTCAAAGCAGCAGGAGAAACAGAGGAACAGATGAATAAGATATAAGATATACAATATGTACAATAAGAATAGTGTACAGTAATATACAGTAGGATAGTGCAAGACATGGTATTGGATAACTCTAACGAAGTAATATAGATAACTGTATCCTGGTGAATAAATAACTTAACTATCAGTGCAGGCGATTCTAGAAAGTGACAAAGTATTGTGCAATAGAATAAAGGGAGTAGCAGCATATGATGGGAGGATGAAAACAAATATTCAATAAGTACTCTTGGGTAATATTGCACGGTCTGGGAGGGAACAGAATAACATAGGTAATCGTCTCAGGAGAATCACCTACAGAGTGAGGAAGAGTTGTACAGTCTTATTGCCACCGGCACAAAGGATTTCCTGTGGCCGTCAGTTCTGCATTTCGGGGCAATGAGTCTTCTGCTGTGTTTGCTCCGATGGTCCATCATGGGGGCGTGCATGGGGTGGGAGGGGTTGTCCATGATAGAAAGAAGCTTTTTTAGCATTCTCCTTTCAGACACCTCCTCCAGGTTCTCGAGTCTGACACCCAGGACAGAACCAGCCTTTCTAATCAGTTTGTTCAGCCTGTTGGCATCGGCTGTCTTCACCCCACTTCCCCAGCACACAGCTGCAAAGAACACGACGCTCTCCAACACCGAGTGATAGAACATGGTCAGCATTTTCCTACCAACATTGAAGGACCTGAGCCGCCTCAGCAGGAAAAGCCGACTCTGCCCTTTTTTGAAGATAGCATTGGTGTTCTTGGTCCAGTCCAGTTTACAGTCCAAGTGTACCCCCAGGTACCAGTAGTCCTCAACGATCTCCACATCAGCCCCTCTGATGGTGACAGGGGTAGGAGGAGGAGCCTGCTTCCTAAAGTCCATAATCAGTTCCTTTGTCTTTGTGATGTTAAGTTGTAGGTGGTAGGTGATGTTAAGTGTGAATACATTTAAGTTGAGCTTTTTAATAATGTGATTAAGTATTTACTGTGGCGGTTAAAGGCAGATGCATATTTTGCAGGGATAATGTTTAACCTTGGCCAGCAGATTTGATCATTTCTGCCTGTTTCATGAGTAATGTTTATAGTACTCAGTTGGAGTTTTTTTTTTTTTTTAACTCCCATTCCTAGTTGATGGCATATTACGAAAAATACCACCAGAATGGACGATACGGTGGTGCAGTGGTTAGCACTGCGGCATCACATTAAGAAGGTCCTGGGTTTGGGTCTGGCAGCCTCTCTGTGCAAAGTTTGCATGTTCTCCCTGTGTCTGTGTGGGTTCTCTCCAAATACTGTGGCTCACTTCCACAGTTGGTAAAATTAATTGTGCATGGTTGTTTATCTCTTTGTGTTAGCCCTGTGACAGACTGGTGACCTGTTTAGGGTGTGCCCAGCCTTTCGGCCAATGATAAGGCAGGCTATGACACACACGTTTGCTCTTATACAAAAAGACTAAAGCTGCAATCTGTGCCTGCGCCACACAGCCATGAGCAAAGGTCAAACACTGCAACATCTTGTTTTCATTGCGGCGCCTCTTGTTACAGTGCATAGTTTCAGCCTGGTTCCATTTCATTTCACTCCACCACCCTGCTCTTTCCCAACCTTCATGTAACGAGAACACTGGGAAACTGTTAAAAACTGCACCGGGGTGTGTGGGTGGCAGCATTATTATTCACTTCCCCTTGTTCTGTAAATTAAAGCTTTGGTATTGACACTAAAAACTTTTGAACTCTCTGCATTGTGAAACAGTCAATCTGCTTTCAATCCTTTGCACAAGGTTTCATTTCTTCGGAAGATGACGGACAGGAGGTGGGAGTTTCAACAAAAGCAAAAACAACTTTGCAATTGGGATCTTACAGAAACCTTATACTTTAAATTTAACAACCTTTTTGTGTGCCAGCTTTCATACTGTCAGCAGCATCTCTAATTGAACCTACAGTGCCTTACTAGAAATGAAAGTGGATAATGACCCCACAGAGAGGAGGGGGATCTGTCAAGCTATTATGATTTTAAATTCTGTGGTATGTTGAAAGAAAAAAAAAATGAAGTCAAAGGGAGCATCAGCCGCATATTGAAGATTATTAGAATAGATGATTTACAACTGTAACGTTTCCTAAAACATAATATGGACACCGCTGTGCAGAATCACTCATTTCTTTGACTATTATAATAAAGGAAATGTTATCCTTCAGCTATAAAACTTAATTGAAAGAAGTTTAAATGATGTTTTTGGGGATAACTGAAAAACCCCACTTGTTTTTGTTAACTGTAATTTCTCTTTTTAAAGTCCTCTCTTGTGTTTTTTTTTTCCATTCTAATAGAGAAAAGCAAGAGACTATATTTGACAGCTGGCCAAGAGAATATTTTATGAAGTCTCCCAGGGAGCTCTTTTTTAAAAGATTAAATATATTTTTAAGCCTCACCTCTCCTTCCCGTGTCCACGATCGTCCATTCTGGGGATATTTGACCTGGGTCTGTCTCTTCTTCTGGCCTCCATCAGCAAACTTGCACAGCAAAGGCTCTGAGGGAGCTATAGAGTGAGACAAGGACAAACACATTTATAGATTATTCACCTTATAAGTAGGAGAAAGTAAAACTATATGTTTTAGGTTAAATTTAAAAGATTACACTCAAAGACCAAGTGTTTTATGCTACAGCTTAAATAAACTAAAAATTAGTTGGGCCTGAAAGCAGCACTTCAACTCTTAGATTTATCTCAGCCACCCGTAATCCAAACATTTACACAACACTAGTTATCACCCCATCTCTTTTCAGCCCCTCCAACCATGCTTTCAAAACAGCAACGCTGACGTAGAAACAAAGCCACAGGCTAATCAACAGTGCATGCTGTGCGAGGTTCAAACACAAACCAAACAAGCATACTTAATACGCTAAATAACTCCACATACTTTGACCCATGGATAACAGACTGCAATTGTAAGTCCTCCAAAGACAATACTGTCCTTCACTGGACGAGAGAAAGAAGAAATGTTTGGTTACAAATAAGATTAACTTACAGTGACCTTCCATGTCTAAGTTCACCAAACTAAACTGAATGTGCCGTTTTATATACCCTCAAGGTTTGTGGAACAGAAGGAAGTTGTCAGATTGTGAGAGGAATATCCAAAGAAAAACTAAAAGTCTGTGTTTACTATGATTTACTTTAAAGGCATGTCTTTAAAAATTGTTAGAAAGCAAGCGAGAGTGGACAGTTACTTCATTTTCTGGGAAATGCTTCAGAAGCCACACGTCTTAACATTAAAACATATTACCATAACACGAACCAGGACACTCAAATAAGATATCTGATGCCTTGTCTATTTAGAGGGTAAACAGACGCTAATCTGTTTTATGGCAACTGTGATGCTAGGGCATATTTCTTAGACCTGCCAGCTGCAGTTTAACCAACTGCAGACAAAAACATGTACCCTTCACAACCAGCATTTTGCTTCACATATTTGACTGGTTAAGTAAAGTCATTTTCATGACTATTTACATTGTAGATTCTCATTATGAATGAACACATATGGAGTTATGTAGACAAAAAACAAAATAGTTTTTAGATTCTTCAAAATATCCATCCTTTGCTTTGAGCACTGCTTTGCACACTCTTGGACTGTTGTTTCTCTTCACTTGGCTGATTGGTTCTTGCCATAATCTGAATTCTAACAGTCAAATAGGGCTGTCACCTGTGTACTAAGCTGACTTCTGCACAACACAACTGATGGTGCCAACCCCATTAAGGCAGCAAGAAATTCCACAAATGAACCCGGATAAGGCGCACCTGTGAAGGGAAAACCATTTCAGGTGACTACACCAAAAAACTCATTGAGAAGGCCAACAGTTTCTTTGAGGAATCTACAACATAAAACAAATTTAGAGTTATTTATTAATTTTTTCTTTGCTACATAATTCCATAAATCTTGCTTCATGTATTTAATGTCTTCAAGTATCTACAATGTAGAAAGTAGTAACAATAAAGAAACAACATTAAATGAGAAGGTGTGTCCAAACTTTTGGCTGGTAGTGTACACATTTAAAATATTCTATGATATAAAAGCCATTAAGCATATATTTACCTAAAGGAGACAAAGATCAAACAAGAAAAACCCGCCAACAAATACAACTGAAGTAAAGTCCTGGCAAAGGAGCAAACCCATTACTGCTGTTCACAGACTCCAAGTATTTTTTTAACCTTCATTTAACTAGGAAGTAAAATTGACATTAGCGCTATCTTTTTGTGAGATTGTCCAGGACTGACATAGGCAGATTTAACCTGGCATGTTTTTTTTTTTCCTCTCCCCAGTGGTGACCGAAATGAGCTCACCCACAGAAAATGTATACAAGCACAGAGGGTTGAACCCAGAACTCCAGCTCTGAGGCAACAGTGCCCAAGCATTCACTCGTGGCAATAGATTCTTAAAGTCTTAAAAATTTGCATATTATTAATGATTATGTTAATTCGTCCAATTAAATCTAGGTAACTGAATGTAATTTTTTCCGAACTCTTGAAATATAGCTTTAAATATGTTCTTCAGTTACATCCATCCATACATCAATTTTCTGCTGTTTATACAGGTGCTGCAGAGGCAGAAATTTAAGCAGAGATGCACAGGCTTTCCTCTTCCCAGAAACTTCCCCCAACTCTCCTGGGGGGAAACTGGAGCATTCCCAAGCCAAAGAGATACACTCTCTCCAGCGTATCCTGGCTCAACCCCAGGGCTTCCTCCCAGCTGGACCAGGAGTGGGCACTCCAACCTTTCTGATTGAGTACCACAGCATCACACTTATGCTTATTCTCATGCTAAGCGCTTCTTATTTGGCTGTGAAGTGCTCCAGTGCAGTGAGGTATTTGCTTCATAAAGCCAACAGAGCCACAATAAAAAAAAAAAAAGCAGAAATTAGATCCTAAGACCACCTAACCCAACACAGTCTCCACTATTGGCTGTCCTTAGACAATCTGTCCAAAAAAATTAATCCAGAAGCACCTTTGATGTGGGCAAGTACCTAAAGGCTAAGGCCAGGCCACCCGGCCAGAATCTTGAGGTACTCCCAAAACCTGGCTCCAGAATGGGGCTCCCAGTACCCAGAGATTTTTTTTCTTTGTAGGGGTCTGGCTCATCACCTAGGACCAATATGCCTTGGGAGACTCTAGCGAGGGCATATTGCCCTTGAAAGCACGAGGAACTATTCTTCGAGGTTGCATTTCAACTTTATATCTGTTGTGTTGGCATACAGAGCAATTTTGTCACTGTCCAAACATTTCTACATCCAACTGTAAATCTGTCACACAGCCATCACAGCATATGTACTTTCTTTCTAGAATGCAAAAACTCTGAAGTGCTATACTGCTTCAGCAGAGGCACACTGTTGGGACAAGTCATCTATTTAGCTTGTAAAGACTACTCTAAACCCTGAAACTGAATAAGTCAGATACTTTTATGCACTCTTAACCCTGAACAAGCCACATACCTTTATGCAATGCCTCTGATTTGTTACTTTAATACATCCACAAAGTGATGTTTTTAGTCACTGATGCATCTTTGAAGAGGCTAAAAGCCGGCACTCTTATCCTATTTGGCAATAATTTCAAATGGCAAGTCAAATCATCATCACTGTGTGTAGTATAGAAATTCTTTAAAGAAAAGCAAAACAACAACAAAAAACAAACTGCAAATTGCAATATCTTGAAGCTGGTACTGACTCACACATTATGAATGCCAGAATAAACTATGCAATTATCTTGCCTACTTCAAGAAAAATATTTCTTCATCTGAGTAAAGTGAAAAATGAGATGAGGTATTCTCAGTGGAGAAAACCATTTAGAGCTTAAAGACTGAGATGAGAGTTCTTTAGAAAGCCTGGGGCCATGACGGGCACTCTAAGGGTAATGGATATAAAGACACATTTCCATTTGATTATAACACATTTACGAGTACTTTTTCATTCAACTATGTTAACTTGATTTCTGTCCAACAGGTCACATAGCGTGGGCTTCTGTTATCATCCTTTGCTTTTCATCTTTCTGAATCAATCTGCTTCTCTTTGTCTTTTACCCGCTCTGTTTCGTGCATTAAATGACCTTTACTTTGACTAAAATCACAGATAGTCACACGGATGCAACAATGGATGGACTGAGGATATTTGGGAAAAAAAGAAAAGTGGAAGAAGTCAGTTCACCTACCACAGAAAGTTTAAAGTTATTTTGATTTTATGATCAAAAATTATGATCAAAAATAGTTAAAAAAATATCATATTTATATTTTTGATTAGACATAACTAATCAAAAATACAATCACAAATTATAAGTTATTTCTTATTAGGCATGTGTGCTGTGATTTCTATTTTTTAATGTGAAAAGCTATCTACCATTAAGACTGGCACACAGTCACAATTTAAAAATAAAAGCTGCATTTGTTGTTTTTTTCCGCTCACAGCTGTGACAGAGAAGGCCATGCTATTGATGGCAGATAATTTGTCAAGTTTATATTTGTGATACTTTGTCTGTGTTCTCTAAAGACAAAAATGCCAGTTGATTGAAAATAATTATACATTAATTATGTGTGTTTTGAATCTTTTTTATTTTCCAGCTTTAGCGCAGTTTGTTTTCTGGCACAACAGATGAAAACGAATTTCTTTTATTGTTAGAATTAGTAATTTAAAAAAAAAAGTAGCTAAACATGAGAATGGAGAATTGTAAAGCATAGATGTCTTCACCCATAGATGTGACAGCTGGCTGCTAAAGGATGAAAAACAATCTTTTAATCTCAGAGTTTTTCTGGATTGTTTTTTCTTCATTAACTTTTCTTGATATTCCTAACAGCAACATCCAGTAAGCAAAGCAACAACATGACAACAAGATATTCCTGTGAGGTAACTACAGGAGTTGCAGTGACCTTATTTAGTTGTGTTTATTTTAAGGCCCTGAAAGCAGCACACATTATATCCACACAGACTTAAAAATGTAAAACATTTTTTGCTGTCAGCTGTTTATATACCTGATCTTATGAAATGACTCAAACATTGAACACAGGCCAGCTGCTGTGGGCCACTGTTTGCAAATGCATGTGCATCAGTAAAGTTAGACTGATTTGGCTGCATCAATGCTATGGAGCTGCTGCAGGGGTTGAATATATTAATCTGGGGAAACAAATTGGACCGTTTCAGAAGCAGTTGTTTTTGTTTTTATAGATTTTTGTTCACTTTTGCCATCTCATTGTATACCTGCAGTTTAACCCTATTAAACTCCAGGTATCATGATTTTATAATTCTGCCAAACAAACAAACAAACAAAATAATAATAACGAACAACACTACTATAAAACACAAATGAGATTTACTGGAACTGTGCAAACTAAGTAAATCAAATTATGTCAAAAGCCTGGATTTACTTTTATATTTAGATTTGGCATATATTGAAACTGTATCTGCAGTATATACAGGGTGTTTTGGTCGAGAGTCGAGTTTTGCCAGGAGGTAGGTAACACTGTGCCTGGTTAATGTAGCGCAATCCATTGCCATTTCCTGATTACAGGACAGAGAGAGAGAGTAACACCAGAAGCAGCACCCAAACATGGACAAACTGCTTCACACATGAATATCTATGAAAACAAATGCTGAACAACTATTAACATAACAATAAAAAGATCCTAGTTATTTTTTTCCAACATGGTTTTTAATTAGAAAAAAAATATCCCCGTTGCTTCCAGTGGAGAGTCGATTTACGCCAAGCTGCTCGGCTTGTAATTTGCCCAAGGAACTTTTTATGATTTTGTGGCTGTGTCAGTGTGTGCCTGCTTGAGTGAAGGAGCACAGAGCCAATGGCGTTCGTATCATCCTGTAGACAACTGTTGACAATTTTTACATCTCATTTAAATAAGCAAATGCTCGATGCTCTTTGCAACAGTGTCTACAAAATAAAGTGACATGAAACATAAATGCAGATTTTTACTTTCCTACTTGTTATTTTAATAGGGAACAGAACATATGAATGTCCATCAGCATGTAATGATGCTGGAAGTTGGGAAAACTGCCAAACTCGCTATGCATATAACAACAACATTACGTGACAATAAGTACAGATGTAAACTGTTCAAAATGTCAAGTTAAAAGTGGTCAGCATTAAACCATAACTTGGAATAAAATTATTTTCTGATTCTAAAATTCATATAATTATGGCCATAATTAGAACCTGCAAAACAAGCAATCGCAAAACTGCGACATGGGTAACTTGCAACTGGTGGGTTGCACAAGAGGTGTATAAGGCAAAAGCATTTTACTTCCCAATAAAAAACAAATAAATAAAATAAGCCCAAAGTTCACCAAAACGATTAGGTCCACACCAACTCGGGTCAGAAGAATAAAGGGTGAGTTGTCAACATGTGTGACGTAGGCCAAAGCTTATTAGGAGAAAAACAGCAAGCACACTGTGAAGCATGTCGTTAGAAATGTTATAGTTTGGGGTTACTTTGCTGCCCGAGGAACCGGATAAATGTCTGTCACTGATTCAATTTTGAACCATGCATATCAAAGAGTACTTGAAGATAATGTTAGACTATCTGTCTGACAACTGCAGTCGAACCAAAAGTGACCCTTTCAATAGGATAATGATCCTACGAACAGCTCAAACAGATAAAATGTAAGGTTGTGGAAAGGCATACTCCAAGCATGGAATTTAAATAGAAATGTTATATAGAGGTTCAAAATAAGCAGCGGGTACAAGAAAAATCTCAAATATTTCACAACTGAAGGAATTTCAGAAAGCTGCTGCCTGAGCAAACGGCTACAAGAAAATATTATTAATTATTAATCTTATAAAGGGGGCAATACTGGCTTATGAGGGCCAGGGGATACTCACTGTTCCACAAGAGAATATTTATTCATTTAGTGCAAGTTATTAAAAAAGGCTGTCCATGGATGTACTGATGTATTTTTTTTTTTAAATACGGTAAGCACAAATTTGTAAAACTGGACTCGCAAACCAGAATTTCAATGGAACACCAAGTTTAAAGGATTGCCACTGGCTATTAATAAATCAATGTCTTACCTCCAAAAAAGTTACATGGGTCTCTTATCATTTCTAATCTGTAAGTGACTGTGGTAAGACGCACACAGCAAATATAGCAAAATGAATGACTTACTGCCCCTACCAGTACTCAAGTGTGTAGCACTAGAATATACAATATAAAAAAGCCAAAGAAATGTAAATCACTGTATTATCAACACACTATATAAAAAAATGAAGAAAATATGAAATTGTAATATTCTAATGTACTAGTTTCAGGACACGCCTGAATGAGCAGAATTATGACATCATGCATTTCTCTTGGGGTGGAAGAAATATGCACAATACACTTTGCAAATCATTTTATATTCATTCACAAGCATAACCTGACAAGTCATAAATAGCGAAGATGATAATGACAATAATGAATGTTATTTATTCCAGGGAGGTGAATGTAGCCGCCACTCAGTCAGGGGTCAACAAGTGCAATACATCAAGAGACAAGATTACCTGTAGGAAAAGCAAATAAAAGTGGTGCACCACATTAATTATTCAGCTTGCTTTCACAGCTTCGTTTCCACAATCTGTTGTATTTCACAAGGGTGCTTTAAAAGAAAGGAGGACATTTTTAATTGCTAGTTTGACCCCTAATGTTCACACTCCTCGCTCTTTAAGACACAATGTGATGAATTTATGATGAATTTGGGTACAGCTGTGTCAGATCCTTTTGGGCATATCAAATTACCCAACACTGTCATAAACAAATGTTTGGATATTTGGTTTAGATTGTTATCTTATTTATTTATTTATTTTTTTAACAGGACATGGGGGTGATGCAATAAAATGCAATTCAAATCCATTGACAAAAAAACAAAAACAAAAATGTAGTAATTGCTGAATTCAGGAGTAACTTGAAGCCCCTTAACCAAAACAACATCATTCTTTTTTCTTAAGGCTTTTTTCCTTGTAAGCATAAAGCAGGCAGATAGAAGAAATATAGTTTTGTGTGAGAAATCTCAGCTCACTTTCTTAAGTTTCAGGGGGAGGCATGAATGACTCTAATTAGAATCTGTGTAGGAGCAGTTACTTGCCCCAGCAATTTAAGAAACCACCGAGAAAAATCCCTTGTAGCTGGTTAGTAGAGCTATCATTTAAATAACTACATGGTCAAATCCCTCCCTTATACTGTTACTACTACTAACAACAATAGTAATCAATTCATTTTCTTATGTTTATAAATTCAGGATTGCAGTGTAGCTGAAGCTGAGCTGTGGGCCGAGAGGAGGCATACGCACCAGACAGGTCACCAGACTTTGTCTCTCAAAAGTGTAATATTTCCAATGGGTCATATACATACACGCGCGCGCACACACACACACACGGCCACTTCACCTAACACAAATATCTTTGGACTGTAGGAGGGAGCCAGAGTACCTGGAAGAAACCCAACCATGTAAACTCCATAAAGAAAGGTCACAGCTGGCTAGTGGATTCGATGGTTGTTGGTTGGAGGCATGTTTTATATATTTTTACTGTCCATCTTACGGGTTAAACTACACTACATGGACAAAAAAAGGACAGAACCACCTACAATACATATTACACCTACAGGAGCTGCTCGTCCATTGAAACTCTGAAGCTCCCTGCACACACTGGGTTTTTTTGTTGTTGTTGTTAATCTTGATGGCAGCTGTGGTAGTTTGAAGCACTGGTGACTTTCACACACTAAGCACCTCAGCACTTGGTAATCGTGTAACTTTATGTTTTGTGCCACTTTGTGGCTAAGCTGCTGTAGTTCCTAAACACTTTAACATAGCACTTACACCACTTAAAATTGATTATGCAATAAGAGAAGAAATGTCACAATTTTATTGCAGCAGTGCCATCCTCTTTCAATACCACACTTATATTCAGTGACCCATTCTTTCAAAAATGCTTGTAAAAACAGACTGCACTGGTAGGGGTCTGAGTCTGTAACCATGTGAAAACAACTGAATTAAGAGCTAAAGCCCATTACTTTTATCCATACAGTGTGCTATCAGTAAAAAAGTCATAGATCTTTTTCTTTTAATTAAAAGAGTTTTTACTATGAGCAGCAAGACAAGAGTCGTGTGTTATTTTGAACAAAATTAACAAATTATTTGTCAACTTTTAGGGTTGTTACATTTATCCTTTGTTTTTGCTTTATTGTCATTCTGAGGTGATTCTCACCTTCATCCGTCTGAACAATGTGCAAACTAAACTACTCAACAACCAAAACTAAAAGGACCCAGCCACCCACACACTGAGCTACTATGATTTGTGTGTTGTTGTGTCAGTGCATGTTTGTTTTACTAGAACTCAGTGTTACTAAGCAAGTACCTGCCAGGAGCTACATGATAAGGGAAAGTAATTACAGGGGAAAGGGAAACATTACAGTGGTCAGAAGATACAAGTGCATGTTCACACTCACACACCGGGGATTTATTTGTACTCATTAGTTAAGACTTGCAGCAGCAATCACCGTGCAATTGTTTGACTAGTTTTATTCTGTTAAATACAACCACTGCAACATGTTATCCATCCAATTTAAAAACACATGACACAAGGAAAAAAATGGCAACAAAATGTCAGAAACATATAGTGCATGAATAAAAATAAAAATAATCGCCTCTTAAACCTAATAACATAAGTCTTTCACATCACTAACTCTTCTGTGCAGAATTGTTTGAATTCAGCCACAGTGAAAAGTTTGAGTATTAACTGCCTGTTTAAGTTCATGCCACAGAATCTCAGTAGGATTTAAGTCCAGCCTTTGACTAGGCCACTCTAAAACCTTTGGTGTATTTTGGATCAGCGTTCCTCCTATATAAGGGACGCTGTGCATGAGTTTCAGGATACAAACCAGACATTTTCTGCCACTCAGGGGCATGGTCCAAGGTTTCTCCATTTTGGGATAAACCAACTGTGGTTTGCTGAAGACTCAAAGCCTTAGAAATGGCTTTGTTACCCTTTCCAGAGTGATAGAAGTCAATGAGTCTCTGGGTTTCTTCAGTTTCTTTACATCGAGGTGTTGCTTTTTGAGATCTTTTAGCCACTTTGTCACACAAATTCTTTTTACGTGGTTTCTTGATTTATCATAATTCATGTTTTAAGGGGTTTGTTTGCTGATCTGACATGTTTAAGTTTAAAAAAATATACAAAAGTATAAGACATGAAGCGCTTTTTCACAGCACTGAATGTGCATGCCTGATTGCATCTGTATTTAGGTGAATGCAGTGGGGTTGAAAAAAAAAAAAAAGTCTTTTATTGATCTGAAATAAAGTTTTCAATCTGTGGCATTTTATGTTCAGCCAACAGGACTTGTTCATAGGTAAAAAGGTGGGTGGCTTGTACTGTGAACAGTGAATCACATACTGTTACCAGTTGCTGAAGCTGTGGGATATTGCAAACTGCGGTAGGGCACTAAAGAAACTGTTCAAACTCCAGCAGGGCAAACATACATTTATTTCAGCTCTGGCTAGAGGGACACATGGGAAGAAAAAGGAGGGAAAGAAAAGTATGAGGGAGGATGAAAGGTTATTCTCGATATACCTGGTTAGGTGCAGAAAAAATTATATTGATCTTAGCTTTGATGCTTCCAAGCAACACACCAATCTTTAGGCAAGTAGAAAGACTTAGCTTATGAAGACAATAAAGGGTCTATTATATGAGTGGGAACAAATCCTTCAAATGGGAAAAATTTCATTTAAAATAAAATCCAATCCATTAGCAAATATAGGAAGTCACTCAGTTGGAAAATGGGATCCAATCCCCAAATGTGGCTAAATGAAGAATCCACGAGAGGCTGAAACAAGAAGTATGTATTTGTAACACTGTTACCAAATTGCAAAAACAGCCAGGTAGGTCAAACAAGGTAGGAAAAAAAAGTGATGGAGGGTTCAATAAATGTTCAATAACACAAACAACCGAATGGATTCAAAATGAAAGGAGAAAAAAAAAAAAGAATAGAAAGGGATGTTACCTCCACTGTCATAAACATTAACAGACATAGGGAACAAAATGTGAATGTATTCAACTTACTAATAAACAGCCTTTTAGTCACATAAGAATAAAATGTATTGAGGCTGAGATGTATTTAATGAGGCATTATGCAAAGATGGAAGCAAATATTTTGCCTCTTTACAGAATTTTCAGAACCTGATGGCATCATTGTTATTTGGTCTCCGTTTCAAAAGCAGCACATTTTTACACCCATACTTGTGTCTGAGTGTTAAATAGTGCCTTGAAAAAAAACATGTAAGATTACAAGTCTCACAGTGCAGTACTTCCACACAATCTTTTTCTCAGTAAAGCATCATTCAGTTTTTCCTCTATTATCAGGAACATCAAATAAAATTCAGTTTCCATTTATGAAAGCATTGAGCCGCTTCACCAGTGAATAGGGACTTAATGCCTCATGATCTTACGAGACATTTAAGGCTCCATGCATTTTTAAAGCTCTCTGATTATTATAAAAACTACTGAATGATAACATGCCAGCTCTGAGATTTGGATTTGGTTCATTCTTGTCCCGTTTGTCTTACCATTAAAGGAAGGCAGAGAAAATAGAGCTATTAAAACTACAACAGTATATGCCATATCAAACAGTGCCAGAGGAAGACACACAGAAGGATGAGATAAGGAGGGAAAAGGGGGGGGGGGGTGACCACTGAGTGAAGAAGAAATGTCACTGAACCAGTACAAATAGTGAGCCATTAGGATGTGAACAGTGTGTTGAGAGGAGACAAAAGTAAATAAGCAAGTAAAACGCAGAAAAAAGCTACTTTCCTCTAATATGTACATTAATAATACTGAAAACTAAATTTTTGACCACTGAGAAATTAAATACATTAAGATTTTCTCTCCTTAAATAGCAAAAGAGAAAAGACTTCACAGCTGAAACCAAAGGAAACTTATTTTGTGTTTGAAGTCAACATTCAAATGGTCTTCAGATTTCTTTACATTTATTTTTTGTTTGTTAAGCACTGATTTTAAATTTGTCAACAACTATTAAAGTTTAATCAAGCTTTAATATAAATGGATAAGGAAGAAGAAGAAGAAGTAGAAACAGAATAATGTTTTCACCTCACAGTATGGGGACATAACATTATCAAATGTATACATACAGCAAACACTCCTACTGTCTGTACTTAATTTACACTTAATGGTGTCTTAATGGTGTGGTTCCCTACTCCATAATAACTGGGAGAGATCCTTGAGATCAACCACAAGCTTCAAACCAAGGATCCTCTTCCTGTGAGGTGATAGTGCTTAACACTACATCCCTGTGTCTTCTCTGGTAAAATAACAATTAATTACAATTCTAAATGAAATGTAAATAGAGCGAGATAAAGTATAAACAAAATAAAATAGGACGAGTCAAAAATCAATGAACTTTATGGTAAAACGGGCTGACAGAAGTCCTGGTCATGTGATCAACGTAAGCATTCATTCTGAAGCTTAAGAGTTAAATATTACTGTTGGCTGTCTGTACCTCAGTCTAAGAAGCAGAGACTGTGGCATGAATCAGAGAAACTCAGGCAAAAATCCACAAACATCCTCGTTCAGTGACATGCATGCATGCATATTGTTGACTACACTGCACCAGCATAGATGGTTTAACCTTTGATAACATTTTTTAAGGCAACAAATATAAGTAGTAAGCAGACAAACAACAAAACAAAGTACAAAGGCCTGTCATAATGTCACAGCAGCATCTTTGGAAATGTTACAGACTGTCAGTGACACACAGAACCAGTGACATAAATCTACAAAACCTGGCTCTGGAGAGACACTTTTGTTCTTAAGTATTAAACGAATAAGCACAGTATGTGTGTCAAAGTCTTTTGTGGATGAGTACACAGGCGGACGGGTTCTCCCAATTTCAGCAATGTGGGAGTGCAGTAAAATTTAAGCAGTCTATACACATCCAAACACATGCGCGCACACACACAGACAACAGATGTATAAAACGAGTAAACGGAGTAGATAACCCTGGCAACAACAAACAATACATCTCTTTCAGCGTAGAGGTCAGTGACTTGGTGGACTTAGCAACTGTATTTGAATGCAAGACTGTAAACTAAGAGCTGACTATGAACTCAAAGTGTACAATCACCTTGTAAAAGCTGATACGTTCCACTGCAGTATTTACTTTCCTTCTTGTCTTGGTGCTTTACTGCTTAGGAATTAGACTCATTTTTATACGTAGTCCTGTTTACAGGGGCTCAAAAGTAGACAATCTCACAATTTTAAATACTTTAAAAAGACTATTTTTAATATCGGATAAAACTGTATGAATAATACTTTTTAAAAAGATTTGTTAAACTGACCTAAGATTGTTGATCACACATATTTCAAAAGAAATTGATTCATCATGTTGACATACAGTGAATCAAAAATTATAATATCACCTAAGAGATATTGATTAGATTGATTAGAGTTCTTCTCCCTAAAGAACTTTTTGTTTTTGACTCTTACAGATATGTTGTTGACTTACAGACCTATCTAGCAGTGGACCAAGACGTTATCACACATTCACCAACAGGGGACTGCTGAGCAAACAGAGGACATCATCTCCTTCCCTTCTTGCACATGCCATAAATCACGCTAAAAATCACGCTGAAACCCTCTGGTGACGTTTTAATTTTGGCCAGGAGGAGACCGGCAGGTGTGTGAATGTTAAAGAGTATGCACAGCAGTGCCTCTGTAGGCTGGAGAAGCTGGATTTTAATGACCCGCTCATAGACATTGTTTATTCATACATATTTTGTTTGAATGGGTATCTGCCCCAGGGAGGCTATGAGACCCCAGAGCTGATATTTAACAGGCTGCTTAGTAAGGGGAGACAGAATTTTTGTGCATGGTTAGATATTATCTTTTTGTAACAAAGTATAAAGGATCAACTTCAGTCTATGGCTCAACTAGTATTAAAATAAATGAGCTAATCAGAATACAGACAAAAAAGGTCTTAAAATAAAAAAAATTACAAGGAAAAGAAACTCAGGAGCAAAAAAACAGAACAGACATACTGACAGAAAAATTCTAACATACATTCACAAGTCATCAAGGAAAGAACTTAAAAGAAGTCAATTCAATTCATCCAAAAATCGTTGTCTAAATTGAGGCTAAAAACTTGGTGAACTTTATAGTAACACTGCATAAGAGAGAGGAACATAGGCATAGTTCCTGATGAAGTTAGCGACGCACTTAAGTTCAGTCCCACAGACTTGGGTGTTATACTGGATTATTAATTTGAGCAGCCCCTTTCACTTTGTGCATGATAATTTTATCCATAGTTAGCATGAAAATGCTTCATGTTACTCAAATATGCATCAATACACACTGAAGTATCATTAAATATATTGTAATTTGTCACATTAAATGTGGGCAAAAGTTAATAAATGCATAAATAATTAACATAATAATCGGTTGTGGGATTCCTCTTTGCAGCTTTGATTAAATGGACCGAGGCAACAATCTATAACAGTGACTGCTTTGACAGTATATAATCTGAAAAAAGTGATCTCAGCTTCGCCATGGAAACCAACTTGTGAAGTCTTGTGATTTTCCACTGTATTAATTATTCTTATATGAAGAGCTATGATTTTATTTTTCTGTCAAAGACGGACAGAGGCTGCAGACAGAAGGAGGAATGGATACATCTTTCATTTGGTATAAAATTGCATAACTATAGCACACAATACACAGTGCATGTGTGTCGTACCGCCAGAGCACAAATCCCTCTGTCTTTGAATCCCCTTTAGTACACCATACCTTATCTTTCTTTATCTTAATCTTGTCTCTGAGCTTTTTTCCCTTCAAATGCCGTGACATCCTCAGTCAAATCCTGATCATTTTCTTTCTCCTCTTTTTTCATGTCACCTATCTATCTAGTGATATCCCTCCACCCCACCCTTTTCAAATGTCTTCAGCTCAGAGTTAAAAAGGCATCAAGTTTTTGCTGTTTATTGAGGGAAAATGTGGAGACAGATTGTTTGCCTTGGGAGATGCCTGTCTGATGTTTGTACATGTGCCTCATTGCGTGTGTGCCTCAGTCTGCATCTTGTTCAGAGAAAGAATTAATCACTCACATCTTCCTGCTAAATAAGCTCAAGGAGGTTCAACGAGTGGTGGAGAAAAAACAGGAGGGAGAGAAGATAATTAGAGAAGATGCTTTATCAGTTGCATTGGCCCTGGGTTGGATGTAGACTGACATTGTAATACCAAAAGGTGGATACATCTATAGCGCGACTGCAACTGATAAAACCTGCCATAAATTCATGAAAAACTGCTGAAAAATTCAAATTCCATAACGCTGACTTTGATTACAAAAATGTGACCACACAACTTTGTCAGCTTTCTGACTCAGTTCTTTTCTCAACAACACACATTGAAATTTTATCAAAGATGGATAACGTTCAGAGTCTACGGGCAGGATTTGTAATTCTGATTACGTCTCAGAGTGACACCTACCAGTCATGCCTGGAGGGGTTTTCAAAAATTTCCCATTGAAATTTTGAATCACCACATCACACTTCTCTGTTGACTCCATCCTGGGATAAAGAAAAATAAAGGAGGAACTTCAAGACAATTGCTACAAAATACAGAAGCTACAATTCTGCTTAGTTCAACATGCACAAAAGGTACTGAGGTTCTTTAAAAGTAATCCATCCAGATATAAGTGCAGTCTTGTAAGTGCCTTCTGGTTTATGCATCTTGGTTATCTATGAATGCCTGAGAAAAAGGCCTTAGGTAGGACTGTGCATGCCTGTGTGTTTGTGTGTCTGTTTTCTATGGGGTTTCCTCTCCTTTGTCCCAGTTTAAAAGCTCCATTCAGTCTGATCTGTTGTGTGTCATGTCCTCTTTGTCTGCCCCTATTCAGCTCTGCTCACCCAATCACAGCTCAATGACTAATTGCCTGCTTGGCAAGCAAAAGCCAGTGTGTCAGTCTGTGTGTGTGTGGAGAACAGCAAAACGGTGATGGTGACTGAAGAGTTAGAGGCTGTATGTGTGTTCGGGATGTGAACACGCATGCCGGTGTGGGTCATGGGTTTTGTTGATGTAGCCAGTGACCCTGAATGTAGCTGACTTCATTCTAATCACTGACACACTCTAGGATGCAACTGAGAAGGCCCCCCTCCTTATACACATACATTCAAAGTGGGCCAAAGGTGCAGGAAAATGGATTTGTATCTGTACAGCTAAAATACCTTCAGGTGCAAATTGAAGCGAATCAGCTCAGGATCACATTGTAATTATCTTAAAGAATGTGGATTATAGTAATTATATTAACGATTTTTTTTAATTATGTGCCCAATATGTAATCATAACAATCAGAATAAACATATGGTCGATAATTCACAAGTGATTTTTTTTTCCTCAGTGACCTTTAAGGCAGTGGAGTAATATCTAATATTTAAAAAAATAAAATAAAATCAAAGCTAGTAGTGGAAAGCATAATCTCAGTAACTCAAGAATCCCAAGTATCCCGCGGTACCTGGCAAAGCCAACTCCTCTGCTAAGGCCATTGGCATCCCTCAGTATCCGCGTGGAAATGACGTGACCAAAAGGCTTCAGCATGTTCTCCAACTCCTGCTCATCCATCGACACAGGCAGGTTAGATATGTAAAGATTGGTGGGGTCCTGCTCCTGTTGCTGTGGAGAGAGAGAGGCAGAGGGTGAGCAATCAGTGTCAATTCAAACCAGAAAAGAGCAGATGCATCTGTTCTACAGTAATGTGCAAAGGACTTGAGCCACCTCTCGTTTCATCATATTTTGCTTCCAAGGAGGCAGATGTTCTTGTCATTTTTAGAGTGGTCTTGAGCAACAGGGCTTTCTTGAGGGTATTTCAAAGTTACAAAAGTGGACAATGGCTGTTGTTTCACAAATTTTCAGTCCAGTCCTTGTACTTCACCTTTTCTTAGGAATTTTTTTAAGCCACTTATAACTGACATATGAATATGAATGAAAGCATAAAAAAGGAATCCAGCTAAACAAGTGAGCCAGTGTTGTGTCTTCTGTCTACATGTAACAGGCAACTTGGCAAAGAACCACTTTTAAATTGTAAGTTTAGGCACTTGTCTGGTAGCAGCCTGCTGCAATAAATACGATGGTACCCTTTGTTTAGTGGAGTATATGGTAACAGTTTGAAGGGCATAAAACTGTATTTTTGCACCAACAAGGTGATTCCCAAAGAGCTATTACATGCAAATTTATCATCTATTAGCATGGTGTGCAATGTGTGCTCAAAAAAACAAAACAAAACAAAACAAAAAAAAAAAACAGAATCTGAGGAAACTGGACAATTGGAGGAAGTCATGTCCTTAAGAAATAGAAACAAAATCCAGGACCTTAAGGTAATCCATCAACTGTTCACTGAGGACTCATCAGAAATTGTGTCAGTGCAAGGAGCCATTTTTAAAGAAGGGAAACAGAGAAAAATCTGAGGTGTGCCAAATCATCACTCCACTGGACAGAAAGTCAGTGACAGGCCTTATGTCGTCAGTATGTACAGAGGTGAGAGGGGTACAACGGTGAGTGTCTCCATTCCAGCTAGTGGTGTTGAGGGCTTGTCGAAAGTAATGGAATTATGAACACAGAAAGGTACAGCCAGATTTTGATACAGTACCATCCGGAAATTGGCAGTGGCTTCAGTTTTTAGTATAAAAATGATCTCAAACTCACTGCCGATGCAGCAAAATCAGATTTAAACACAAACACACACACACACACACACACACACACACACACACTATATCAGTCATGGACTGGCCTGTGCAGAGCCATACCAAATATTGACTTTCAAGCTTGTCACAATTTTACATTGTTTTTCCTCATATACTGTCTGTTTCAGTAAATCCCTACACCTGTTTCCCATTTTCCTTAGAAAATATGAAGTGAGAGGTGACTCAGGACTTAACTAACTTAATTCTCTCAAACTTTAGCCAGTATTGACTTGAAAAAATGGCTTCTCATCGATAAAGAAAATGGGTAAAATATTATGTCGTAGGTAAATAACCATTTCATCTATTAATTCATAATAATTTAGCTTCCTAAAATATGTGTTACAAATATAAAGTGATGGCAATGGAAAATAGATGTTGACTTAGCACTGCTTTTTGTGTAAAAAGTTCAGAAGCGGACTATTTTGCTTCCCCCAAATCTGGTTTCCCAGCAATAAATGCATTAAATGTTAAGCTGTTTATTTCCATATTTATGACTGAACACTCCACTGCAACATATCTGTGAATTTAACTCTAGAGGAAGCATATCTTTGCGAACGGGAATAAACATTTCATTGAAAAGGCAGAACATTCACTTCACGCTCAGACCCCTGAAGCAATAAGGAAACCCCCTCCAGATTCATAAATGTTAACAGAGATGTATTAAATTTTTCCAGGGGAATGAAGGAACCTCCTCCTTATGTGCTTCTCAGTTAGTTATACTAGTATACTTCAATTATTTTTTGCTCTGCTTGGCAGCACTCCACTGAAATGATCCTCCGCAGGAGACCAAAGCCTGTGTGTGTGGTGCTTACAAATTAAAATAGCTTTGAATCTAGAAAATGGTCTGACAGAGTGGTATTTCACAGGGTTTTTTTTTTTTAAACAAAGGATTAAGTACAATACATGCATGGTCCATAACAACATGATTTCAATCTATTACTTCGGTATTTCATGAACATTATTAGACATTCCCCAAGAGTTTCTCTGTTGATGCTGTAAATGGTTTTGTGATGTTTCATAACTCACAACTGCTGTAATGTAATGTAATGCTTATGCAATGCTTATGTACGTATTCCCTTTAAGCTTGGTAATATCTTACAAATCATGAGGGCAGATTTGACTCATGACCACTATAAAATCTACAATTTTTATTCAATCTCACTGCTAATTTGTATGAAACAATTCTACTGTTATAATGCAAAAATAATACAATGTGTGTAGCATGTAATATGCTGTAATTCAACACAATTTTATTTCTAAAGCAACAGTTCACAGCAATAATATTTGTCCTAAGGTGCTTTGTACTGTAAAGGTAAAGATCCTACAATATAAACATTGACATATACTGTAAACACATGGTGAGTAAAAAGGAAAAAAGTCCAGCAAGTTCATCAAGTAAAGATGGAGTTCGTCTCTCAAGTTCTAAGAACCACAAGTAGGCCTGTGGTCCAACAGTGAACATGGTGCTAGGAGGTCTTTGAGACAGGATGGGGCATGACCATTCAGGCCTTGTAGGTGAAAGTAAATATTTTAAATTCAATTCTGGATTTAAACAGGGAACCAATAAAGAGACGCCAACTCTCATTGCTTTTAGGACAATTTGATAATAAAGAATGTGAGTAAATGGTTGCGTTAGCCCTGCGACCGAATGGCGACCTGTCCAGTTGTGTGCCCCGTTTCTCGACCTATGATAGCTGGGATAGGCTCCACATCCACGATAGGCAGTCATAGATATGTTAATGTTTGTGTTGAAGGACACAAGCTTGACAAAAATAATTAGGTAGAAAGTAGAAGCAGAAAATTAGACATCATGTACATGCCCGGAGTTTAATTGATTTTTGTAATCTGGCTTTACACCGTAGAGCGATAACTATATCACCTGACCTGCAGTGTTTTCTAATCATTGTACATAAGGAAAGCATAAGGTGAAAAGCATCTGTCCCAGCTTTAACAAAAGTACAAATCAAAGCTTTGCATTTGCTTAAGTGGTGTGTTCTAGTCTCTGTAGTGAAATACTGTAACTAACGATACTAAATGTTTCACTCCGCTCATGCAGGACAAGGACAGCAAAAACCCAACTGGCTGAGACCGCGAGAAGATCGTTAGTAACCTTCATTAGTGCCGTTTCTGTGTTACAATGTACAACAAACCTGACTGAAACTCTTCAAAGTGACCATTCCTCTGCAAATTACTGAAAAATCTGGAGAGCAAGTTAATAATGGCTACGATTATAACCCATAAAGACCAATTATAAATAAAGCTTTACTGTACAGCAAACAAAACCAACAAGGAGCCATTCATTGCTCTTTGCAAAAATAATGATTTTATTTTTCTTATTTGACTAAATAATCTCCATCTATTGAATCAAGGAGCCATCTAACATTTAAGTTCTGTCAGTCTGAAATTCCCTATGTCAAAGCGCAACGTGCAAAAATTGCACAAAAATACAACACAAGATGATACAGACACAACACAGTTCAATGGAAATGTGAAAAATACTGAGTATTGTGCAAAAAGTAACTTGGTGTCTGAAGGTGTGCATGTGCGTGTGCGAGATACTGCAGATAAGTGCTTGGTAGTGACGTGTATGAAGGTGTGCATGTGTGTCCTTATGTGGGGTTATATGGACATTTATCCATATCTGAGCTGCTGTCAAGGGATAACAGCAAAAAAAAATATTGCATAGTCAGTAAAACTCAAAAATAACCACTGGATTTGACTACCTTAGACAGCTGAAGCATCATATTAACTTCGGGTAAATTTTTTAAATACTTGAGGGCACTTACGTACTTTTTGTCACTTTGACTCAGAGTACATCACCAGTGGGTCCTCCTTGTTTGAAAGAGACCAAGGAATATAGCCCAAAAAAGCCTGTTTTTATGTCCATACGGCCACCTGACCGTAGTTTTAAGACAGACTTGAAACACTGTGATGTCATCATGAAAACATTTTAATAAGGTCTGTCTTGAAAAGCACAGAAACTAGAATTTACACAGGTCTGAAGCGAGCACAAGACTTTGATGATTTCAGTGATGTAACTCTTTCAGGGAGATGACTCTGAAAGCAATGACAGATACTACAGCTGTAAAATTCTGCAGCTTTGATGTTGCTTCTTTCGTCTGTCACTGCTTTCATAAATGGGAGCGCACAGAAACATGCATGCAAATGTAAAGGAGCATGTCCAAAGTCAGAGGCTCTGTGTTGGAAGACAATTGTGTCATCCTGCATTGGACACTCAGCCAAAGGAAAACCCTTGCTGATGGAGAGATATATTCAGATGTTAGAAAGAAAGGTAAAATATTTCAGGCTTCTTCACTGAAGTCGTTCTGCTTATTCTGAGTCGCTGATTACATAGATTGCTTCGGTCACAGTCTGCCAAGCTTGGGTCTCCCACTTTCCAAGCATCTCTGGTGCATGCAAAGAAAAGACTTCAGTGGATAAAGAAAACATTTAGATTTAAAGACAGGCTCATCATTTAGCTCTTTTATTGCATAAACACAAAGGTATTCACACACAATCACATGTACACACACCCAAACGGCTGACCGCTAAACTGTGGGGAACCAGTGGCTACGATGTGCTGTGAACATGATTTGGGTCTACTGCAGAGAAATACAAAACTATTATGAGAGAGAATTATTCTGAGAAATCTTCTTTGCTAAGGTCAACATGAAGGCATACAATTCACATATTTTTCACATAATTTTCAGACTGATTAAACCATTCAATGACCCTTTGAGCCCCATCCTTGAAGAGATAATCATGAAAGAAATCTAAATCATATGATAACGGTGGCCACTAATGCAAGTTTGCATTGATTTGCATCTACTTTCCCACCACCCTTTTCTTGGTGATGGTGGGATGGGACCCAAACCATTCCAAAAAATACTTGCTATAGCATAACAAAGCCACTGGGTCCACTTAGTGTAGAGTGGCACCATTTCCATTTTTCTTTCGTGTAATTTGGCAGGCCAGTATTATTGGGTGATATTAGCTATTAGCCAAAATATTGGTGTGTGCATTTATAACAGCCAATAGATTAATTTTTTAATAAAGTTCAAAGAGGTATGAAAAAAAAAATCCTCAAATATTTTATGTTGATGTTGCATAGTTAGTATCCACCAGTAGGCACTCTGCAACTTCCCTTTTGACATGCCATATAAACAACCAAAGCTGATCCAATCAGAGTTCGGCAGAGCATAAATCATTAAATAAATAACTACACATAACTGAGAAATCTGTTCATGTTTCCTCTGCCTGAAAGGGATAAAAATATTGGCTAATATATCAGATTTCCAGATTTTTAAATCACCTAATATCGGCATCACATCGGTCTTAAAAATCCTACATCAGTCAGGCTCCATTATTTGTCAACCAAAGCCTTAATATAACATGTCCAGTGGATTTATATAGCTATGTGAAAAATTGTTACAATACACAACCAGTTTTAAGGCTCTCAAAACTGTAAAAACCCAAGAGATAATTCGGCAGTGAAACACTCTCTAAAGCTAATAAGGGAGAAAGCTACAAAACGGTATCGCTGCACATCCAAGTTACAGGAATCCACTAGAGAAATCGCAGAGGAAACTAAAACACAGCAATTGCCATGTTAGACTGTTGAAAGTCTGAATTTCTGTCATTCAAACAAATAAGCTGCAGACTCTATGCTGTGCATTACTCTCTTACTGTGGTACCACTGACAGAATCCCTCTCCTGCTGTTTGCAAACCACTAAAAGATTAAATGGTAAACCAGAACATTTCCTAACCCTGTGGTCAGTTTGGTCATCAAAAGACATTGTGTCTTATACAATATCTTTCAGCAGTTTGCCAATTTCAGAAGAAAAAACTGGGTCGGCTGTTGTTTAGGCACACATTTTCCATATAGTTTGCAATTTCTCTAACGAGGGGAATGAATGCAGAAAAAACAATAGGGGAGCCATAATCTCACTACTATTCTTCTAAATTTATGCCTTTCATGCCTAAAAATTTTAGGCTCTCTTTCCATCATTCTTATTGGCTCCATCGGGGGAAATCTCGTGGAAGATGAGCATGAAAATCAGTGGGGGCAATGTAATGTTTTACTGTCACAATTTAAATTTTACTACAATACCTCTTTTCAAAACAGATTTCTGCACAATCTGTGCATCTGCACTGCAAGTGGGATATGAGCTAAGGTGCTCTGGAGCACCCACACGTGAATGAACTCTACTTGACTTTGCTTAAAGTTGCTGTTTGCACAAAGTTACTTCACAGTGATCTCTCACTCTGCATGTTGCAAATGACTCACTTCTCTCTTCCTCTGTCCCCACGTCTTTCTCTCTGTCTCACTCTCTCTCGTTGTAACATCTGTCACAAGCTGGAAGCTGCTTCACACCAACTGTGCCTCTCTCTGACTGGGTAGCCTGCCTGCCAGCTAGTCAGCCAGTGTTTTCAGCCCCATTAAACCTCATTGCTGCATTATTATAACAGGTCTATGCCTCTAATGCTCCTTCCTGGTTACACTGCAAGGCAAAGGCACCTGCTGAGGAGCTGGAGGGTAAAGTGAGGGCAAAGCAACGGTTAAATATCTGTGAGAAATGCCAGCTCAGTCTGCGTGTCAGTCTGCATGAGCTGAGACGGTACTCGACCATCATTTTTCTCCGCAATTCAGCTCACATCTGAAATACCAACACTTCACATCAGAACTAACACTTTATTACCTCCCACGACCCTTAAAGAAATGAGCAGGAATTGAACATGGATGGAAGGAAAGATGAAGAAAAACAGTGTAGACAGAGAAACGCTTTGAAAACAGACAGCTGACCACTTTCAACCAGAAGCAGGCTGATTTGAGAAAGCATTATGTGTTGAGTCTTCCTTTTTACCCATCCCTCTTTATTTAATCACACTCGTTTCCTCTTTTAATCCATCTATTCTTACTTCTCCTTCGCCCACCTCCTTCCAATGCTCTAACTTCCTCCAATCTAATGTTCACCCTCCCCCTTTTCTCTCCTTTTTTCCCCTACTTGCTATTTGCTCCTCCTCTCTTCTCAGATTAAAAACTAATCTCCTATAATGGTAGCCTTGCTGTCTAAAACACTATCTGAATGCTTAATTAATATTTAAAGGGCAGAAATTTTCCTCCTCTCCCTTCTCATTCTTTTCCTGTCCTCCTTCCACCCTTCTCTGCTTCTGTGTCATTTTCCTTCATCTCTCATGGCCAGCTCTCGCCATCTGCATTTCTAACTTCTTTCATCTCGCTCTTCCTTAAGTTCTAATCTTTCATAATGATTGTCTGAGTGTCTAAATGCTCTCTAACGGCTTAATCAATACTTAATGAACATACCATAAATACTTTATGAACCCTAAACCCTGAAATCCCCAGGGTTTCATTAGCCATGGAGATATACACTTTTCTACATCTTCGACATGACTGGAGGCTCACTGAAATCAACACTGGATACTGATTACATCATCATTTAGTCTCTGGTCAGTACATATTATCGTAGCAATGGCAGCTGCTTCTAAGATACGTGTGTTTATGTGTCTGTAACAGACAGATCATTAAAAAATTGTCTATGCAAGATGCCATTTTACCCAGCTGTAACAATACATGGGATGTACGTTTGTAGTAATTCTAACGCTTTCGATACGCCACCTACACATATTAAACTGCTTTGCACTTCCAACTACATGTCAATTTATTACTAATGGATGTGTGAGTATTTTGAGGGAATTGGGTTTGATATGCAATGGGGCACATGCCTTGATGCATGTTTAATAATCCAGGTAAGAAAATCCCAAAAAGTTGATTCTGGTCATCTGGGCGTAGCGTTTTCAGTGGGAGAAACGTTTCATCACTCATCCAAGTGACTTCTCCCACTGAAAACGCTACGCCCAGATGACCAGAATCAACTTTCTGGGAGTGGGGCACATGCTTTCAACTTCCAAACACACACATTTTTCAATCAAAAATAAATAAATAAAGATAAAAACGAGACAGATCCATGCACTCTGTAAATTCCCGTTTTCTGCTCTGGTTAATTGGCTACAAAAGGTCAATTAGCTGAGCTAACCTTTAAAGGACTGCAGTAACGTTCCAGCATCATTAAAACTGTAGTTCAAGGTTTTTCGAGTGATGACATATGAGAATATATTCAGAAGTAGAAAAGCTGTTTTCCACTCGGTGACTCTCTAGTGGCTGTGAAGTGGCAAAGAAACCCTGATGACTCAAAGAAATGGCATCACTCTTGACTAAGTGAGAGACTGACTATGTTTCAGTGTTTAATTCAATTACAGGACAGTTTTTTTCTTCCACAGGCTTCTAACACTGCATCTTCACACTCTGTATGACTCATTTCAAGCATTAGAAGATGCCTTTCTAGATAATTGGAGCTACACACACACTCAAAGATCTCACAGTTATAAAGTGATTAATCCGCTTACCCATCTATCCATTAATTTACATATTTACTTGTTTCTTTTTCCCTCTTTTCTTGCACTTCTCCCCTGTCCTGGCATTGCAATTTCAATATGGCTTCTTCCACTCTTCTCATGTTTTACTCACTCTGTCTCTACTGTGTATTAAAAGGCCAGTAATTCGTCACAAAGTGCAGTTCCTGCTGCACATCAGTGTGCAAGCTGCTCATCTTCCAGCCGCCCAGAGCTGGAATCAATCACCCAATCCTGAGACACTGAAACAATCAGGGAGGGTCAGACATAGAGGAGAAAGAGACACACAAGTACATGGAAAGGAAGACAGAAAGAGTGTAGGTGGACATGCAGACAGAAAAGCCTTGTGTGGATTAAGTAAACATTTCCTTGACTGGATACAGAAAAAAAGGTTTCATAAGTTGAGCAATTTAATTTCCCTTGGGTGTCATTTGAAATAAGAAAAACAGAAATCATGAGATAGGCGGATACATCAATAGACTAAACAAAACGCTGGTCCAGATGTAACGTTCCATCAGTCATGTTGCTTTTTGTTGTTGCTGTTTATTCTTCAAAGTGACCACACAAATGTAACTTATGAGTGTGGGCCTGATTCCTAACAGCTGAGTAGAAGTGGTGTCATTTCCTGTGGTTATGTGGCTGTTGTTGCTTTCTGGCACTGCGCTGAATCTTTTTCATCCAAGTTTCTCATCTTATGCGAAGCCAGCAGAAACAGGTGAGTGATCCCTGTTGGGATTAAGACTATGCTTTTAGCTGACTGGTAAAAAGTTTGAGGATACTCTTTGAGAAGTTTTTAAGGAAAATATATAACAAATGTTACATGAATTTCTTAAAGCTGACTGCTAGAACGCAAGGTAACAAGCCATGGGAAGATACTACTATAACATAGAAATCCAAGCACAAGGATGATACACACAAACACCTCCACAGCTCACCCTGTGTGCACACTGTACACACACTTCTCTCTCTATTTAGTTCTCCCTTTCTTTCTCTTCTGTAGTACTGAATGCTGTAATCAACACTAATGGGACTCAGCTGTTGGCCAGTCTAATTACCTGGAATGCAGACAGATGATCACTGAAGCAGGCCTACACACACACACACAGTCAGGTTTCCATCACTTCAGAGGACATTATAATTTCATTTCCTAAAGACTGACTCTAACCTAAATCACAATATCTTCCTTCGAGTCTTTATCCTAACTCAAACCTAAAATTAAACCTTAAGTCTTCACCCTAAAATGTAATGATTTGCCTAATGGGGCTTTGAGTTTATCCCCAAACACGTCTTCACAATGTGATTGTGTAATTTGTCCCCACAGTATAATTAATACCACTGCACACAGACAGACTGCAGTATTTTACTTTCATGCACCTGCCACTTATGTGTGTGTGTGTCTCTCTGCAGTCTTGGTTTTATGTGGTGTTTTGGCGGCATGTGCTTTTAGAGGTTGCGTGTGGATGCATTTGCAAAAAGTCCGTAAGAAGCAAATAAATTTAGCTTCTTACTGTTTATGCTTCTTCTCCTACTCGGGAAGTCCAAGTAAAAAGCCTGGCAGAGAAAATCATGTTGTTAAATTTACACAAACCCTCTCCACTCTTTATGCCTCAGATTTTTATTAACTGAACGATTCCAGTGATTTTCACTAGCTATATTTTCCCATCAATTTCACTTGTGCCGTTTACCTCTAACCAACGACTGGACAAAGAAAAACTTCTTGAAGGCGGTGAGGAACAAGGAGAAACAAAAATAAAGTAAAATAACCTTGAGTTAAGTTTTTTTTTTTTTTTAAGATAGTGCCATGGTCATGACAGAGCTATACACCTAGTACTCTGAAAGCATCACATAATGCAATATACAATAAAAGGATCAAGAATTTGTCCCTTTTACAGTAGAGACAGGGCACGCTGAAATACTGTCAAGACCATAAAACATTCAACAACAGCAACACAGAGCTTCCAGCCTCATGAGATAGAACAACAAAGATATTGTTAAGACTTAAATGTTCATAAAAACAGAGATTTTGAAACAAATCTTTTGTATGTCTGAGGAATGTGTCTGTGTCATCCGAGGCCTCATCAGCCTGATGTCATACTGTCTGCCTGAGGAAAGAATGGGCTCGCGGGAAATCCTCAATCTAAATGATTAATACAACCTGGAACCAAGGCGAGGAGTTGTCTGTGACTCTGCAGGTACACACCCTACTAACACCTTTGAGTATGTGGGTAGGGAACGATGTGTGTGTGGTGGGTTGGGGTCAGCATTTGAAGGGCTGTTTAAAAGCTACTTCAGAGGGATTTGTTAATGATTACAGCTACATAGACACAAACACACCCAGAGATGTCACACTGACTGCAAATGATCAAGGCAGAACTTATGGAGAGGAAGTGATGGGTAAACAAAAGAGATGAGCAAAAGGAAATTTTAAATAGATGACAAAATGATTATTTATCACATGACTGCAGCTCGCATGTGAAATATACACATTACCAGTTCTGGGCTGGAATCCTTTAGCTTTTAGAACTGCTTTGAGGCACAGGAGCAACAAGGAGCTGGACACCTCTGACATTTTGGTCCATATTAACATAGCATCACACCTGCTGCAGATTTGGCAGCTGCACATCTATGATGCAAATATCCCATTCCACATGCCAAAGGTCCTCTACTGGTGACTGTGGAGCCCATTAAAGTACAGTGAACTCATTGTCATGTTCAAGAAACCAGTTTGAGATGGTTTGAGCTTTGTGAGCCTTATCCTTCTGGAAGCAGCCATCAGGAAATGGGTACACTAAAGGGATGGACGTGGTCAGCAACAACATGCCCAGTGGCACTAAGGGGCTCAAACTGTTCCAAAAAAGAAAAAACAAAAAAAAACCCAAATCCCCCAAACTATTACACCACCTGCCAGGTGGTGGTTTAAGGACGGAGCCACGCTTTCATCTTTTTTATGCCAAATTCAGACCTTACCATCCAAATCTTGTAGCAGAATCAGAATCAGAGAGACTTGATTTATCCCCAAGGGGCAATTAAGGTATAACAGAGCAGCATGACATTAAAAATAAGGACAGGACATAAACAGGCAATAAGAATGAGATAAAAAAAAATACTTAAAATATACAGTAAATACACAGTTCAGATCGGGTGATGTTTTCCAATATTTTGTTGTTCAATTTTGCTGAGGTCATTCAAAATGTTGCCTCATTTTCCTATTAGCTAACAGACTGCTGTGGTCTTCTCCTGCTGTAGCAGATGCTCTTCTGCAGGCATTGTCTGTTGCATTCTTATCAGTTCAAAGCAGTCATCCCATTCTCCTCTGACCTCTGGCATCAACAAGGCATTTTCACCCACAGAACTGATGTCCACTGGATATCTTCTCATTTTCAGAAGATTCTCTGTAAACCTTTGCCAATTCAAAGTCACTTAAATCATCTTTTTCCTCATTTTGATGCCATTTCAGGCAATCGTTTAGCAAGGACCAGATCCTGAGTGCTTATATTAAGTATAGTAATTATCATTCTTGAAATGATCAAATATCTAAACTACAACACAACGTTGATTTATTAACTGTGCTCCTATGTTCTCTGGTAAACAAAACAAGCGTTTTGTGTTAACAAGCAACAATAATCATAGCCACTGGAGTTTTCATCAGTTTTATTTTTTTTTTAAAAGAGAAAAATGTAAAGTCAGCTCTTCACAGGAGTATTTAAGCTTTACAACACCCTGCAGTGTGTCAGGAAAATGCAGGGAAAAGTCACAAAGACAATCAAAGATTCAAAGCTTGCAGTCCTGGGTACATGGTCTGCATCCTTCACAGTAACTCTGCTACTCTTAATACTACTTTAACAAATTAAAACAAAGTGGAGTTCAGCTCCTAAATTCACTCACACATTACCTCTTCCACCCCTACTCTATCTCTTACTTTCACTGAATTGTTCCTTGATTGTCTGTCTGTATTGGAGCATTTCATTAGACAAATGCAATAAACCAGAAGGCCTGCTGGATAGCTGGATTATCATTGAGGAAGCACTTTCTCGGATAAGGGAAGCGAAAATTAATAAAGAAAGTTTTCAGACAAACTTATTAAATGCATTTTTTCCTTTGTCTTCCCCCCCCCTTTTTCTTAAATGGTATGTAGCTTGCCAGACAAAGCACTAGAAAAAGAAGTGAAGAGCCACAGCCAGAGAGAAAACAAATTAAAAGGAAACTACAAAATTAAAAAAGGTCCTGAAAAATGCAAGTGAAGAGAAGATTTGTGCTCTTGGCAGTGATTAAACACTCAGAAGCACTGGCTAAGTGCTTCTGAGTTCTGAATCAAACTATGTAGGAAGATGAGAGGTATCCAACCATGTTTTTGTTTTTTTCACCCTTATTATTTCATGTTACATGTAAAAATGCCAAGATACACAAGTGTAAAAGAAACTGCCGTTTGAAAACTGGTGCAGAAAAAGTACTATCATTCATTTCATCTTCATGAAAACAATTTTTGAGAAAATGCATGAAAAATCAAAGTGTAAATGCAGGATTTTAAGGCAAAAGCTACAACCGTATTCTCAACTTCATTGAATTGCAGTAAAAGTCAAAAAATGTGGCTGTCATACCAGGGTATATAACACTTAGTACTTTATGAAAGCAGCAGAAATTTACACGAGCTGGTAGATTTGCTGTATAACGGTTAAGCTGTCTGTGTCCGCCCACACCTTCTGCTGGCCTCGGCTATAAAGTTCAAGAGGAGAGAAATACTGGTTTACACTTCAATAAAAGACCTTTTTCATCAACTCTGCTCTTCTGACTACATCTGTTTCGCTGTAATCCAACCATCAAGGTCAAGTATGTGTATGTGCATGAGTATGTGAGAATGAATTTGTGTGCTGCAAGGAGGCAAGTTTAATCTCAAGGCAATCAAAATAAAGGAAAACCGCATTAGTGCAACTTTCCTCCACAACTTTGAATATTTATTTTTCATAACTGTGATTCAATCAGAGTGGCCTGAATGAAACGTGTTATTTGGGTCAAAGCACTGGCATCCAATCTAATAGTTTCACTTCCATCATTTCACTCTTAAACATTCACACCTACTTTCCTGCACAGATCATTTTTCTGTAAGAGGCCACTGAGCAGCTCTAATGGAGTTCTGGGTTTTCATTTTCTCAAGGACGCTGTTCAGTTTAAGTTAGCTTAGCTCTTCAGTGCCAAACACCCGTTAAGCTAAATTGCATACTTCTGACTTTCTTTAATTCTCAGCATGTCTTTTAACTTTGTTAAAAACAGAAATACACTTATTAGACAACTGTCACCAAACGCATACTTCATTTTCACACAGTCTACATGAGTGACTAGGGGTGCAACGGATCAAAAATTTCATTCGGATCGGATCACATTTTTTGAAACGGATCGGATCATTTTCGGATCAGCAAAAAGAAAAAAAAGACAAAAATTCTACTCGCCGTTTACTTATTTAAGTATTTTTGCCTATTAAAAACATTCAACTGAAGACTCATTGCAGCACTTATATAAAAACAAATTAAGGTGCAATATGGACATTATGGACCATGCTGGGCAGCCTCTGCATCATCTGCACATGGCCATAAACAACCAGCAGGAGTCTGTTCAGTGACAGGTTGATTTCCCAAAGTCAAGGACCAGCAGACTTAAAAAGTCCTTTGTCCCACATGCCATCAAACTATTTAACTCCTCGCTCGGCTATAAAGCGGGGACAGAGGAGAGAAAATAGCTGTAGTGTTTTCACTGTGCAATAGTTTTGTTTTCATCAACTCTGGTGCAATAGACTCACAATCTTGAAATGTGCCGTTCCTTGTATCTTATTCCTATTTATTCTATTTATCCCTTTTGTATACTCTGTATTTATAAATGCTGTAAGGATTGCATATTTTAATCTCATTCTGCAACTTCTGTGGGTGCTGTGCTACTGAAACCGAATTTCCCGGAGGAACTTTCCTCCAGAAATAAATGAAGTTTCATCTAATCTAACTGTAATCTAAGGGCAGTGCAGGGCTTTGTAGCTACCAATTTGTGATATAACGGGCGGTCACGGTCACGTGGCTTTCCGTTGCCCTGGAGCTCCACCCATTTGTAGTTGGAGCAACAGAAGATGCCTGGGACAGTTTCAGCTTCCATCATTTCCTGCTCAAACATGCTTGGAAGGATCTTGTCACTGAAGTGGACGCGCAACGAGATATCATAGCGCTGGCTAATGCACGTTTCACAGTTTAAACCTTTTTTTGCACAACAGAGGACGGCTGTTCAGCTAAGTTAGCATTAGCTCTTCAGCTTTGCCGGTCACTGGGCAGCAAAGTTAAGCTTAAAAAACTCCTCTGCTACGCTGACTTGGATCTTTAGCGCTACAGCATGTCAGACTGACGACTTTGTTAAATACTTTTTTTTACGAACTTATTAGATCAACTGTCACCAAACCGTGGAGTGGGATCGGTTCGATTTCGGATAAACCGTGATCCGTTGCACCCCTATGAGTGACTGAGGATTTTTTTGCCCCAATACAAACACACACAAACGTGTGTACACATATGCCAGTTGTGTGTTTTGTGCTTTCACATGACACTATTTCATCCTGATCAATGCCTTTGTCCTACAGACCCAAAGCTCGAAAGCTGTGGCCTGTTGCCATGGTTATCTCTATTTGAAACCAGAGGGATTAACCTCTGTTTGGCTTGGGAGAGAGACAGGAAGATAGAAAAAAATGAGACAGAGGAGCAAAACAAGAGAGGAAAAAGTGGAGGAAAAACAAGGAGGAGTGAGAAATCCAATGAGTAATGAAATAAGCCAAACTGACAATAATAAACAGAGGGCCAGAGACACAGCAGTGTCCATTAACCCCCAAAAATGTGATGTGTTTTGTTTTTTTCCCCAAGTTTTCTGCACCACAGGGAGTATCAATCAACAATCACACTGCTGTTGGGTTGTTTTGATTAAGTAAAAATAACTGAACAAACACTGGTACCATGAATTGTTTTTTTCCCCCTGATTGTTTTTTTAAAGGCCTTAATTGAACCGTTTTTTTGTTTTTTTTTTTAAAACAGAAGGCACTGGTATAACCGGTGTACCTGCAATACCAGTAACATAATCAGCACTATAATGTTACAAGTAATGAAACAAAAACAAATCTGTGACTGCCTTTATTTACATCTGTAATACTGCCAACTTGATCCCCTTCTTAAATTTTTCTTTTGGCCCAGCTCTGTTGATTTGGGCTACACAGAATCCACTGTCACACAGCACATTTCAAAACTAAATATTGGGATTCTCTCACTGAGATGTTGCCTTTTCATTGCCAGGTGTTATGCTTTGTTGTGAAAAGCAACAAAAGCCATAGATGTTACACACTCAGAAAAACATAGTACAGCAAATGATCCTCTTTCTCAAGTTCAAGAGTGAGAGTTTGAACCAAGCGCTCTGTGTTACAGACATTCAAAGCACATGTAGAGAAATTTAGGGGAACTAATGTAACATGGTAGCACAAAAAAGAATTTCAGCTGTACCCGCTTTGCATCAGAAGATGGGCTTTTGAAGATGCAACTTCATTTGCAGTATGTGGTCGCTGTGAACCTTTCAGTGTGTGCTGCTGTGGAGCTAGGATGAGAGAGTAGAGATTTTCTCGCCATCTTTTGATGTCAGGACAAGGGCACAGTGGGGCCAGCTGACAGCTTGTTGGGCCAAGGTTATTTACTTTTAGAAAGGGAAAACCAGCCTGAGTCAGCAAACACTGAAGGGCAGTCACACATACGCACATTCACACACACTCATGCGAAGACACATGCACATACAGATGAACATGAGCATGCCTATGTACGCGCATCCCACCCTTGCCGAACTACACACCTACACACGCAGCACCAAGAGTTTAAATAGTCTCATCACAGGAACACCATTGAGAAAACAGCAATCTAATTACCATCATATCCTCTACCAAGGACACCTCATGATGGCAGGCTCACACTCATCTATTCATTTTACATGTACAGACCACATCCTCCCCTCTTACAAAGCCATTATGCCTTAACAAGGGTTCTTAAACCCTCCCAGTCCAAACTGAGCAGGTTTAGTGTCCTCCCGAGACAGAACCTTGTTAAAGCTGCGTCATTAGGAGCAGCCGCAACAACCTGGCCTGTCTTCTATTTCAGGGGCATTACCCCAAATCGTACATGTATAGGATCTGAACCAGGAATAAGCAGTAAATAATTAATAATAACCCCACTACCAACACTCACACTCCACGCACACACAAAGGAAAAAACAGGAGCAATTACATATGATTTATTATAATAGTATGCATAGCAGCAGAGAGCCAACCACCCTTATATTTAACATTCATAGGATCAGCCAGGAATTTTCACCCTCATGCTGAACTTTGGTTGCTAATGTCCAATTTCCTTTCTCTAGTCAGAATGTGAACGTTCCTGAAAAAGGACAGCCAGTGGCTGTCATTAGAATTCTCAAAGTTCTTGACATTATCAATCATTTTCATTTTTAGTTGCACCCTCAAATTAAGCTAGCCAAAGGTCATAATGATGGAGTCTGGTCATACGGCTCTTTTATACTGAGCAACATTATTTATGTCCTTACCAAGAATTAACTCAACTTGGCACATTTACAGAACTGATTATACCATCTTTAATATAAACAAATTCATTGACATTTAATATATCAGTTTATCTGTACTGAAGTTCCACCTCTACAATCTATTCGCATTTTGTTTGTATTTGCATCCAATATAAATCTGAAGCATTTGGTGTGTATCTAGAAAAAGATCTTGAAATGAAACCTGAGGGACATCCCGTGTTAAATTGCTAAGTTTTTCAATACATCTGAAACTTAAACTAGAGATACAATCAAACAGATGACAAGGCTCATATACTTTAAGTAAAATAAGTGCAATTTTGTTTCTATAGGACCTCATCAAGATAAATATCAAAGTCCTTCATAACAAAAATACTAGGAAAAAATAGTCTAAAGTAAGTATAAAAAGATGGTTTTAAAAAGAGATGCATGCTATCGAAACACATTTTTGTAATACAAAATCTATATATCAGATCCCTAAAATTATGAGTATTTTTGCCATAAAAATACAAACCTCCTTAAGGAGTTATAAATAGACCCTCAATCAATCACTTTTCCTGTAGACTCCTGGTGGAGCACAGGGCCGCAACAACACCACGCCAACGGACTCTGTTCTGGGCCGTTCTCTTCAGCTGGGTCCGCGTCACTCAGACGGCCTTCACTTCGCTCTCGACAGATCTTCTCCACGCCTGCTTGGGTCTCCCCACACAATAGACCCTGGATAATTAAAACTTCTGACATCTTGATTCTGTTGTTTTCGTTGCTATAGAGGTATGTGGTATCACTACACCAGGATCTAAAGAGCTCTCTGAGGCCTTCAAAAATAAGCTCTGTCTAGCTTTGAGTCTGGCAAGTGACCCTCCACCGCCCCACTCTTCTCTGGAACAGACCGTTTGATGCCTAAAGAAGTCTACAAGAACAGAAAAATTTGGTCACACTAAACTGCAAGTAACTCGCAGAGTGCAGATCAAAGAACTTTCCAGTACAAGAATGTCAAACCGGCCGTGAAGCATGGCGGCGGAAATGTTATGCTCTTTGGGGTTGCTTCACTGCATCAGTACACAATCTGATTCCTTTACACAAAATAGCTTCACTATTAAGCTTAAGTGGAACTTGAGTTTTTACTTGAATAATGATAAGAACATTAGCGCATCCTCAAACACATGGCGAAAAGAAGAAATAGATAATCATGGAATGACATATTGCAAGGGAAGGGATTTAAGAAAACTTGTGTCAGGGACACAAGGAAAATTCTACAAAACAACTCCAAGCAATCATTCTGCTAAGTGGGCAACACTCTTTATCTATGTTTTTTCTCCAGTCAAAATTGGAGAAGATGACAATAGTTAAACAGCTGAAGTTTGCCTGAGGGATATGCAACGAGAGACAGATGTTGCAGATGAAGAACAGTTAGAGATACTAGTAAATATTTGGAAAACTCTTTCAAATTAAGTGTAGGTCATAAATCATACATATTTATAACACTGTCAACAGAAAGATTAAGATTTTTTTGAGGTACTTGTTATTTAATTGTTGCTAACAACCCCACTCACACCACAACTAGCGCCATACAATTCACTGCAATTTATTATGTATAGTTTAATTGGAACCTTGTATTACAAATGTGGTGGAGTAGCTCTAACATATCTAAACCCTCCATGTGTGAAATTGCACATAGTAAATAGTCATTAGAAAAATACAACAGGACCAAGAGCTGAGGTAATTAACGCAATACATCTCTAGCATACAAGTGCCATTATTTTCTCTGAAACCACAAATCCTTCATCTGAGTAAATGTTACAAGGACACCCAACTCAAATGTTATCGTCCCACTGAGTGGTCATTATCAGCTGTAATCAGTCTCAAAGATATCGCCAGCAGGCATCCAGGTGACAGCAACTGGTAAGCATTGCAGGTGTCCAACTCAACAATCACCACAACTCTCTGTGCACCACCCTCTAAATCAACAAGCACAAATGACTTCAAGGATTTCAGTGAAGAGATTTTTCTAAATGAAGAGGCAGAATGGAGATATGTAATTGAAATGAATAAATACATAAAAAATAGATAAGTGAAGAATAGTCAGACTGCATGGCAGAGCGAGAGGAAAAGGCTTCATTGGTTTTCAGTGGGCATGTACAGACTCAGACGTACTAAAAGGTTACAGCATTTGATTTGTGATATTCCACTCTAAAGGCTCTCTCTCTGTCTGGAGGAGCAGTTTGGCTACTGCTGTCCACAAAGTTTGATCGATGGCTGAATTATGCCATCGGATTGTGAATCTAGCCGACTATGCTGTCTGTCCAATGACAAACAACGAACGTGCCTGGCCACCAATAACAATGAGAGATGTGAGGACCGAACAGCCAATCAAAAAATAGAAGCAATAGTGTCCCCATAAAAAGGGACCTTTCACACAGCCTCTCTCACTGCCATTAATATACTTCACTCATATGTATTCCACTGAGTGTGTGGGGGGAAAAAAGATTGTAAATGCAGCGCCACCCTTTTCTTCCTCACACCCTCCTTTTCTGCTAGCCTTTTATTTCCTTCTTATACTTCCTCCCTCTCAGAGTTCAGGCTGCCCACTCCACATATACTCCATCTCTCTCCATCCTCCCTTGCTACAGTTTGGGCTTCCCACTCCCTCCCTCCATCAATCTCCGCGCGCACCCTCCCTCGCTCCAGCAGCCCACTCAAAGGCTAATTCCACAGAGGGAGAGAATGTGAGGATAGGCATTTTATAGTGTTTTCCAGTTATCTCCGTCCTTATAGAGCTGTTCTCAACCCAGCTCCATCAAACCAAGCACCACCCCCACTCTCTAGCTGCCTACTCCATCCCTCCTCTGTTCATGGCAATACGTCCCTCATTCGTCTTTGTTTTCCGTTCTCTCGCGGGTAATGCTGGGGTGATACCAAATCTGAGGGGTTTAATTTCTTAATGAGCCATTCAGTAGTTGAAAAGCATCTTACTCTAACAAAATGACTGAAAATTGCTTGAAATGCATTATCTAATTCCTCTAAAATAATATAATTTCACATGTTATTGCTGTAGCTGATTGCGTTGCATTGCTGAAATACGAGGCTATGAAGATCTAATGCTTTCATTTACCACCAAACAAACCGTGCATTTGCTTGGGAATCCATCTTTTACCGACTGTCTTCTTAAACATGACAAACTTCAAATTCATCCCCAACCTGTACTGATGTTAGCAAACATGCTTCATATGGGCCTGATTCCATTTCCATGACACGCTCTCTACATATTAGTTCTCTTTCAGAGTGACTCAGATTTACTATATGTACTGTCTGCGTTTATAAATCTGATGATTTGCAAGTAATTGCCATCTGAGTCAGATAGTGCTTGTTTAGAGACAAGTGGTCTCCAACCTGTGGAATCGTTTTGGTCCACAAATATTTGCAATTGGTCACCAAATGTGAAAAAAGATTGAGTGCAATCAGTGGCCAACCAACAATTTCTCCCAGTCAAAAGCACCTTGTTATTCTTTTTCTTGGCCATTACACCAGCTTCATAGTGCAGTGGTTTACACATTTACACAACAGGCGACAGATCCCAAGTTTGAGAACAGGAGGAAACAAAGGTTGTGTCAGGAAGGGCATGTGTTGTACGGAGCCACATCAAACATGTGGCTCCATCTGCTGTGAGGAAGGTAAGATGCCTGGGAAAAACAAAAAAACAAACTGTCATTGAGCCACCAGCAACCATCTACACTTCACTCGTGATGTCAGCCATAATGCAGGGATCTGTGGAATTCATGTGATAGTTACTGCTGCCCACAGAGACTACAAAACATATAGTGAATTAAGAGTTATGAAGCTAATAACTTAAATTAACAACCAGGGACTTTGATCTATACATACATATATATAATGCCTCTTTTGCCAAATTGCCTTATCAAAAGACCTATGGAGGACTCAAAGTACAGAGCAACCCTCTACGCCACAGCATTTGGTGTAAGCAGCAACAAGTATCCTCAGTTTTTATTGTCTGCTCTGCCATCTCAAAAAAGGCAAGCATTTTACTGATATTACTTTTGTTAATGAAGTATTTATGAGCCAGGGCCTTTCGAAAGAATGGTTTTTGGCTGCATATCGCATAAGCTCAATAACCTCAGGTTCTTGCAATCTATCCTTTAGCGGTACTGTACACTGAGGAGGGAGGGAAAAAAATGCCACGAACGGATAATGAGTCACTTATGTTTTATTAACATCTTCAGTGTTTACCATTTTTTGTTATTTAACGAGAACATTGACATTATACAGATTTATAAAGGTCTCTACCAACAACAGCATGCATGTTCCCGTGTACTCTTTATGCTCATATACTAAAAGACTTCAGTTCTGTTTTCAGTACTCTAACATTTACTGTTGTGCAAGTAATCTCTTTTGATTGTATAATACACAAGTTAGTAAAGCAGTAAAATGAAGAAACTGTTATGTGTCACAAGGAATTATCATGATTACTGTAATGATGAGAAATATTTTTTCATTAGCAATGCAACAGCGGCGCATTAATCACCCAAACACCTATATTCATCTTCATTTTCCTCTCAGTCTCCCTGCCTCTCACGCTCTCTCCCCCATCCAGTCCATCTCTTTCTTTTCTTTTCTCACTTATCCACTTAACTCCTACATCTCTCTCTCCCATCACCCTCTACACACACTAACATAAAAAGACACATGCACATACACGCGCACACACAAAGCCAAGGGATGGTAATGCAGGGTTAATATGATTGGAAAGCAGCTGATGGTTGTGCACATTCAGGCCAGATTACATTTAATTCGATTGGGTTTCACTCACTAGGATCCCTCCCATTCCCATTTTCCTTTCTGTCCTCCTCCTCCTGAATGTCCTCTTCCTGCTATTGTTTGGCTGGGGGCTGTCATGTCTAACAAAAAGACGGTAAATTCAGCTTTTATAACATCCTTAACCACTCAGATCTGAGCAACTTGCAATGCAAGTTGATGGCATGTTTTGTTTTTTTGTTTTTTTTTTTAAGAATGTAGATGTAGAAATATTATAGTTGATATCTCTGAACACAAACAGAGAATCCAAATACATTTTGTTTAACTGCACAGAGACAACCTTCTTTGTCATAGCTGTGTATTCAAGAACTATCTACATAGTTTATAAATTTAAAACTCGGCTTTTCAGTCACAGGCTGCTCTTTATAAAGCAGAATAACACCAACATTTACATTATATGCGCTGGCTCGTGAAAGTATTCAGGTGTATTACTGTATATCTGGCTGACAAAATAAAAAATACAGAGAAAAAAACAAACAGGTTAAAAATAAGGTGACATGGTTTCCAGAAACAAACGGATAACAGAGTGATAGACAAGCAGGAAGCAGAGTGGGGAAAAAAGAAATGCTCTTGTCTTCCTGTGTATGTGTTTTTGTCTGGTTCATCTTTATTTTATGTCTCAGTCGGTCCTGCCGGCCACCTCTTCCCATCACTAACCTCAGCTGTCAGACACACACAGACAGGCATATAAAAGCAGTACACATGCAAGAAAGCTTGCACACACCGTTTATATTAGTAAATAAAGTCCAGGGGAGCGAAGGAAGAAAGGTAGGAAAGAATGAAAGGAGGAAAAAAAAAAGAGGCAGATAAATGACAGTCAACCAGTGTCGTTAACTTTATGAGTGCCCGTTTTCTTTCTACCCTTCACACACTGTCCTTACTCAACCCTGTAACTAATGACTGTGGAGGAGGCATTGCAGCACCTGCTGCACACATACACACACGGTTTGGGGGAAACATGCAACAGAGGAAATGGGGAGGGTGTGTGTGTGTGTGGGGGGGGGGACTACACCAACCCCTAAAATAGGATTAAATGGTGGGATTGGGGGTTAAAAAAGAAAGAGAGAGAAGTGAAGACAAAGACAGGAGGTGCCAAGGACGAAGTGGAGGGGAGAAGAAAGAAGGGAGAGAATAAGGGAGGGAGGTGTGAAGTGTCACTGCCGGTAGTACCATCTCTCTAATTAGCATAGTGACCTTGGCCCTGTGTAACTGTTATTATATACCCACCCACCCACACACACAGGGGCTTAGGTGATTTTGTGTTTGCAAAATAAAATAATGCCCTGATATGAATTTTAATATTCAATACTTTCACATTGCTGAATGTTTTTACAGGGCTAGACATGCTTTTCACAAAACATTTTGTAGTGTATAAAATGCAGAGAAGCACCGATTCACATGTTGGTTAAAAATCAGAGCTAGAATTTAAATAATTCGCTGTACTCTGTGTAATAGTGTTAGGGGGATTCAACCTACAGATACTCTTACAAAAAGAGAAAGCAAGAACGAGGCTGGGAGACAGAAAAACTAACTGTGAGTGAGCTGGCGAGAGCGTGAGGGAGTACAGCTGTAGAAGTAATCATCTTTCAGGTCAACAGTAATTACCAAGAAGACTGAGGAAGTGAGTATAGGACACACGCACATACACACAGTTTGTCTCTTCTCTCATCTTGGCTTGCTGTGTTTTCTTCTCGTCTCATTTATTTCACAACCAAAACATGCACCTGCTACAAAAGAAGATGTCAGTGCAAGCTGCAGGGTTTAATGGATAAAGGTTTCTCGCAGTAAATCCAGTTATATACACACTAGCAGTCTAATCTTGCTTCAACTGTGCTCTAATTAATTCATGAGTGATGTCAGGAAGTTACTGTAATCATGGCTAACACTGACTGCTTACACTGTGACATATACTGCTGCTTCCAGCTCCATTTTAAGCTATTTCCAGCGTCTTGCCCTAAATGTAACCTCTCAGCACAAACCCCCTACATCTCTTACATTATCTGTCATGCAGCATGATGGTTCCCGTGTTTGGTTTTCCTGCTGCCCATTGATTCGTTTCTGTCCTCTGTCATGTGTATAAACCTGTCTGACATTTCTGATTCGTTGTCTTGACAGACCAAACTGCTAGTTCGCCATTTAAACAAACACGTAGATAACACTAGGGATGACTATAAGCATTATGCAGCGTAGTCCATTTCTCTTCTGAGCTCCTGTAGGCACAAATGCTTACATCTATGACATATCATCTTGTCTCCCTTGTAGATGTATTTTTCCAAAAATGGCTCTTAAAAGTGTTTTTTTTATACAACACAACTTTTAACTAGTTATACTGTTGCAGAGGAAGTTAAGCAAAACCTAGATCCTGGGATCTAGGTTTAGATTCACAATCATGTTTGCCTTTACCTTTTTTTTAAATATAGAGAAAGGAAAAGAGAAAAGATATTTTAAGCACCAGATCCACAGATAAGCAATTTTCATGCTATTCATGTCTCTACAGACTCATTTTTTTATTCATCCTTCCAAACAAGGTCAATGATATAGTACTTCCTCTCAAAACCTATTCTATCGTCAGTCACTATGTTCAAGTCTCTTCCAATCAGTTTTAAAAGGCAGTAGATCTCATGCTCTTTACTGTATCAGAATATAGTAAGCCTCTGGGTTTCCTGGTAGCTGGGGGTAACTATAAAACAAGAATATAAAGTTGTGAGATATAATTTTTATACTGTATAGGCTGCATAGATCAACACTATGAGACTTTGAAACAGGTAAGAAAAATGTACTGAAAGAGCTTCAGGGAGCATCATGAAATATCCCACACCATTTATGTTCTCAGTAGGGGATTATAACCCTGCCTTTATTTATCTGGACAAATGCTTTCGACACAGAGTATGTTTTCAGATATTTAAAAGTGATATGCATATGGCATGCTTGGCTAGATTTATCTGTGCAGATTGGATGCTATGACATTTAAGGCCAGCACTGGCTCAGTAGTGATGTTATCCAAACACCCCGAAACCCCAAAATAGGTAATATTTGTCTTAGATGTTTCATCCCTCTTTGAAACAAGCTGATCATCTCTCTCCCCCCTTCACTTTGGCTGAAAGACTCAACTGTCTTGCAGATTAGACGCAAGATCAAAGCTTACCGTCTCAGCTAGCCTACACAAAATCTCATTGTACTGCTATAAGTTTTCGCTTGTCAGTCTCTCTAATTTAAAAAAAAAAAGTGCTTAAACTCAAATCGAGTTGCTCAAATTATAAAATGTTCAAGCTTAGACTTGAGATGGAACATCCTCCATCAGTGTTTTAAGACAGACTTATTTACTGCTCACTGATCTGGGACGTCAGCAGCTCTTCTGCATAATTAGTTCATGAAACTGTAAGAAGTCTGTAATTTCATTTGAAATGGACTCTTTGCCCTCCATTCCATCCCTCCAGAGAACTCAATCTCCAAGGAGTCGAGGGTTCCCCCCTCTATAACAGCTAAACACATCAACCCTGCTCCTCCCTATCCCAATACCCCCCCACCCACCACCCCTGAGCCGTTACGAACAAAATAAGAGATGGAAGTCTAATGAAAAGAGGTTTAATAGAAGAGCAAGGCAAAGGTGGCTCAGAGGCTTGCTGCTGTTTAATTCAATGGGATGCTCTTGGTGCCTGAAGACTGGCCCATTTTTAATTGCACTCCTCTCTCATTTAGAAAAGGAAGTATGCAGGAATACAGCTTTAATGAATCTGAAAACAAGACAGGCTATTCACTGTTTCTCTGTCTTTCTCTCAGGCAGGATAATGTGATTGTGCTGGTTAGGTCCACATGTTTCGTCACAGCATTGTTGTCCTCCAGCAGGCACACATGCGCACACTGCAGATTAACCTGCATGCTTTCCTTAAGAGAAAAGAAAGATAGGCGTGTTCCCTGCTACAATACAGTCTTACAAGCTACGCTAAGGTATGCATATAAATTTAACAAACACCCACTTTATCTAATCTCATCCGTCTTTCACACGCTTTTAGACCCTATTAAATATTATGATCCTGAAAATAAAACTGAGCATCACTAAAGAGCCACATAAGACCAAAAAGCAAAGAGAGATTGTGGGAATGTAGGAAGGCAGTCAAGCATTAATCTGTGTCATTTTGTTTGCTTGCCATGAAAAAATTGACTCCAGGACTAATTCGATCAGTAATCTCAAACCGACTCAAGCAAACCTGCACCTGTCAGTCTCAAGTCAACCCAAAAGTATTACTCACGTGTAAACAAAGTGGTCACGGTAAAAGTTTTGATCATCTCATTTATGTCATTGCAACATATTAAAAAAGTCATCTCACCATCTATTATAATCAGTTTTCTTCAGGAGTTACAACACCACCTCATCAACACCAACACCGCCAAGTTAATCAGACCACAGACTGGAGCGTGTGACGGAGCTTACCTTTGCCATCTGTGCCTGGACTCCGCTGGCTTTGAGCGAGGCCACAGCCTTCTGAGCTGCTGCAGGGCTGTCGAAGTCCACAAACCCATACCCTGTACACACAACAGAAGTAACACAGATGCAGAAAGTGTCAGGAAGATGGAGGATGGTAAGGAGGAAAGAAAAAAGAAATGATAAAAATAATCAGGATTGAGTAAAGTTCTGAATAGTGCTGAGGAAGCTCACTGCTGATTTCTATCACAGACCTGAGGCTGTGTTCTGTTTTCAGTGCATTAATGCAATAAATATGTGGAAATATAGTCAGGTCACGTATTTAATGAAAGCTGCTAGTTCTCCCTTTAAATGCATTTTTGCACAAAACATTAAGAAAACTGGTGATACAACAATAACTATACCATGTCCATGTTTTTGTAATGATTTTTAGAGTATTTCAGTGCAACACAGCTCTGCAACAAACTACTAAAAGCTGCTCACTGTACAGTCTCTGTAGATTAGTTACATGAAAAAGAAAACCTCGACAGGGCTCTGTGCAGTTCTGTGAAAAACCAAGTTCTTCAGTACCTTTCACAGCAACAATTTGAAGCAATCAGTTTCTATATGACCATCAGTCTCTCACATCTCTGTGGAGGAATTTTGGCCCGGTGTTCTTTACAGTGTCTTTCATTTCACTGTGGTCCACAACTGTTTTAAGGTCCTGCCACAGAATTTCAACCAGGCTGAGGTCTGGACTTTGACCGGGCCATTGCATCACCTCGACTCTTTTCTTTTTCAGTCATTCTGTTGTACATTTGCCGCTGTCCTGTTATATGACCCAGTGTCTGCTATGGGTCTGATATCAGTCTGTAATTGAATGCGGCCAAGTTGGCAATAAAATGCAGTGTGTTTCTGATAATATATTAATTACCTGTGATAAACTGAGAATGAGAATCACATATCTGTTGCTGTCTATGTAGACAGAAATTCATATTTAACAGAAATTCATTTTGGTCTCCCGATATCGACACTGTATTGCCATGAAAAATATCTTGATACTTTGCTTAATAGATTTCCCCCCGCCCCTAAAAGTCAATATTGAAACTCACTGAAAATAAATCAAAAGCAATGTGCAAAAGGGTTGTTACTGACTATGAAGTGGATTATAGATCACAGGTTATAAATGAAAAAGCTACTGTTCAGCAAATAACTGACATTTGTTGTGTTACATAAATCTGTTGCATCTGATTTTGTTTGGTAAGCTAAAATATGCCAAGTAACGTTGGGTGTAGAGAGGATCCTGTAACTCACTGCAGTTTGGGAGAAATTGTCAAGTTTAATAATTTCTTTTATTATGAAAGTAAAATTCTGCATTGAAGAAAAGTGTATTGTATGTGTATCCTGTCAGTTAAAGTTCTCAGAAAGAAAATTGGAATATGCAAAAAAAAAAAACAACAAAAAAATGGTACTGACAGGTCAAATTTAGCATAAAATAAAAATATAGAACAAGAAAGAAAGAACAGAATAAGAAAATATAGGTTAAGTAACCCAATGATTCAGAAATCAGAATCATCTTTAAAAAAGCTGGTATTTCTAATTACTTCCATTGTATTACATCCGACTTCTCAGACCAAAGAACAAAACCGTATAGAGATACATACATATATTCTTAAGCAATAATCAGTATTGAATGTCTCTGCAGTATGTATAAAAGACAAAAAATCTCATGCAACATACAATGACTGCAGCATCTGCAACAGTTGAAGTTGGCCTTGCTCAAGTCAAATTAATAAGTTCAAAAAAAGTAAAATGTACAATGATATCCATTTAATTTGCGGCTCTGTGAATCTAGATTGACTAATCCAGGACTGAAGGTCTGAGCACACAAATAAATCTCTAATTTTCTATTACTGGGTATGGGGCCGAGTTAAGTGAGATGAAAAAAAAAAAAAAAAAAAAAAAATCGGAAAAGGAAAGAAAGACTTCTGTCTGCAGTGTGTCAGACAGCTTGGATGCAATTGTGTGAGGCATATGTGAACAAAACTGAAATGCTTGTGTGAGTGATTTTGACTGTATATCTGTATGAAACATGCATGAAGCCCGAGAGGAAGAAAAAAAAAAAAAAAGCACAAAAGCCTTGAAATTCCAGCTGTGGTATGGAGTGGGCTGCATGTTAACACAGTTAAATGATCCACATTTCAAAAGGCTCACTTACCACAATCCTAAATGTAAACATGATAAGAACGCTGGAAACACGCATACGCCTCATTCCTAACATCTGTTGTTGTCTGTCTGTCTTTTCCAGGGTTTGGAAGTGCGCTCCATTTTGCTATTTTATTGTTCAAAGGCAGCAAGCTGCTTTCACAGCAAGATCTGCACTGCACACACAAATATTTATACTGTTGCTAATGAGAAACTCATAATTTAGCCTAAATAGGGTTACACAAACACACATTCAAGTTCTTCCTGTGGAACACACACATGTGATGTGCACACATTAGCCTCTGTGGCAAACAGATGGATACACAGAAAATATATGCAAGCATGCAAATATCCACACTACCTACACCAGTACTGACTGTGTGGTTTTTTTTATTTTTTTTATCTATATTTATTTAATTAGTGCGACTCTGAAACAGTTCCACTAATTGAGATTGTACACACAGTATTTGTCAGCTGTGCATTAGGGATGCTTTCATTTTATTCCAGGGAATTTTGAAAAGTTCCATATCAGTTCTCACACTAACTATAATGGGTGCTGCTCAACTTTGGCGTGTCCATTTAATTAGTGGGGGGAGAAAACCCAAAGCAGAGTTCAAACTGGTTAATTCAGTCACCACTATTCCAAATCTGAGACCCTTTGTTTGTCTGCACATCTTCAGTGTCATCAGCATAGCACAGCTGTGTTGATATAACTGGAGCTTCAAAGGGCAGAAATGACAACTACTTAAAAATAAATGCCAAAATTTCTAAATCGGAGCTGTGTGTAAAATTATTTCCACTGGGTGGAAATGATTTCACTCACTAGTTTTCTGATTAACTTGGATCTAAACACCAGTGAGTTATTATACAACATCTTCACTTTCAGCCTTCACTGTGACGTTAACCGCACGTCCAGGACTGTGATGCTTTTGTGCTGAAAATGTGTCCAGAAAGAAACGCCTGCCTGAACACTCACGCATATCGAAGCCTGATAAAATCATGGAATTCAAATTGAATTCATTTAGAGTAGCGCAGTTATTGAGATCTTTTTTTTTTTAAATCTCATTTGTGTAATAATTAAACATGAAATTCATTAGATTTGTCTATTATCACAGCAGCAGGTAGCTCCACAGTATACCAGATCTATATAAAAACCCACTATTAGTAAAGTGTGGTCTTAATAGCCTTATTTGGATCCATCTGTGATAATATAAAAAAATATTTTTATAAATAAATACTATTTATTTTGTCACATAATTTACAGAATTATTGCAGCAAACTGTGAAAAACTGAGAAAAAAAGATTAAATGGAGACAAAGAATAAATAAGTTATCATACGTAAGAAAAATTGTTTTTAGTGCCAATTAAGCTGGTGTTAATGATTACATCTAATTCCTGTTTCACATTAATATGATGATTTACATTTGATTTCTTAACCTATATATTATGTTTTATATATATACCTATGTATTATGAACTAGTATATTAAGTAACAGTATGGTTATGGTAGTAACATTAAACAGTTAAAAGAAAGCAGCTCGGGTGTAATCATATTTACAGCATTCAAATACCAGACTGATCTGTAATGTAACCAAGAGTCACTCCTTGAAGCTGTTCTGTTTGCAGTGATTTACTGATCAACCGAGAGGCTCATATCCAACACGTTCTTGTGCTAAAGTAGCACAAGAGTGTGTCTCAGGAGCCTTGCACATGCTCTGTAAATAAAATATTGAGTTGTAGTTGTTGGCGTGTAATCTTGCTCTGCCTTGCACATTTAAGTTGGTCCTTACATCTAAAGACATCAGGGAATTGGTGTGTATTTTATTCTCCTAGCACAGGTGTGTGTTGGCTCAGCCACAAAACTGCATCACCAGGCACCATTCACTCTCCTATAAGCAAGAATGATGGAGACAGTTTTTTTTTCCTCAAAGTGCTCATCTCACTGACTGGTTTGGTTTGACAAAACATCAGCCTTGAAGAGAATGTGCCATTTGTTTTGAATCTATTCATCACTCAAGGAGAGTTCTCCATTTTCTGAACATCTATTTGGCCTGCTCTCCAGCGAGGTCTGAGGTCAAGTATCAGTGACAGAGTGCACCCTAGAAGCTGGTAGGGATTCATTGTCTTGTTCAAGGACACTTCAGAAGAGTGGACGCTTGTTGAATTGACGAGCATATGCCTGCCTTTCAAGCTGATGGACAGTTCTGCTGGTGAATACACCAAACTTCTGTCCACTTTGGAATTTGCAAATCATACAATACAGTCATGGTAAAAAGAAAGTACCCCCCAAAAAAGAACATCTCAATTCTAAGGTTTTACATAGCAGGTTTTATAAATAGGTAAATACAACCTCAGATAAAAGAAACAAAACAACAATTACAGCACAACATATTAAACTGTGTCATTACCCAAGTAAAAATGACTCTTGTAGAATAACAGATACTTGACTAACTTGAAGTAATCATTTTCTGTACTAGTCTCTTGCATATGTCTGGAGGAATACTGTTTCAGGTTGAGGTCTGGACTTCCACTTCTCCACTGCAACACCTTTTCTGTTTCAGATTTTCTGTTGTAGATTTGTTGGTGTCCTTGGTATCATTGTCCTTTTGTATGACCCAATTTGGAACAAGCTTAAGCTGTTGGACATTTGAACTCACATTAATATCTTGAATATTTTGGTATACAAACGTTTATGGTCGACACAGTGACTGCAAGGTGCCCGGGTCCTGTGGCTGCAAAACAAACCCAAATCACCACCACCACTGTGCTTGACAGCTGGTATGAGGCATTAGTGATCATATGCTGTTCTTGATTTTTGCCCCTAAAAAATTATGGCCAAAGGTCTCCACTTTGACATCAACATTTAACATGCCAACTGAGGTCTGTAGAGACTGAGATGCAGCTCTTGGGGTTTTTTGCAGTTTCTATCAGAACTGCACAGTCTGAGGTGAATAGGGGTGAATTCGGCAGGTCCACTCCTAGGAAGATTGGTGACTCTGTTGAATATTTTCCACTTGCAAATTTTTCTCACTGAAGATTAATGGATGTCAGATTGTCTGGATAATTCCCAGATTGACAGGCATCAACAGTTGTTTCCTTGGCACTGCATACACACAGATCTGAATGCTCCAGACCAGCAAACTGCTTTTATAGGTGTGCTCTCACTTACTGATGATCACATGATCAATACTAAATGATTATTTAGTCTTAGTTTCTCTTAATAAAAGCAGCAAGACATGCTTCTTCATTTTGGTTTAGGTTTTTGTTAAATACTTACATGGTGTAAGGACCATGTTATTTTTACTATTTTACTACTATAAGTCTACATAACAAAAGAATGAAAATCTAAAACATTTAATCATTCATGTTTGTGCACTTGACCCTCTCCTCTGTGGTCACTCCAACAAATATTCCACTTGTGATAATAAAAAAAGAAAGTGATAAAGTGCACACAAACATGCACAAATGGATTCATAGACACAGATGGAAGGACAGATAAACATGAGCTTGAACACACACACACACACACACACACACACACACACACACACACACACACACACACACACACACACACACACACACACACACACACACACACACACACACACACACACACACACACACACACACACACACACACCACTAGATTCAATCCAATCTCCTGGCCTTGGTTAGCGTATTCTAATGGCCCAAGTACACAAGGAAACACAAGGAACTCAAAGAAAGAGCCGAAGCAATGGAGGAATTTGGAGGTTGCAGTGAGACGGGAAGAGAGGGCGAGCGAGAGGCACAGGCAGACTGAATTTTAAGGGGGGGGGGGTTCTACTGGAGACATGGAGACAGCGAGAGGGAGGGTGCTTGCTTTAGGAAATGGAAGTCCTTTACAATCTAGTGGTTTCCTCTCCCTTCCTCTATCCTGTGCAGCATACACTCTCCCTCCCTCAGAGATCCCGCTAACAAGAAAACTGCCAGTGTATTTAACACCGAGCTCCCAACGAAGCATAGGACTTTACAAACTTAATACTTTTGTTATTTCAGAGAATAACTTTTATTTTCTTTGTTTACTTAATTAAACAGTAATTCTAAAAACACTGCATCTCAGTTCATGGCATCAAACAATGTGTTTACATTGCCCTGAAGAGGAAACATCAATTTTTCAGGGATGAAGACCAAGAAAAACATCACAGAAACTGAGATCACATGGTTCCCGCATGACAGCAAAAGTGTGCAAACCAATCGAACTGTGCGTCTCCTCGGACTGCAGGGGAAGATGGCTTTATTTATGTACCTGTCTGTTTGACTACATTTTTCATGCTTTCTGGCTCTCTCTTTTCCCTCTCTGCATGGTCTTCCTGAAAAGAAAAGGCTGTCTGCTAAATCATCAGTTTCAAAGGGTCTCCTTCCTTTTCTGTCAGCCCCAGGTTATTTTTACCCCCTCCCTCCACCTCTCTGTGCCTCCACCCATCCATCCCTCCCTTTCCAAGAGAACTCTGTGCCAATTTGTACTCTCTTAGTCACGCTAAGCACTTATCTTGTCCCTACTGAATGCCTTTGCAATCAAACCAACACTTATCCGGTTGTAAGGCACTCTAATGGCCGACTGATAATGAAACTCCTTCACTGTGAGTTAACAACTGGCTAAAAGATGTATGAAGTCTACATCACAAGCAGCGAAATTGCTGATGAGAGCCACAGCCTGTAATCGCCTATGCTGCTACAGCTGCAGCTATTGCATTATGGGTAGACTGTGCATTAAATATTGTGCATCAATTCATAGCTAGATGTACAGGGATTGCATTCTGAAAAAAGTTTTTCTCATGTTTAGTTTTCATAGAAGTCATGTCTGGAATATAATCAGGACAGGCAAGTTTCCAAATGTAATTTTTATTTATTTATTGTTTACAAGGAACAATGACACCTGCTTCGTGTATGCTCTTACCTCCCATGCTGACCATTACAGGCGACGAGCTGCGTTCACTTTTCTCTGGATTGATTAGTCAACAGGACCAAACAAAATGTGAGTGAATGTGATTAAAACAAGCTGTCAATTTGTCTTCTTTGGTCTGAAGCCATTAACTGACGTTGCAAAACATCTGACAGCTTGCTGAGTGTTCAGTCACAGTCTGACTTTTATTCATATTAGAATAAAATTTTATTCACTAAACTTTTTATCTGACTTGAAATTGAACCCAGAAGAGAAATAAAAGTCTGTGCAGTTACAAATTCTGGACTCTAAATATAAAACCCACAGAAATAGGGTCTAACCTCAGCCACTTCATTAAGTACACCTTGTTAGTACTGGGAAGGCCAGTTTGCCTTTATAACTGCCTCAATTCTTCACTGGGACAGATTCAACAATGTGCTGGAAATATTCTACAGAGACGTAATAGCACCACACAGTTACTGCAGATTGGTTGGCTGCACATCCATGACACAAATCTGCCACTCCATCACATCCCAAAGCTGCTCTATTGGATTGAGATCTGGTGACTGTGGAGGCCATTTGAGCACAATGAAGTCATTGCCATCTTCAAGAAACCAGTTTGAGATGATTTGAGCTTTGTGACATATCACATTACCCAGCGGGAAGCATCCATCAGCAGATGGGTATATTGTGGTCATAAAGGGATGGGGCATGGTCAGCAACAATACTCAGGTAGACTGTGGCACTGAAATGACGGTCATTTGGTACTAAGGTGCCTATGTGTGCCAAGAAAATATCTTCAACTCCATCACACCACCAACAACTAATCTGAACGGTTGATACAAGGCAGAATGGATCCATGCTTTCATGTTGTTTATGCCAAATTCTGACCACATCACCTAAATGTCAAAGCAGAAATCGAGAGTATTCAGACCAGGTAACATCTTCCCAATCTTCTATTTGTTTAAAATGTAACCCGAGTTTTCTGTTCTTTCCTGACAGGAGTGGTGCATGGTGTGGTCTTCTTGCACATCTGCTTTAACATTCAATGTGTTGTTTTAGGTTTAGGCTGCCTGTCTATTAGCTCAATATCTGGCTATTTTCTCTCTTTTAGACCGCTCGCTAGAAACCTTAAAGACAACTGAATGGAAATTCCTAGAAAACTTGTCTGAACAACAACACTTCACTTAAATCACCTTTCTCCCTTTTCTTTGTAAACCATCTTTGGGTCCAGTTTCAGCAGATTGTTTTGACCACGTCTACATGCATAAATGCATAGAGTTGCTGCCACGTGATTGACCAATTACAGGGCTCGCAAAATTTCAAAATCTCTGGTAGCCCTTCGGGCAGGCACTCTTCAGTTTTTGGTAGCCCAAAATAAATTTAAGTAGCCCGAATAAAAAAGAGAGCAATTTTTTAATGTTTTGTTTCCTTTACAATATTATACATTAAAGTATAATATTGTAACAGAAACAAAAATTAATCAGAAAATTGTTAAATACAAATCACAACTGTATAAAAATTACATTCATCAACTCAAATACTTGGTTCTAATTGAACAGAAATTTCTATGAACTTGCAAGAACTGTGTAGAACATGAATCAGTCTGTGTCAGATCCTGAATCTGAAATTTCCACTGAAGTCAAGGGTAAGGGGTGAGTGGAACCAAGATTGAGGCCATTTGCTTTTTGAAGTTTGCAAAAACTGCTAAATTTGGCCAATGGTAGTTCACTCTTTGCAACATAGTACGCTTTTGAAAGATTTTTCAGGACTTCTGCTTGTGCTTGTTTTATTTTTAGTATGTTTTTGCAATTGCTGTTTGTTCTGGGAAAGATATTGCAGACTGGGTGTTGCAGACTGGGTGCAGTATAATGCATTTTTGATGTTTCTCATGGGTTCTGATGGGGTCTTTCTTAAAATTACTGGTCCCAGTTACAAAGGCGCTTGTCGACTCAAATGAAATGAAACTCACGACACACCTGGCAGAACATCATGTTATTTAGCTAAATCATATTCCAGCCACATAAATTCTTTTGTCCATGAAACCAAAAAGCTGAGCTTTCTTTTGCCTCATAGTCTGATTTGTCATAACTTTTCCGCTTTGTGGTAGGCTTTTATTTGGTTGTCCTTCCTCACCCTGACCTGTCTTATTTGGCTCAGCAGAACTAAAATACCGGCGTAAATCCTGCTGCTTTTACACACGTACTTACATAACGGTCAGCGATTCTCGGCCTCTCACATGTTTAAACTTGCTGTGGGAGATTTCACTTGTCACGTTTGAATAGTAAGCTAATGAGTGATAAGACGATGTCAGAGGAATTGGTGCGCAATTAATCGTCACTCACCAATCAGTGCTGCCGCTCTCTACACTAGTGATGGTAAATTTGATTCTTTTTACTGAATCAAGTTTTAATGAGTCACTCACCAAAGTGAATCGGGTTTTTTGAGTCATTTGAGTCACTGAGTCAGTTGACCAGAGAGTGCCAAAAATGTACATTTTCACTCAAACTTAATTTGTTTCTCTTTTAATGTAAATCCTACTGCTAAGATGAGTGATTCTTAAAGAAAACAACTATTTTATATAGCAAAAAGAGCAAAAGAATTTCTAAAGGAATATTTATTTTGTTTATTTTTATTTTATTAGTATTGTCCTTACATGTGTCAAATATATATTTTCTCATCTAAATGTCCACTGAGCTGTGAGCCAGGGGGCGGTAGTGCGCTTTAACATTGGTTGCCAACCAAGAAGAAGTAGCTGCGAGCCAGGAGGGAGGGGTGAGTGAGTGAGTGAGTGATTCGTTCGCTCTATGATTCAGCACAGGAGGGAGGGGTTAGCGAGTCATGAGTGATTCGCGCGCTTTATGATTCAGCACAGGAGGGAAGGGGTGAGCGAGTCATCAGTGATTCGCGCGCTTTATGATTCAGCACAGGAGGGAGGGGGTTAGTGAGTCCTGAGTGATTTGCTTACACTACGATTCAGCACAGGAGGAGGGGTTAGTGAGTCCTGAGTGATTTGCTTCCCCTACGATTCAGCGCAGGAAGAGAGGGGGTGAGTAGCTCAAATGTGCTGTTAGCATGTTAGCAGAGCGATGCTACTGTGAACCGAGGAGCTATTGTCTTGATGTGAGCTTCTACTCAGGGTTTTTCTTCCAGTTCAGAGCAGAAATGTTTTTGTTAAGATACTGGATGTTGTGTTTTTCTTCACAATTTGAATTATAAGCTAGATATATTTCTACTAATGAAATTAGTTTGCTAACAGCAACAGGGATGAGTCAGTGAGTCAGTTGCGCTTGTGAATCATGATTCACGAGTCAGTAAAGTGATTCTCGAGTATTGAACGATTCGTTCATGATTCGCGCATCACTACTCTACACACAGTTCGCGCGATCGCAAAGTGAACGGATCGCAAAAAACAAGCGCAAATTCAAACGCGATTTCGATATGTCACATATTGACAGTGGCTCATCGATGCCAATAACATAATTACTCAGCTACATTTATGAAAGAGAAAATGCAAAAGCATTGACACATATTTTTCCTTCCTATGATAGCCCGACGGGCAGGGCTGAGATAGATTTTGGTAGCCCGACTGGAAAAATCGCTAGCCCCGGGACGTCGGGCTAGCGATTTTGCGAGCCCTGAATTATATACGAGTTGATTAGCAGATGCACAGGTATAGTTAATGAAGTATCAAAACTGACACCATGTGGCATTAATCTTAGTCTTTTATTTTATTTATTCCAAAGAAAAGCCAATACATAACTGTTCATTTAATCATTTTTTTATCTTCCCATGTGGTTGTTTAAAACCCAAGTCACAAACATATTGTATTAGCTTAAACAGCTTTTCCACAATACGTTTAAAATAGGTGTAAATCTATATTGTCGACTACTTTCTACCATGGATTGATGCATAACCGATGTATTTAGAGCAGCAGATGTACACAGGTGGGAAACAGAATGTCAGCATCCAATAGAGAGAGATTTCACCCAATATTGTGGCTCACTGACGTGCTCCTAAAAGCAATTTACAAAAGTAACTTTTATACAAAAGTACAGCACTGGGAAACAATAATAAGCTTTAGAATTTCAAATAAACTCGTGTTTTCCTGGGATTGGTGAGCAATGAAACCATATCGTCACCCATATCCTGGAAATATAATTGAAAGCAGAAATTAAGTTTCGTTTTCCATTTAATTTGTAAGCACTCGTGCAGTACGATCAAAAATGATAACATTTCCATACTATAAAGAAGCATGAACACGAAGACATAATTGGCAGACATCACAATTATGAACTGGAGGCCATACTGAAGCAGGTTTTGAAAAACTCATTTCACAAAACACCAATGACAAAAATTAATGAGCCGAGAAAGAATAACTGATAACTATCACTGGACTTATAGAATTTTCTTCCCTTCCTTTGGCTGGGCTGTAAAGCAGTCAGGAAAGGCATTTTAATATGCGCACAAGACTCCCAAGCCATATTTGATTATGTGATGGTGAAGCCGGTAGCAGCATGATGAAGTTTAAGATTTACATAACTAGCCAATTAGAAAGATTCAAGATAATGAGCGAAGTAAAAGACTTTCCAGAGGAGCCTTACTGAGATTTGGTTTCCCCATTATTATGTTAAGACAAGCAGGAGTGGAATAATTTCCTCCAAAAATATTTTATCCTAAGTAATCAGCACAGATGAAGAAAATTCACATTAACATTTCTCCTATCAGAACCAATCAGACTGGGTTTTCCTTCACCTCACACTGTCCAATCTGAAACGGTGATTACAGGACATTTGTGCTGTTGTCCTAAACCGTGTCAGCATACCTTTGAGTACAGCTCTGACAGATGAGCAGCAATCATTCTGAACACATGCTCTTGTGTGCCTCTTCAAAAGCAGACGACTAAAATCATATTGATTAGTGCTTTGTTCAGACCACTCCAACAATCAAGCAGACCCTCATCAGAGGACACTTGAGTGAGCCCCGTTTACCGCAGAGACGATTTGAAACATATTGTATCTATTGTCTGGTGTTCTCCATCCTGATTTTGCATACGACAACAATACCAACAGCTTGCTTTCAAAATGCGCTCAACTCTGAGTATCATTAGAGAGCAATCCTGAAATCATCATCACGGAGAAGTTAAGCAAAATAAAGATTCTTTAGAAGTGCATCATTACGATAGATTAAAGGATAACATGGTCTTTATAGTCAGCGGTGGGTGTGTTCTTCAAGACATGGACTTACACTGTTGGTGTTTAAGTAAATGGTCTCTATAAATAAAAAGACTTAAATATCAAATCAAGATCTGAGGTTGTGTGAAGTAGAGTGTTTCTGCAAGGATGCAGTATCTGCATTCTTGCAGAAACACGTAGAATGAAACTCACTCACCTTTGCACTGATTGGTGTTTTTGTCCAAGATGGCCTTTGTAGAGACAATTTTCCCGTATCTGCAAAACAAAAACAACAACAATGTAATATTCTGATTTGCTGCTGGGCCATTTTTAACATCTGGAGCAATATTAGTTATTTGAGTCTTGGGTAAATATTTAGCTGTGCTGCAGGCAGAGCTGCAGGGTTATAATTCTGGTCTATCGTTGAGTCACAAGTTTGGTCCAGTCAAAGGAAACAACGCAGTGATGGACTACCACAAAATATGTACACAAAATGGTCACCACAGGATGACTTGCGTCAGAATTATTAACAAGATAGACATACAACCTCCATCCAGCAGATGGAGGAACAGAAAGTCGGTCCCTCCATCTGCTCCTTCTACCAACCTTTAATGTCTCCTGTCCGATTCACCACCTTACTCTCTTATGTTTGACACCTCTGCCTCTCTGTCTCCTTCCTTATTTTCCCCCTACATCCCACTTCTATTCTCGAGCTTTCTGTTCTTGGGTTCTCAGAAAGAAGTTAATAATGTTTCTTATCAGACCAGTCTTTTAGTGCTCAAGGAAAGAGAGGAGAAAGAAACAGACAAAACCCAGAAAGAGGCTGAGAAGGTATGAAGAGAGAGGATAACAGAGACAGAAAGGAAGGTAGAGTCAGAAAAAGACGAAGACGGAAAGCTTGGATTGTTGAGATCAGCCTGGATCACTGCCTGGCTTTGTGGATGAGACTTTTAATTAATGTTTTCACACTGCTGCACAATGACTGACTGGCTGGCTGAGTGACTATCAAACAGATTGACACTCTGCTCGACAAGCTCGCTGACTGGCTAGCAGACTGGCTGATAGCCCCAGGTAAAGGATGGAAGTATATTCCCTCTTCTGTTTGAGAGAGGGGAAAAAAAAGGGAAACAATGAAGGTTGAGGCAAAAACAACTCAATGAGAAAACAATGCAGAAGCTTCCTAGCAAAGGAGGTAAAAAAAGCAGGGGAAGGGTTGGAGAGACTAAGGAATGTGAAATAGACAAGTAGAGGGAGAGCAGTCAGTCAAAAGATAAAAAGATACTAAAGGCGAGCAGGAAGTGAGGTAGTCCGGGGGAGATGGAGAGATAGTAAGAGGTGTTTAATAAAGAAGAGATCATTTAGTTGTCAGCATCAGGAGAGTCTCTGTCAGCCAACTGCTTCTGTCATTAAGGAGAACAGAGTCTAGCTCGCCTGACAGCCTCATATCAAACTCTATTGGGACAGGAAAAAAGGCTTTAAAGGATTGCTATCACACCTAACATGACAGATGAGCAGCGTATGATCTCGCAATTGGCAGAGAGAAAAATCACTGTTTTTGTCAAAAATCAAACATTTGAACAACACTCACACATTTTCATTCCTGCAATTTAAATCTATATCTGAATGGTATTTACAAACCCGCTGATTGTGACAGGCTGAAATCAAATCTGTTTGGCTGATACTATTTTTTTCCCAAAAGTCATAGCTGGTGGTAAATAAGATCTTTGGCCTGCGGCTGGTGGAGCCACCCAACGGCTGCAGACGTGGAAAACACTGAAGAAAACAAGGCTAATCGCCCACACATATACGCAACGGCAAGCATGCTCACAGATGCACACACAAGCCAACATTGCAGATCAAAAAAAGAAAAGAAAAAAACCTACACCAAAGCAGTAATCACACACACATTACACACACCATCTGGCAATAGCAAGACCAACTCTCAGTGACTTCTACATCGGCATGACTCAAGTGCATGTGACCGAACACTTGAATTACGTGTGCGACAGAGTATGTTTGTGGAAGTTTGAATCCATGTCAAAGATCTCATACATCATCCACGTGTTTTGCCAACTTGTTTTTCCCGGCAGAAAAGTGAAACGTATCCCGACTCTGGACAGCGGGGGTGTGGGGGGATGGGGGTGCCTGTGTAGTTACACTATGAATCTTGAAGAGAGAAAAACAAAATATGGTCACACTGGTCTAATTTCAAAAAGAGGAAAACAAAAAACATGTTTCCATGTTTGGGTACATTATTGTCAGACTCTGTGTCCACCTGTTCCCTCTGTGGTTACACAGGTTAGCGAGAGGAGAGGAGAAGAGGGAGGATGACGCCATGGCCTTGGGGAAATGTCCTATTACAACAACAATGCACCATCCAAATCGGTGATTCAATGGCAACATTTCATTTTATCCAGACAGCTACAACAATCTGCTATTGTGCAGAAGAAATGGAAAAGAGTATTGATAACAGATCAGATGGTTAAGTGAGGAAATTTTAGATCATGGAATAAGAGGAGAGGAAAGTGCAGAATGTCCTCTTCAAGTCCCAACTGGAACATTTTGGTTGATTCCAACAGAAACCTGGAGTGAGTTCAAATAACATCGGCCTACACTTCACTCAATGGCGATGACACGTAAGAGACCCATAAAAACTACTGAAATACTTAAAACATACCAATAAAAGACTACAAGGAGCCAGAAAGGAAAGGTCAGCACTTCCTTATCAATTACTTTCCATTGTGCCTAAAAAATAGTGAAATTTGTTCTGAAAAATATCTGGGGATGTAATTTTACTTCTACTTTAAATTCTCCAGGAAGCAAAAAAAGTGGTATAACCTACGGCCACACGTGTAACTTTCATTAGAAGAAATTAGATTATTTTCTCTATTTCCTGAGCACCAAATGGAGGGTTACACCTATTATTTTCATTGTCAATTATTCTGTTCTTTCTGTATTTTAACTGTATTTTAAAGTAAATTTGTATTGACAGGTTACAGGCTAGAAGTTTGAGTTAAATCCCTGAAAAGTCATGGTGAGCCAAAAGAAAATACATACCCTTCATCAATTCTATGGTTTCAGACAACCCTCAGATGAACACCACCACGAGGCTTATTACACAGAGTCCTTTAACAAAATACTTTGGAAAGAGAAACAAAAAAGATTTTCTGTATGACTGTTACAGTCTCTTCAGTTCATTGAGGTCTGTGGACATTTGTTTATGCACAGCTCTCTTAAGGTCCCACCAGAGAATTTCAGTCAGGATGAGGTCTGGACTGACTGGGCTATTGCAACATCTTGATTTTTTTCTTCGTTAACTGTTCTGTTGTAGATTTCCTACTATGCAGAGGATCATTGCCCTGTTGCATGAACTAATTTGGGCCAAGCTTTTGCTGTTAGAAAGACAGGTTCAGATTTCACCCTAGAATACTTTGGTATACAGAGGGCTTTATGGTTGACTGAATGACTGCAAGATGCCCAGGTCCTGTGGCTACAGAACAAGTCCAAATCATCACCCCTTCGCCACAGTGTTTGACAGTTGGTATGAGGTTTTTGTGCTGATTTGCCACAGATCTCTATATTGGTCTTGCTTGTCCAAAGGACAGAAGTCTTGTTCCAGCAATCTTGTGGATTCTTCAGATGCAACTTTACAAATCTAAGCTGTCATTTTCTTTTTAGGGAGAAGAGGCTCTTTCTTGGAAAAACTTTCACACAAGTTCAGGCTTTTTCCTAATTGTATTGTAACAAATTTTAGCACTTAACACACTAACTGAGGCCTGTGGAGTCTGAGATGTAGCTCTTAGTTGGGCTTTTTTGGGCAGGGGAGTTGCCATTTCTCTGACCATTGCACTGTCTGACCTCGCAGTGAATTTAATGGGAAATCCACTCGTGGGAACTGGCAATTGTTCTGAATGTTTTCCACTTGTGAATAATCTCTCACTGCAGAATGATGAACTTCAAAATGTTTGAAAATGGTCTTGTAACCTTTCCCAGATTGATCGGCAACAACAATTGCTTCTCTCAAATCATTCCTGATGTGTTTCCTCCTTAACATTCGTGTTAACACACACCTGAATACCCCAGGCCAGCAAACTGCCAAAGCGTCTGCTTTTATAAATGTCCTCACATGTAGTGATGTGCATTTTTAGCAGCACCTAGCTGCTACGTATCCTCTTAATTTGTCTTTTCTTTTTACCATGACTGTACAAAGGGAATAATTTATAATATTGTAGTATACTAACAACTGATGTTGAGTTTTCAGCTACTCTCCAGTCGTCCAGAGGTACCTCCGTATCCACATCATGTTTTTGTATCATGGGGTATATATAAAGTCAACAGACATTGCTAGCTAACCTAAAATCTGTTTTCTTTGGCTTCATAGAAATGCTACAAAGCTGAATAACACTGTGCTAAGCCAGAGAAGAATGTCTTTCTGTAGCATCAGTCTGGGTTAGTTTGGTGGGGGGTAGAGCTGACATACCGACTTTTAGAATGACAGTCTTTCAAGGATGAGCCATGTGTCCTCCTCAACACATGGAAACTCCTCCGAATCCTTGCCAAGACCACTGAAATTGACAGCATTTTCTAGACTGCCGAGATTTAAGGAGGGATGTCGATACGAAACTCGGCGCACCCCGTTTTGGCAGGCTTGACAAAATCTGTGTGCAACCCTGTCTGTGTGTGTCTGTGTGTGAGTGAAGTGTTAATGACAGTCCTCAGAGGGCCCTCACAGCATCAGATCTGTGTTTTCATTCCCTTGTGGAACACAGTCAGCCTATGGATGCTCACCGTTTGATGTCTTCTGAACCACAGTTCCCACCCACACTAACGTGCGCATGAACACACACGGGCATCATTTCTGCATCTCTCCAGGATATCTAAGAGTGTTTATATACATTATGTATATGTACGCGTCCTGTGTGTTTGCAAATTGTGCGAGTTCTGTCAGAACTTGTGCGTGTGTCTGCATGTGTGCATGCATTAGTGTACGTGCAGGTTGGTCTCTGTGTGTGGTAGCTCCTAATTGGGGATCCGATACAGCTGTCTTGTCTCTCGCATTTCCCTCATTTTCCTCCCTCTCTGCCAGTTAGACTCACACAGACAAACACAGAGGGAGGACCGAGAGTGCAATGCTTCAGAAGTCTTCAAATCCATTCCCCATATGTAGTTTAACATCTTTAGGCACTATGAAGAAATAAAGTCTTGGACCGTTTCCATGATGAAAAGCCAATGTGCTGTGAGTTTAGACGATGGCTTAATGTCACTGAAGTTTGTCTGCCAAAAGAGCTTTCCATGAAGTTTAAATCATAAGCTCCCAGGCTCTCCAGTTAGGTGGCACATTCAGGAGTTGGCATTATAGCAGAAAAGTAATTTGTGTCCATGACAGAGTAAACAGCCACTAGTATAAACAACAAAAAAGAGCTGTCTTTTATCAACTTTTTTTTTGTTTGCTTTTATTAGATAATGCGGTGTGGTGATCTATGTCAGACCAAACTCTAATCTGAGTTAAAAATAGTTTCATCTCCACTTCATCCTAACCACAGTGCTTCAGATCAGACAGTTCAATATTTCATTTAGGATCTTACAAGCAGAGAGTCATTTTTAACATTTAAATAATTTCTATAAGAATTTAAGGCCTTGAGAGCATCAGATCCAACATTATTTGCCCAAAAAGAAGAAAAAGTCATCCAACAGACTTCTTTTGTCTTGAATAAAGCACTACGAGTTGTTCTGTGGTGCCATTAAGTGGTTAAGAAAAAAAAGCCAGACTGCACAATAGCCTGGAAAAGGAATATAGTCGTTTTTAATAACAATATATTGCTGCTTTGACACATCAATATGGAGGCTCAGCAAAAGAGCAGAAGATCTTACTGGACCAATACTGGTGCATGATATATGTAATACAGCTGGTTATTAGTCATGCATTTTTTTTTTTTTTTTTTTTTAACAGTTGCTTTGGTTTAATTCTTGAAATAAAAAAATGAAAACCTTCAAAATATAAGGAGCTGTTTCAATTCTTTGTGAGCATCTGCAAACATTTTAAGTAGAGCCTGATTAATTTATCTGTAGACTGGTAGCTGAGATTTGCCGATGTACCACAAGAAGCACTTCCTCTTCCAGCTGCTACCTCTAAGGCAGGGGTGGGGAACCCAAGGGCCGGTGTCCTGCAGGTTTTAGATCTCACCCTGGGTCAACACACCTGAATCAAATGATTAGTTCATTACCAGGCCTCTGGAGAACTTCAAGACATGTTGAGGAGGTAATTTAGCCATTTAAATCAGCTGCGTTGGATCAAGGACACATCTAAAACCTGCAGGACACCGGCCCTTGAAGCCTGGAGTTCCCTCATCCCTGCTCTTAGGGATGGAACAGTGGATCATTTGCCTCCATCACCCGCTGTCCCAAGCATCCTCCTCTGTCATAAAAACCCCCTGCATATCATTTTTCACTAAAGCCATGAACTTTCTGTGGTCTCTCTTTTCCTCCAGCATTGCAGCTTCACAAGCACCCTTTGTCAAATAAATCCACTATCACTTCTCTAGCCTGCACATGTCCCATGTTCATCTCAGGCTTGCCTCTCTAACTTTATCTCCAAAGCTTTCAACCCGAGTTGTCCCTCTGATATGCTCATTTCTATGTCTATCATTTCTGTGTCGATACCTTGTCCATCCCAGTCACTCCCAGTGAAAATCTTGGAGTCAGCTCTGCCATCTCTAGTTCTGTCTCCTGCCTTTAATTTTTTTTTACATTTACAACTGATCATGTTTTAAAATCGGATAAATAGCAAACAGCAGAAACACCCTTTGAAAAAAATGTTATAAGTGTTGACTCCAACTTCCCTGTTGGCAACACATGTTTGGAACTCTACAAACACAACCAGCTGCTTCAAGCAGGGTCAGGCAGGGTGTAGAGTAGTAAATGAATAATTAGGCATAGTGTTACATGTGTTCTGTGTATCTGAAAAGGAAAAAAGACAAGAAAAAAGGGCCAATATATCAGAATAGTAGATATTGAAATAGATAAATTGAATTCTACATTTAACAAGGAGACAATAAAAAGAAGCCAATATAGGGGAACTCTGATCTCTTTCCAGATGCTGGTAGTACTCTCAGAGTTTGGATTAATTGTCACTTTCCAGGGAATTTTTAGAACAACGTGATAATACAGATATCAAGTATAAGTATAGGTCTTAAAATCCTATTTTCCTCAGGCTCTAGTTTAAACACATTAAAAAAAAAATGACTAGGTACAGGTGTTTACAATATGGTTACAGTTTGAACAATATGGTTCCCATAAAAGATTTCTCTAGCAGCTGAACATTTTTACTCCATAAGTTTTACTCTAATGTATTGAGTAATATCATGGAAACCAAAAATTAAGATGGAAACTCTGAAATGTGTGGACAGAAAGATATTTGTAAGGTTTAAGTTTCATATCCACCAACCACAACAGGAAGCACTTTTTTTTAAGATCATCATCAGCCACACTGCAGGTTTTAACCACAGATTAAGTTATAGATCGATATGCAGACAGACAGCTGGGAATCAAGCGTGAGAGAGAGACAGAAAGACAACAGGGGGAAGTGAAAGCAAGTGAGTGAGAGAGGGAGAAATTGCCCTTGTGCTCCACTTTATATTCCGCTCACGTTCTGCTCTGTCCCCAGACGTTAAAAGTGTGTCCATAGTTTTGGCGACCGGGGGAGTGATTGGAAATGTCAGCTGACAACAGCACTTTTCACTGACACTCTGAGAACTGGCACGGAGACAGAGAGAGAGAGAGGGGAAACAGGGGTGAGGGAGTGAGGGAAGGGCGGACAGGGAGGAAAGGATGGAAGGAGGAAATGAAGAGGATGAAAGAATGGCAAGGGTGTGTGTGATGCTGATGGGAGGTTTGGTACAAACAAAAAAGCCATGGTTGGCCACCAATTATGGATAACACTGAATTAAAAGGATGTTCATGTCTGTATGTGTGCATCAGTGTAAGTACTGTCCCTCCTGTTATTAACTGCAACTGTGCATGAAAGAACGACCTGTTTGTGTGCGCATGCGTGCATATCATGTAAGTGACTGACAGGAAACTGCCACTCAATTTCCAAAAGCTGGAGCAAGTTAGAAACCCAACACTATGATGCTGCCCAACAGCACACGCACCCCTCCCCTCCTCCATGACCTTTCCTAAATGTTACTGGCCACTTGGCACACTGACTGGGCCTCTAATGAAACTTTTATTGGCCCCCATTTTTCACCCCGTTTCTCCAGAACTGCCTCCAGGGCTGAGCTGAAATACGACAGGCTTGAACTGCAGCTGACACACAGAAAGGAAAGATACAGTGTGTGCATATGTGAACGTGTCTTCGCATTTTATTTTTTATCCGTCTTCTCTGTTTCACAAAATCTATACAATCAAATTGATTTTGAGAATATTTAAAGCCCATAGCTTCAAGACAAGCAATCACTATAATTATTAACATACAAGTCACTAATTACATTTGATATTATCGACCCACATAAGCTAAAAGGCAAATAAGAAAAGCAGGTTTAAATTGTTTGCATTACAAAATTTAAATGGTACTAGTATAGAGCTTTTTACTGTAACCCTCCACCAAATCACACACTCAGTCAGCGCATTTTTCCCCCTATACCTAAGCACCTTGTCTAACATTCACACACACATCCTCACTCTGACGGATCTATCAGAGGCAACTTGGGGTTCAGTACCTCACCCAAGGATACCTGGAGCGAGGGAGCGAACCACCGACTTCCCAATTTGTAGACAACCCACTCTACCACCTGAGCCACATTTGGGATATGTAGGGATTAAATGCAAAGGTCCAACTTTTAACACAAAGAAACAATAGAAAGGGACAAAGCTAGATATTGAAGTTAACAGAGTATGGCCCTATTACCTGTCAAGTGTTTCTACTCTTGCAGCTTAAGTAACTGTACTTAGTGATTAATCAGGAAAAAGTACACTACAGTATTATCACAGCCGCTGTTGTGTAGTATTATTCTAATTACAGATAAATTGATATTTTTTAAATTTCTATAATCATTTGCTTTTAACAAATGTGACAGGATCTCCTTAAAAGAAGAAAAGAAGCTTAGAAAAACAAAATCATGCTGAAAAGTTACTGTTTTTACAAAACAGTAATTCTATGTATATTTCTGAACCTAGTCTAAATCTGATTAGGTACTATGATGAGAACCCTGATCTAAAATCTGATCAGGAAACAGCTGCCTAATGGGTTAAAATAAACACTGGGATCAGAGTTTGCTCAGACGTAACAAAGCTTCTAAAAATGAAAATATGCCTTCATCAGTTCCAATGGCAATCTTCTAAATCACTCTAGATATAGCCATTACTAAAATATTCAGATGTTTATCAAATATAGCTGCTGTATTATACTGCTCAAGTCATCAAATTTTAGATTGAACTGGTAATTTGATGCAATTACATTTCACACAGCTCATTTATATTACTATTAACATGGAATGTGGACTGATCCATCATATTGTCATCCATGTGAGAAGTAAATCTTTGTGTGACTGAGGAGTTTCAAACCTCCACCGATGGACAGGAGGATTATTTATCTATCCTTGTGTGCGTAGATGACGCAGGGCAGAAAGGAGCGGATGGGCTAGGCCCAGCTGGGTTGTGTTTTTTCCTCTGAGGAAGCAGAGAGGAGGAACACAGGGGTCAAGAGCAAACTGTTGATACCCATTATAAGCTCCTGTCACACTCACGCAACACTAATTACCACAAGCTGAACTAAACTGAACTGAGCGGGAATGAACTGAACTCAGCTGTACTGAGCACGTTTAATGCATCTGCAGAGTGAAGGCAGGGACAGAGAAGGAGGAAATAGAACTCACGGCTGGCAGAGTTTGATGAGGTCCTGGTCGGTGGTAGCAGGCGGCAGGCCTCTGATGTACAGGTTGGTCTTACTAAGTTGCTCCACTAGCCCTCCTCCCTGACCTCCACCTCCTCCTCCTGTGTTGCCAGGGCTGGGTGGAGCCATGGGTGGAGGGGGAGGGGCATAGGACTGCTGCAACGACAGAAAAACATGCAGAAAGGCAAACGTCACATTAGGTCTTTATTGTTATTTTTGGTGTCACATGAATCATGTATTTGATAACACCACAAAAAAAGTACTTCACTCCAGATTCCGCTCCTCAGCTTTAGCCCCCCCTAAATTCCATCTACCAATCTCACATCCACATCTTTTCCTGTCCCAATTATCTCTTGATTCTAGAGGAAGTACATAAAATTAGAAAAGCAGGAGATCTGAAATTATGCCTTGATGTTCATGGTACCCAACCACTGGAGCTTGCCCGAATAACAATAGCATGCTGTGCTGAATCTTCGCATCAGGTTCTGCACTTAATGACAAGGCAGTAGGGACTTCCTTTCAGCGCTGACTGGAGTGTAAAGCTGCAGTGCCTTCTACATTGATTTAGATAAGGAAATGTTTCAAACCATCGATCATTTTCATGAAAAGCAGGTTTGTTTATGTGTATGTGTACAAATCAGCAAACATTAAAAGCAGCACAAATTGCTTTCTGGTTGTTTAACCTTAGTTACAATGCAAGCAAATGTAGACCAGAAAAGTGAAAGATATTCAAAACACATTTCTTGTAATGCAAATAAGTATCAAGCCACTGTCAGGCATTTCTAAGAAAGTCTTAAAGCAAACACCGCTATAATTTGTATTAATAAATTTATGCCATGGGTGAACCGAGCAGGCTGTACAGCATTTAAATCAAGCAAGGCCCTTTTATCACCTTTAACTTACTCAAACATTTCCTATTGGCCTCCACTGTCCAATTACACAGCTCAATACTGACTAAATGGCTTAATAAGATGACCATTTCTGGCAGGGAGAAGAGCAGTGCAAGGATTAATGAGTGCCTGGCACTGAAGGCACACCCACCCCTGCCTGCCCGCTGCCTTAGGCAAACTATTAGGTTAAGTTTGGAGGAAGCAAACGAGCTTGATGGTTCATATGACAGCAGCATTCAAAACACTCCGTCTGCTGCCTTGGAGGAAAACAGCTACACTGCAAAGATGTGTAGTCCCAGCGTTGGTTCCGCTGTTGGAAAGTGGATAGAACAAGTTCAAGAAGCTGCTGCAGCTTGACATGATCACAGCGCAGCAGCACTGTGTGCTGTAATGGCGAGAGAATGAGAGACGGGGAGAGAAAGGATAGAGACAGGTAAGGAAAGGAAGCGTGTACATACTTAAGGAGAATCCTGTATTTGGAGTTGTGTGTGAATATATATGCACAATTGCAAGGAAGCTTGTGGGAGCTTGTGTGTGCGTGCACGAGTGTGAGCCGGTGTTTGTGATAATGACAGGCTGTCACCACAGAGCAATGTGGAGCCTGAGCCAGCTCTGATATTAATCCATTACCTGTATTTTCTCTCAGCTGGTGCACAAATCCTAACACACACTCAGACGCATGCTAGCAGCTCAGACAGACAGCGCTAACAGGATTCAACACATGTATGGAAGACACGCAGGAGTAAAAGGAGAAGGCGCTTATGTCATTTACAGGCCAGCACCTCACACCAGCCGCCAACAACGAGCCTGTGCACTTCAGCTCAAACACAAACAAAGTGCAGAGGTGAAAGAGAGGCTATGCTGGGTAATACTTCAGTTTAACAGCTGGGACAAATAATACTCTGCATTACCAGTGTCTCTCACATTTGCAGTTTGATGTTTTTTCCTGAACTTCAAATTAGGGCTGTGCCATACATTTTTCGCAATAACACCGACACGAATTTTTACATGATAATGTCGAAAAGATGTCATATCCTTGCTGTAGCAATGCCACACATTTACATTTACCAGTGCAATGAATGAAACAATCCCAGGCATATCTGAGAGAAAGAATCATTTTTAGCTACTAAAAAGGAAGCCATTTCAATCCCCTCCAAAGCAGCACACTACTTTGCAAAATATGCAAGAAAATTGTTCCTGGTAACGCAGGAACAACAAACGAGTTTCACCATTTGAGGGAAAAACACATTGAGTACAACAAGGCTACATTGGAGTCGATACTGATGTGCGACCCAAATGTTAAAAAAAATGACCCAACCAAGCAAGCTGAACTCCAAATGACATGATGGGCAAACAGTGAATGCAAATTACTGACACTGTTAAATGTTGAAAAAGCAGAACTTTAAACAGCTTCCCAGGTATAAAGTATTTTTCAGTTTTACTATGTGAAAATATTGAGCAGGTTCCTGAAGAGTTTATTGTTCAGCTAAAGTAGCTGGGCTACTTTTGCTCATGCTGTGTCACCCCTGTTGAATTAGAATGCTGCTGCTACCGGTCCTCATTTCATTAGTATCACACTTTGAATTAGGTAGTGTGTCATCAATGACAATAACTCACAGGAAGACGATGGAAAATGCCCTTCATTTACTTACTGCTGCTCTCACGCTCCAAACATAAAGATAAGATAAGATAAGATAAGATGACCTTTATTAGTCCCACAGGTGGGAAATTTGTTTTGTTACAGCAAAAGTGCAAAGTTATGTAGCAGAAATTAGAAAACACTGGAATGCAATAAAATACAATAAAATAAAATAAAATAAAATACTATATACAATAGAATAAAATAGAATAGAATAATATATACAATAGAATAAAATAGAAATACAAATACTATATACAACTGAGTAGGAAAATACAGAAACAACTTCGTCAGAAGAAGAATTGCACGTATAGCAGTCACCATTCACCATTTTTTCTACACCATCGGCATCGTTTTTGAAATATCGCGTTATACACTTTGAGTCTACATCTCCAGCCTCTACTCCTAAAGCAGCATTCACTGAGAAAAATATTGATACTGGCTCAACAACTTCGTATCAGTCACTTCAAACACAAAAAACAGAACTATATATTCCACTAAAATGTGCTAAATATAATCAATTCCTTAATTAGTATATCTGGTTGACAGGATATAATTGCCTTTATATTTTTGAGTCGTAGACAAACGGTTTCACAATTTCAAACTTTTTAAAATTATGACTAAGAAATTATGGTCATTTTACACCATTTTTGACAAACAAAAATAAACAATGATTAGAATAAACAATTCACGTGAGGTCTGTCATAAGTGTGCTTTCTCAGGACGTTTTATAAAAGTTTATTGTATAATGTGTCACTGTTAGAAGAAAGAAAAGCATATCTTTTTTTCCTATGTGGTGTCTGCAATCATCATATTGGAAACCTCACCGCCTCAAAGCCTGAACTGTGCCGCGGACCGACTCGATATGAGCCTTTCAACAATGGGTTTGTTTACCAACCTCCTCGGAAAGATAACACGGACACATGGTTGATGGGGAGTGTCAGACACATAAAAGACACCGGGCTGAAATCTTAAGGAGAAATATCACAGGGGTAAAAGCTATACACGCTTAAGATAACACACTGCACACCACTGCATGGTAAACACAATATAAGCTCATGAAGCAAACCCGACTGTTAGACTATTAACAAACATGCACACAGTTAGCCTTATCTTTGTACATTCATTTCATTACACTGTGATCTGGAGCAGAAAGAGTCTTTCTTCACTCCAGTACACAGATGTCCAGGTATGCACAAATGTACAAAACCTCTCCCCTTCCCCTCGTGTTGCTGACACAACACACACACACAAACCTGATCAAAGGCCTTGCCCAGGGAACCTCTTTCAGCCAATTTGTGCAGCTGTCAGGGTTGGGCTGATAGTGAGCTGTGTATGTAATGTGTCAGAGACTGTGATAGGGAAATCCTTTGAAACATTAAAATCGTTCCGTCTCCCACTCTCTCTAGCATTCACACTTCCTCCTCTCCTCTCTCCCTCTCTCACTGTCAAACTCAACTCCACCATCGCTCCGTCTCTTGCTCTTATCATCTCCATCCTTCCCCTTTCCCATATGCTTGCTCTATATTTCTACCTCTGTGCTTCCCTCCCTCCTTGCTTTCATCCAGTTTCTCTCTTTTAAGGATTAGTCTGCAGTTGCTGTGTGTGGACTGAAGGCTGCCTCTCAGCTGGTATTGTTGACACACTTAGTACAGTGGAGCAGTTCTCACACTGGGAAAAAGGCTCAGAGGCAGTGACACAAACTGTCACACAAGGCAAACAGTCACTGGGATTTTTGCAGATTTCATGCACAACTGAGTCCTGAAACACAAACGTGCCGCGAAATATTACTTTGGTGTGACGCACATGCATGCTGCTGACTACCTGGTGATGTACATTTCAGAGCAAAAGCAGAGGAATTATTATGAAGTAGTTACTTTTTTCAAGACACTGACCGTCCATCGGAGGTCCAAAACTTATGAGGACATAAGTTTTGAACTTAATTGTATTTTACCTGAAAGTAATAAAATGACAGATTTCTGTAATTTTTAAGTCCCAAAGAGTCATGGTGACAGATCTCTTTAATTTACTATAGTGCCATTTCTTTATCATGTAGGAAAACAGACATCGAAGTGGGCTGTATGTGGCCCACAATGGAAAATGAGTCTGGCATCCCTGACCTCCTTATGTGCAGGAGATCCAGCTCTGTCATGTACCTGCTGAGATCAACCCCACTTTCAGCTCTGTTACTCTATTGCTTTCTACTGCGGACTTCAAGAATAAAGTTCTGTATCATTTACATTTTTAATGCACTTTAGACTCGCGTTGTCCATATTTGCATGGTTTTATTGAACACATTTGCTTGCTTTGTGAAGATGCAGGAGTATGATTACTATTTGTGTGCCTAACTGTCTCACAGTACATGTGCTAGCATTGATCTTTATTTATGCTCATCATGGTAATGATATTTCACGCTAGTCCTTGCATCTAGCAAATAAATAGATAAAAAGCAAATGAGATCAACTTTAACAATAAAAATTTGTTGCATTTTTTTTTTTTTTTTTTTAAAGTGTGATGTGAAGATGCCTCAATCAACCGCATCAAGGTTGAATTTTACTCAAGAAAAAAAAGATCCAGGAATATTTACTTGCTCCAGCTACTGAACTCTGGTCATGGCAGTAATTCCTGCAAAATAACTTATTTCATTGTACTCTGTAGACTTTTCCCATCCACCCACCCAAATCTGCCAATCTCCACTTCCCCTCTACTGTTTTGTTTTAGGAATAATTTAAACAGAATACATTAAACTCAACAGTTCTTTAACTTCTAAACAATGAATAGCTACTGAAAAGTCTTGTATGTGCAGATGTGTCTTTGTGATGGTCAAGCTTATCTCCAAACTTATCTGCAACAACATTAGGGGAAGGGGGGAAAAAACAAACTAAGTATAGATGTGGGTGAGGGTATTGCACAACATTGCATAGGGGTGAACTCTGGATGACATGAGGGAAGAAAGAAAAAAATAAGAAACTATAGAAGAGGAAAGGCTGATAAAGAGCGTTAAGTAAGAAAGGATAAGGGTAAAGCCAAAGATACATGCGACAAAGGAAAGAGGCGGACATGGGAGAGAGAGAGAGGGTTGTTCTGACCTCTTCTGATGCTTCCTGAAACAGAGGAAAGAATGCAGGCTATTTTTGGGTCCAGTTCTAAGATTCTCTCTTACTCACTGTGCCTCTAAACACAGCAGCGGAAGGGTTTAAGGAAGCGCTTATGAATACAGTACATCCGAATGGAAACATGGCACCCAATATACTGTCCTTGTTTTGATATTACACAAGCAGCTAAATTAAGCCTAGGCTAGTGCTTCTGTCAGTATGCCTGAAAAGACAACAAATCATCTTTTCAGGAATTCATAAATGTGACTTGATTGTCAAACTATTGTATCCAGGCTTTGTTTCCTTGGAAGATGTGACTTCAGGGTGCAGCCGAATATTAAAGCTCTACACAGACTGCTTTACATTGTTTTTAATGAAGGAAAAGAAAAATAGCACATTTACTGTAAGTTAGGGGAAGCGGAGAAGACTGCAGAGAGTTCAGTTAATGCTGTGCACAGGTATAAATAGTCTTCTTGGAGACAAGCCTAATGATATCCAATACAGGATACTTGCTTGTTTCCAAGTTTCAAGCTGAGGAATGTGTAGGCAAGAGGTATAGCCTAGCCTGTGATTAGTCTGGAGAGTAAACGATACGTCTGGATAAATCACACCGTAGGGTTATTTAATAAAACTTACTCAATGAGCAGCTGAGTTCCTAGAAAAAGAAGATCTGCAGTCCTTTGTCCTTACATGAGGCTCAATCTTAATTCAACAGATGGTCTACATGCTTTATTAAGGAGAAAATACGGAGTTAAACAGTCAAAGTGATAACTGGGGTCAGGATCAACACAGTACAAACAAGAAGCACTCCAAGAGCACAAACCCAAACCAAGGCAGCTCACCCTCTGGGCAGTATTTACTTTTAAGGGAATAGTATTATACTGTTATCTTTGTTCTACTAAAAGTACTTTAGGAAGTGCATAGTACAGTTAAAAAAAAACAAGTGCAAAGTGCAGGCTTTTGTTATTTGCCCTTTTGAAACCCATTTTAATCTACTCCATAAATTTTTGAAGACTATTTTATGATTTTTATTATTGGGGCTACAGGACATGTGTAGCATTTATTTTATTGTTTATTAAAATTATTTCCAATGTTTTATCATAAATATCAAATGCAAAAAGATTTTGATCACAAGTCTATTATACTGAAAATAAACTTATTCAAGAACAATGTAAATGTAACGTAAGTAAACTGTTGACTTTGTATGACAAAGTCATACTAAAATACTCAGAGTATCCCACACCAAAATGATCTTGTCAGTCTGTAAACCTATTGTCATTTTAAACAGCCCTATATAGCATTGTCATCACATGGACCTTCAGATCGAGGTTCAGAGATCCAGGCTGTGGCACCCATACACGTGCAGTATTGTGCCAATGTCTGTCATATCAGACCAACCATTATATTTTATAATTGTAATACTAAACCTAACCATACCCTTTGAGCTACCATAGCATGATTATTGTAATTGAAGGCTTCCTAAGTTCAAAGGCATGCTCAGGCCAAAATAACTGGTTATCATGTTTTACTAGGGTGTCTGCAAGTTTCATCAGACTACATCTAAGATCACTGTGAGGTCAGTCACACCGAAGAGTTTCACTTTAATTAAAACAGAACGTGAGCCAATCAAAACAGTCTGACCTATTTAACTTGCTGCCAAAGCAAACGTGCAACAGGAAACTGCAGCAAGGTGTTTAATATATAGACTGTTTGCTTAATATATAGATGCAGAATATTAGACTTAAAAATTATGCTAAAAAATTGCTCATATTTTCATGAAAATGTTTTCGTTGTCTAAATGATAAAAATCTCAAAACCTTGTTCATCTATCATTATATTTAATCTGCTGCCACTTCTTTTTTTAGCTTTTCCCTTTCTCCAGTCTCCTCAGCTACCACCTTCCCATATGAATCCTTCTCTACTTCTCTCAGCCTCCTTAGAAGATCAAGGTCGTCAAGGTTGCTTCCCAGTGGAACGGCATGTTCCAGCCTTTTACCTCTCCCTCTCTCGTTAACATCAGCAACAGCAGCATCAACAACACTTGGGCTGTCATAAACATGTTGCACAAACATCCCAGGAGGCATGCAGTTTGGACTTTGTGCTCACAGGCCTGGTGGGAGATAAAGAGATGATGGAGAGAGACTGTGGTAGGTTGCTGAACTCTGAGCGAATTCCTGCGGCTGTGTTTTTGAGAAGGTCATGGGGAGGGTAGTGGGTGGGTGGGTCGAGGAGGGGTGGTTCAGGCTATCTGTGCATATACAGGGAAGCTGTGACTGATTCAAACTTGTATTAGGCTGCCCGCTATTGTTCTGGAGACCAAGGCTGAGTCACCGTTTGTGTTTGGGGTTATGGGAAATGTTGAAAAACACAAACATGGGGCACTTCATCTAAATGCATTTGCATCTCAAGTCAGACAGCAATTCACTTGGAAAAAGGTAACCCTAAACACAGAGTAATGTGTAACTGTAACAATGGTGGCACAGTGGCTGACCAATTTCGCACCATTAAATTACAGCAAAGAAATCACAAAGTTGAAAGGCATCTTTGAGCCTTCCCAAGTGTTTTCTATTAAACAGCCAGCATCCCTGCTATTCTTTGTCAATTGTGCACCTTACCATTACCAGCTGTTAAGTAATACACCCAATTGGTGGCTAAGCAAAACATAGCATGTGAATATCAGTGTGGACGATGGACTTTTTTGACCTGCATCTGATGTTTTTGGGTTTTGTTTCTTTGACTGTAATCAGGTCTTAACATTTTTAGCTGCCCATCTTAACCCCATATTTATCAAGCTGTAGCCATAGCAACAAACCTGCCATCATAACCACACCTTATCATGTACACAGGCACATGAATTGTACATCAACAAGAATGCACTTGCACTGTAAATATGCTGGAAAGACATGCAATATGGCAGCTGTCTAAATAATGGAGTTATGCAACAGCGTATGCCTCAAAGAACAGAGGCTGGAACATTTTCCCAACCTGTGTGATCTTCTGCTGTATGTAACAGAAAATGGGTGCATACTGCTGTGACTGCTTAAAATGAAGGTAGTTTATGAATTCTGGGTGTCAGAACATCCAAAAAATATATCTGGCCAAGCTGGTGCTTCCAAAAGCGAACAAGGAATTTGTTGGTTGGTGGTTAATGGCTAGCATATAGTATGCTCAGATTTGGCAACACTGTCATTTTCCTTCAGTAGTTTTCATTTTAAGACAGGCAGGTACTGCATTTCCCACCAAATACATCCTGTAGGTGCGGTGCACACATTGGCTCAGATTCAAGTCCTTGATCAAGCCATATCCTTGCATATGTGCCATCTCTGCTGTCTGCTACAATCACAGCAACTTTCAAATCCAACTACAAAAAAGGTTGACCTTGTATGCTTTTTCTAAAGAAAACCCTTCCTGAGTGACACCCAAGAAAAACATTCCACTACATTATACTTCAAAACCCACCCAGATGATTTTATCTCCACCTCTCCGAGCACATTTCCCCTCCAAAAAAAAAAAAATCTCATTCTACATTCTTCCTTCTAAATTGCATGACCTCTAGCATACAAGTTACAAAAAGAGGAAAAAAAACATGCATATTGAAGAGGCGCATTGCACAAAGCTCTTTTATTATGTATATTTATGCAAATTCAACGTTAGTTTATTCAAGAAAGTCTCTCTCGCTCCTCTCATTGCCCCCTGGTCAGTGTTTCAATCCGGCAGTATGTATGAAAAGTGGTGGCAGACAGGGTTGGTGAATCATGAATGGTTTAAAACAGACTTCTACAAAAAGGAAAAAAGTGCAGAAGTTTCACTGATCTTCAATGACCCCCCTTGAAGTTTAAAATTAAGCAATATAAAATATTGCAGAGCTCCATCTGTAGGAGTACCTCTTTTTTGTCACCGCTAATAAACTCTGGATGTCTCCTGATAAGGTGAACTGTGTATTCCATCTGCAGCTTATCATCCTGCAGTGATTCTATCCGTCTTTATCTTATCGCCTACTTCTTGCATATTAATAACCTCATCCTGCCCCCCACCCCCCGTCCCTCACCTCTTCACTGTTCTTGTCAAACATTTTCCTTCAACATCTTTTTTCTTTCTTTTTTTTTTAATCTTTCCCTTTCAACTTTCTGCTCTCCATTCCTCAGTTTCCAACACCCTCTGCCCTGTCCCGTTTTCCTCATCCATCATCTCGTTCCCTTCCGTCTCATCTTTCTTCCTCATACCCACACTCTTCCTATCTGCTGCCCCCTCCCCTCCAGCACCATGCAGGAGATTAAAATATGAGGAAACAATCAAGCTCTGGCTCATTAGCATATGAACGGGAGGCCGACAGGCAACTGCAGACACGACGACTGAGCCCTGGAAATCCACCGCAGAGCTTTTTTTTTTTTTTTTTTTTTTAATCCCAGGAATGACTTTTTACCGTATTTTGTTGAATGAGACAGAACAATCCTCTGCCAGTCTTTTCAGGCAGTCAAATTACCATCAGAATAAGAGGGCATAAGAATAAGACAGAATGCTTATATAGCGTCAGGTCAAAGAATGGAGACTATAGAATAAGTGTGCAGACAGAATAATGTCTCTCCACAGCAACAATGAGAAGCTGAAAAGATAGGATTTGGTGCAGGCCTGTGTTTGTGTGTATCTGCATGCATCTCAGTGTACAGACTGGTGTGTGTTGGGTTCATCATCTTACAACAATAAGAAATAGTGCAATAAGAATTATCGTCCAGTAATTCCCCAACATACAAGCGTGTCTAGGCTTGGGTGTTGGAGGTGGTCTACTCTCATTAGTGAATCAATTAAAATGCCAAATGCAGCAACATCAGAGGTGGGGACATACAGTACATCGAAAAATGCAAGGCAACAGAATAGTAACTTGTTACATTATTAAAGCAAAAAAAAAATTTTTTAAAAAGGTATGTGCGCATATTCAAGACTGTACAGATCTGTGAAAAAGGTGGATTTTATAACGAAAAGGTTTAGATTCACTAGCCCAAATTGCTTAAATTAAGTTAAAACAGACATTCCAATTTACTGCATGCCACAATACTTGATTGAAAAAAATAATAATCAGCAACTGTTTTCTAGCTGGCTACAATTAAAGTCACCATTGGTGCTGACAAATCTCGCTCTCTGTCATAGTCTGCACTGGTCATCTGTCATTTTTCTGTAATACTAACATTTGCTGTTCTGAGGAGGATAGGGTGCAGGTCTCCATGTTCCTGCTCTTCAGCCTGCACACCTGTCCCCCATTATTCTGTCACCTGCTCCACCACCGAGCCTCTGCCAGATTGTTGTCCTACCGAGCAGTAATCAGACTTCTCTATGGCTCTAAGCAAAACCCGAGTATCTCCCATGCTAACCCCCTTGTGTTTCTCCTCCAGTGATTCCTCTGTGGCTGAATAGTAGTTACAAATCCAATTTCACTCACCTGTTTCTATTGGGCTGGTCTGCCTTCTCTGGGAAAACTTGGTCAAATACTAAGACTCTGGACTCACCTGCCTCCTTACACTCAAACCCTGACCAGTGGCTCCTCCCACAGCTCACCTCACATCACTCCCAAGTAAGACCTCACAATTTAAATGTGAATCAGCCTTTTTGCTCACAGTTTTGGACTCACTCATACTTTGGACTGGCTCATCTCCTCTATCTCAGGACTGCTGTCCCGAGTTGCCAGAGACTCCTTCCCATGCCCATCCTGTTTAACATTCCTTTTCTGAAGACACCTGTTGTGCCAGTAAAATCTGTGAACTTTGAGCTTTTGTCTCCTGGGTTCTGCTTAAGTGTCCATTTTATAGTTACTCCTTTCATGGTCACGACATTCTCCAGCTGGCTGAAAAGTGCTTTGAAGTCCCTCCCCGTCTGCTAAGGCGCCAACATGGCGCCAACATCCAGGTACTTGTGGTGTACTGCATGTAGTTTAAGTGCATCTATGCCCTTAAAATATCAAAGGTTTTGAAGTATGTGCTTCTGTAGACAGCATTGTAAAGCTAGCTGCTCAGCCATGCTTCAACACAATATGGTACTCTGCACCATCATCTAGCAAACATCCTAGAAGATGAGGTTATGTTTTACTACCTTCTGTTGAGGAATAAAAGTTTTAAAAGTAGCACAAGCTAAGCAAGTGGCATCCATGTTCTTAACCACGTATCCTATTTTGGGTCATTCTCCCACCCACCCTTCTCTAGTTTACCAAAAAACACAACATCTCTGAATGCACAACATGTCAAACCTTGAATTAAAAGTGCTACAGCTGCTCAATATGCATGAAAATCTCAGGAATTTCCCAGCACCTTGTTGATTCTGCCATAAAGAATTAAGGCAGTTCTGAAGTAAATAGGGCTCCAGCACTAGCCTCCTGTGACAACTAAAGTGGTTGGTGAATGTAAATCTTCAAGGGTGCTGCAGGATTTACCTGTAGGAGCAGTGATGCAGCATCAACGCACCACTAAATCTATGCAGTATTGGCTATTGACATAACAAGGTTCAATAAGCTCCTCCACTTCAGATTCCCCAGGTCTGATTTAAATACACTTATCTTTACCTTTTGTTCTCTCTGGGTCACCGACCATTTATTAGCCGCTTCCTTCCTTCCTCCACTATGTCCCTCGCTCTAATTAAATTCCTTGATCAAATCTGAGAGGGGCAAATATTCAGGGAATGAGAGAAGACAGAGAGGTGGGAGGAATGGGAAAATTGGTGGGATAGAAGGATGAAGAAATCAGAGTGTGAGAAACGGGAACATATTTAGTGAAATCTGCCCTCTGTGAGATCAGATGAACATATTTAGTGAAATCTGCCCTCAGTGAGATCAAATGATGACCTGAGTGCCGAGTATATAGAGGCAGAGCAAAACTCTGATGTACATGGAGTGAGTTAAGCTTAATAATTTTACACCAGGGACTCTAATTCAAAAATGCACTTTAATGTTGAAATGAAAATCACATTTTAGAGTCAACTGCCAAATCAAAACACATCTGGATAATGATGAGCAACTATGACGAGGGGATGTCGCAGAATTTTCCACAGGAAATTCCATTAGCTGGAATACTGAACGGCAACATGAAGTGGTGTTTAATACATTTATGCTTGTGAAGCATTTCAAGTCTCATGTCTTTTGTTATTGTGAGAGATGGTGCACAGCATCTCACGTCTGCAATTCAGAATCCAGGACTGAAGCATTCACAACAGAAAGACAGGGTTCGTCCATTTATTTAAAAAAACAGAAGCTCAACAGAAATAGCAGTCAGTGTATTCACATTAAATAATAACCCGACACAGTGTTTGGATTGATTTAAAGGCCTGATCAAATTACCTGGAAAAGGTTAAAAGTATCCATTACTGACTAACATGCTTTTGCTATCGAACACAGGGAGAAAAGGAGAATGCAACAGAGCTGCATAGAGCAACAATCTTACCCAACTGTATCCCGAAGGCATCAATCTACCTAAAGACTCAGTAAGGGGGAAAAAAATACAACACGAAATACACATATGATGTAAAATTGCAGCTCTAAGGACACTCAATTTCAAGACCAAAAAAAAAAAAAGCCTGCCACAATCTTTTGTAGGTTGCACAAAGACTTTAAGTTTTAAGGACTGAAATGTAGCAAATAAGAACAGGAGCAAGGAAAGGCAAACACAAGAAAACGAAAGGGAAGCAAGTCTGATAAAAGTGTATGAACACTGGAGAGAAAAGGAGGAGGAAAAAAGACATGAGAATAGCAAAGGAGGAAAGAAAGGCCACCAGAGGGGTCACTTCTGCTGTTAATAATTTATCCTTTAAAAACCAGTGTGAGGCTTTAATTGGTGCCGTGGCTAATCCTGAAACACACACACATACACACACACCTCGGGGAGCCTCTTAGCAGCTGTGCTCCAGCTAAATTGGCTACAGTGTAGCGGCGGCAGCAGCGAGTTCCCTCCAGGTATAACACAGTCAGCCAAAACAGCAATATCAGGCCTGCCAAGCCCGTCTCATAAATCTGGGCGTGACACTTCTCACTGTCTCACGCTCGCTGTCACGCTCTCAAAAGAAATCTTACGGCAAATCAAAGCGACAAGACGTTAGTCCCTTGGTATGGCTGTTAGCTAGATAAACACTCAGTTCACTTCAGCTGTAATCTGCATTTAGCTTAGGCAGAAGATGTTCTGTACAATGTAGGAGCCTTTCTGCATGACTTGGATTAAAGTCATTCATTTGACGATTTAAGGCTCGACTTAGTGCAGATCAAAATGACAACCTGTGAATCGAATTAGCCTTTTCAGACTGGAGGCTTCACTACAGTTTAAATAACTAAGTGATAATATAAACAATTATTATTATTATTATTATTATCATTATTATCATGTCATAACCAAATCAAAGGTTGTTTAAAGCTGTTTTGTTTAAACTCTGAGAAGGTATAACTGAGGGAAAATAAGATGCTAATGCTGTTATTTATGAGTTATTTATTTATTTATGCACTTAAACTTCCTCCAAACAAAGAAGAAAAAAGTGAAATGTCATGCAAAGCATTTAACATCATCCCTTCCAACACTGCCTTTGCCTAGGGACTCTGGCAGTATATCCCGGTCTGAAGGGCCATGGGAAAAATGGGAAAAGTCCTTATATCCAACCATCACACATCAGCTCTGCAGGCATGATAAGAACTTTGGCCGTGAGCTCATCCAAAGGGGAAACCCTGCTGCCTGTATCATGTCAAATCGCATACGCCAAGATTCTTCCTTAAAATTTAGACATTCAGCTAAAAAGCACAGGAAACTGGAGACTTTTGTCCTGTCCTGCTCTCTAATTGTTCTTCTTTTACTGTTTGCAGTTGGCACTTTTCTTTACTGTCCATATAAAGAAGCCCAAAACCCTCACAGAGCAAAGATTTAAATGTGGTTGACTTTACAGATGTGGTCTAAGACATGATGTCATTTAACACAACTCGCTTCAAGTAAGTTACACCAAAGACCAATGCCAGCTCACCATGGACTACTCACTTGATTTTCCTCTAAGTTGAGCTGTATCTCACATGCCTCTTCAGGTGACAGTGACAGCTGACAGCAAAACATGGAAATTCTCCACCATTTCATCTCATCCCTAATATTCCAGGAAACAACCTAGAATACAATATTTTACACTGTCAAATATTAAATGCTTTTCTCAAAGGCAAGTGGATCCAATAGCACACGGTACGTATCCAGCATGCACCACTCCATAAGCATAAAGATTTCACTGGCTGTCACCTGCGCTGCTGCTCAGCAAAACGTTAATCTGTCACAGCAGCTGATGCCACATTAAATCTAAGAATCAGATGTTACTAGCAGTGAATTTGTGAATTTGAGATGATGCATGACAGCATGCAGTTACTGTGGTTTTACAATAACCCCTGGTGCGTCACCTCACAGTCTGTGTTACCGTGAATTGCATTTCTACCTTGAGAATTAGATTTCCAAAGTGAGATAAAAACTAGCCCAAGAGTTGCTGGAGTCCAAAATCACCCAGACAGCAAGGTTATCAGCCAGACCCCGGCACCATGAGAATACATAGTGTCTCCCAAATCCTATTGTACCATGAAATGTCACAGCACATTAACTACAAGAGGGATTACCCTTCCTTGAAAGTAAAAGAGGGAGGGAGCCATTGAAAGGAGATAGAGAAACAGAGGGTGCCTGGGAATGTGTATGTGAACACATGCTGTTGCATTCAGGTAAGTATGGGGTTATATATATACATATATATACATATATATATATGGGGTTATATATATATATATATATATATATATATATATATATACATATATATATATATATATATATATATATTGCTATAAATGTTTTCCCTTATTAACACTTTTCTGTCCATCGACCAGTCCATCTATAGTTTCCTCTCTTTGCTCTACTTTTGTGCCACTGGACACGATAATCTCTAGATCATGATTTGGCTTTGCTTATGAATTATGTACACACACTCACAGACACATGCACTTGCACACAAAGCTTATCTATGGCTGGGAAGTTGTGCTAGGTTGGCAGACTGAGCCCAACAGCTTGTGGCAATACTTTGGAAAAAAGCAAAAGTCTGTCTCCACTGCTTTGTCTCTGTTTTGCCACTCCTCTTTTGTCAGCCCCATTTTCCTTCTGTCTGAGTGTGTCACTCAATCTGTAATTCAGCTAGACTTTATGTCTCTGGTTGACTGTTGTAAAGTCCAGATTGTATGTTTTGAACTCTCTAGGACTGTCTTTCAGCTTTCCGCCTGACATGTCTCGGAAGAGGGAAAAAAAGAAGAAGAAAAGAAAAAAAGCACCATATACCACTCTAGTGCACTGACAATACAGAGAGATGCACAATGAGATTCCTATACCAGAGTGACAGTAGATCTTTAAACCAAACAACTCTCTTCATATAAGATTATCTTAAAGGCTCTACATATTTTACATCCTCCCTTTCTTTCCCTGACTTCGTTATTTTTGCCTTTGCACTCCTCCTTAATCTAATCCGATTATTTGCTTCACTTTTCCTCAGCTGTTTTGCTTTAACTTTTTTTTGACCCAGAATCCTCTGCGGACGCTTGAACTACCACACACTTCCAGGCTAACTAACAACTCTCCTTTTTCACTTTAGCGTCTTAGTGTCTTTTAGTGTCTTTTAAAAAGAAAAAAAAGGAGGGAAAAAAAGGAACCGGTAAAGAGATTTCATTTGTTTTCAATAAACAGGATGACGAAGACCTGATTTTCACAACATGTGTTGGAGGAAGTAATTCACTGTAAGATTTCCAAGAAAGACTTCTTTGAGCTTGAAACTCCCAAATTCCTCAGACAGATTGATTACAAATGAAAAAAATTCAGGGCTATTGTTGTCCTCGCTAGGACTCGCTGACCACAAAGTGTGTAATAGTCTGAGGGGTGAGCACACTTATTACGATACGGTGGGATGGCGGGACTTCACGCAGAAAGCAACTGCTCTCCATGAAGAATACTGGTGCCTGACTGCAGTTTGCCAACGTTCCCATTGACAAGCCAGAATGCTGTTGGAACAATATTTTGTTTCATTTAAAATGAGATGCATTCTGTTTGAAGAAAGAAAAAAAAATCTAAGCATAATAACATCATTCTATCTTTAAACTGAATCAAAATGTCAGGACATCTGTCCACTAGACAGAGTGCCAAGCAGAAGGACAACTTCAGCACTCAAGTTATTTTACCAAAAGAACTGTACAGGAAGAATAATGTGCTATTGGGCAAGTCAAAGACCTTATTCCAACTTATGTGTTGTGGAAGACCCTAAAATTCATAGCAGGACACCCACCAACTGTATCACTGCAGTATGTTCCTAAGGTCTTAACTTAACCCACCCACCCTTATAAGCAGATCTGTTCCTTACTATGCAGTCACAGTCACTGTGCCGTGTAAAAAGAAATATCCATGAGTGGAATACAGTGACTTTTTGAAAATAATCTTTTGGATGAACTTACTGCAGTGCAAGAGGATTGGTAGCAGTTTCACCTCTGTATGCTTCGTATTTAATCCACTTTGGTCCTATTGAGATTAAAAAACAAAAGGCCTAAGTGCATGAATTCATCAGTGTGATTTTTTATTATTATTATTTTTTTTAATAATAGGAAGCACTCTAAACTAGCTTTAAAAAGAAAAAAAACATTCTGCTTGTTTCAGACTGAAAACAATATCACCAGCTTACAACTGTATTATCTTCTTATTCTGTACCAAAAAGAGACTAATCTGGAGTTATTGTATGCCTTGCATGCAGGTGGGTCCCCCACCGTACTGCCTGAGTGTCCCACACATCATTGATTTCTTCTTGAGAGAGACAGAGAGGACTCGGAGACCTCCGCTGAGAGGATAATTCTAGGGTTGGTATTGGTAAGAGTGCTACAGTTAGTATTATCTGCAGTGCACTGAAAGCTCCTCCTGATGTACGCAGAGTCTCCACTGCATCTAATCTAGCAGCTGACACTTTGTGTGTGTCTGTGTGTAACTGAGGTGTGTGAGCTTTTACATTAAACTACTTGCTATCAGTCTCATTTAATCCTACAAGTGTGCATGCACAGGCCTTAGATTTTAATCATAATGGTAGTTGGGGGTCGTAGAAGGTTATTCATGTGCTATTAATGTTGCTATGGAAAAAAAAAAAAAAAAAAAAAACTTGAATAAAAACCAAAACAACGGTTCCTAAACTAAAATAGTAATTGTTTCTATATACAGTGCCCTGTATAATCTTTAGGATTAAGACGATTTTTGTAGCTTTGCCTCTGATTTACAATCCACTGTGGTTGTGTACAAACAATGAATGTTTGACTCAAGTGCAGACTGTAATCTTTAATTCAAGAGGTTTTACAAAATTTTTGATGGACTGTTTAGGAATTAAATTTTTTTTTATACGCAGTTCCCCCTTTCAAAGGCTCAAATTTAATTAGTTAAGCTAAAATAAATGTAAAGATTTTAATACTTGGATGAAACTCCTTTGCAGCCAATGTCTGCCTAAACCCTGCAATCCATGGACACCAATAAATGCTGCTTTTCCTCTCAAGCTGCTCCACTTTTCTGCAGCCACCTTCAGTTTCTGCTTGTTTGTTGGTCTTTTTGCATTCAGTTTTGTATTTAACACTAGAAAAACATCCTTTATTGAACTGAGATCAGGTGAATGACTAGGCCATAGAAGAACCTCTCATTTCTTTGCCTTGCTTCACAGTGTAAATGACCCACTGTCCAGTCAGTTTTGTGGCATTAGGCTAAATCTGAGTAGAGAGTATAGCCCTAAAGATTCATCCTGCTACTTCTATTAGCAATCACATCTTTAATAAACACTAGTGACTGGCAGGCATTATACCCATACATCATAATGTTATGTCCACCGTGTTTACCAGATAATGTGGCACTGCTTTGGATCGTAAGCAGTTTAAAGTTAATCTTTGTTTAATCCTTCCACAGATTTTTTTCATTACTTTGCAGGTGTTTTAGATGTTTTGTGGCCAAATCTAGTCTGACCTTCCAGTTCTTGAGTATATTCAGTGTTTTGCAACATTTTGTATATACTTTCCGTTTCCATTCAGAAAGCCATCTCAACTTTGACAGTGATACACCTGCCGTCTCCTCCCATTTCTCTGTGATAGGTTTGTTTGGGTTTAGAGATTCTCTCACTTTCACTGCCATCTCTTTGGGTCTCATATTTAACATAACAGTGAAAGCTATAAACATAGAAATTCACTACTTTGACTCAACTTCAGATATTGTGTCTGCTTCATTTCACATGAAACAGCAAGGGAGCGGGCCTCAGCTTGCTGTAAAACTGCTTGTCAGTCAATTGTCCAATTAATTTGGAACCTCTGAAAATGCGGGACTGAAGAAAAATGGCTGTAATTCTTAAGCAGTTTGTACAAAAAAAAAAAAAAAAAAAAAGAAACCCATTGAAGTAAAGCTAAAAGTCTGCACTCTGATCATATATTGATTTACATTTCGCCGTGGTAATGTACAAAAGCAAAAGTACAAAATGGCAAAACTACAGAAATTGTTTGTCCCAGACATTATGGTGGGCACTATACCAGGACAATGACTCTGCTCTTGCTGTATAAAGTCAATAATGTTACAGTACTTATTACTTAAAATGAAAACACACCATAAAGTTCAATATTAGCATGGTTTTGGAAATTTGGTAAAGTTCTGTGAAATTCAGCATTGGTAGACTGAGTCAGTCCTAAGTCACAGGTCAGTTCAAAGTCAGCATGAGTCCAACAACAATGTCAAGCTCTGATAAGAGTTCTCCTAATGATGTTCAGCAGTATGTATTGCATGCCAAACATCCTAAATGCACAAAGTACATTTTAATGAAGTCAAAATGGGCTCCATAGAATTAGACGCATGTTCATACTAACCCTGTAAAAGCACCCATCAACCATGCACTTTCTACTTAGCCAGACAAATTGATTGTGCACACATAAAGATGAAAATGTACAGTACATGAAGATACTGCCTCTCAGGCTCTTAATTATTTATGCAGGAAGTTAAATCAATGAAAAATGCAGATTGCTCTTGTACCACATGTAGCAGACAAATGTCTCTGTCTCCTCCAATGGTTCAGCACAAATGACAGCATGCTTGTGGAATTCAAATTTTTCCCCCTTTTCTTGCCTCTGACAGTTCACTGTTTACTTACTGTGAACAGAAGCAATAACTACATTTGTATAAACCCTTATTTAGCAGCATCTCCAATTTATGCTCAAGTTGCTGCTGCCAAAATGTGACAACCCAAAGACAAGTACTCATTCAAGTGTTTTGTGAGCATCTATTTGTTAATGTCTCAATAGCTGAAACTGCACTGCACAAATAACACCTATAAGCGACCCTTAAATCTTGCCTAAACAGCTGCAGAATGTAACAAAAATGTTCAAAAGAAAAAGAATCATAAAAGGGAGACGGCTTTAAAAAAAGCAGCGTTTTGAAGCAGCTATGTTGTCTGTTCAAGTTAAAATAACCTCACCTCAAGCATTTGAAACCACTTGAAAAGTTATTTTTAACCCTCAGACATCACTCTCCCACTCTCAGAGAGACAGTTCTGCAAGCCTTACCCAAAGAACTATTATGGTTGGATACTTTTTAAGGGCTGCCTGGATAGGGGAGCTTGAATATGTAGTAATTTGGCCTCAGTACTGGCAGGAACTGAAAGGTTGTAAGTACTTTTAAAGAAATAAACAGCTGCATTAGCTGTAATCTACCTCCCATCTTCACTGAGATAAAGAATCTGGTACACACTGTGGCTGACACTGTAAAACCTCCATACCTCGCCTTCACAATGCCACTTCTCCGTGGTAACAAACACAATGTACAAGCACAGAATATTGCTGAGATGCCAGAACAATGATTAGTGTTCTCAGTGCTGTTCTAGCGGCTCTGGTGGCTCGGCTAATCTGCTGCTTTATTGTACAGCAGCACCGATATCAGCACCAGAGCAAGTGCGTCCAACAGTCGCACGCACAAACCCGATTCCAACATTGTCACACAAGAACTCGTCTCTCAGGCGCACATGCACGCGCTCAGAGTGCGCTGAAAGGCCAGGCAGTACAACACGCCTCAGTAGTGTGTGCCAGCCTAATCTAGTCAGGCCTTTTATCCCATCTCCTCCCTCCACTTCCACTTAAATCAACACTTCACTGAGGGCTACAAAGCTAGTTTGCATCCTCGACACATCCACTACGCATGTGCACGTGCACACAGGCGCACACTTTACTTCTCCTCCTTCATCGTTAGTCTGTTTATCTTTCACTTTGGCACACTCGCCTCATCTCTCTGTGTCTCAGGCACAAGCAGGAAAACACATCACACAAATGCACACTCCTGTGCATGCGCATGCTCACACACTCTTCAAGTCACACACCAAAACATACTTACAGCAGACTCTAGCACAACTTTGAAAAAGGCTGGGAGTCTCCGAGGAGATGCTGCAGTGTGAATGAATAAAAGCTGAATGTAGCTTAACAATCTGTGCTCAGCCGAGTGAGCTGGCCATTGCCCAGGCAGTAAGTTGGTACCCCTGTAAACAAAAGGATGACTATATGCTGACTGCTATTATATCGTTTCCAAAAGCCTACTGGATTGGGGGCTTTAGCCATGTTCTTCATATCAATGCCTGCTATTTGTAAATGTCAAATTCATTTTTCATAAACCTCAACCCAGCTTTCCAGCAGGCAACACAACTTGGTGATTTGGTCTTTTTATCTTTAGAAAATGACTGGCATACAGGCAACACAGAATTTCTAACACACACAAATTCTGGGAAATGTAAACTTTCAAGTGTCATTAGTAGGCATTCACTTGGACTAACTCTCTGCAATCAGCATCAGCCTATATTTGGACTGCATTAACATGTACACCACTCCTCCACCCACACAGACAGCTCTGATAAAAGCACAAGAGGTCCAAAAAGTAATTTGACTGGGCTCCAACAAAAGAAGTGTTTTCACAGGATAATCCCTGACTGGGAGTGTGGCTATAGGGGTTCAGTACACGGTTTTATGTGTGAAAGTGTACCAGAACTGTAGATAGAGGGTGTCTCTATTTGTACTTGTGCAATTGTGTGTGTGTACATGGGGGTGGGGGGGTATTTGGGGCAAGCTGAGCAGGGAGAATTTTATTCAGGATTTCATTAACAGGGAATAGGAGATGTTTGTTCTGGCCAGCCACCTCTGGCTTAGGGACAAGAGTGTGTCTGTAGCCCAGCTAAACTGTCTGCAAGGGCAAACACTGTGGCAGTTTTATGGAGTTAAACTCTGTTTCTTTAAAAATTCCTCTCAAATGGAGAAAGAAAATGTACAGAGGTCAAGCACCAGGACCTTGTTCCCACTTGGAGACAATCCATTTTGCTTCTGGATACAAAAAAATGTTTTGTGTGTCTTTGCAAGCACTCTAAAAGTGACCAGAACTGAAACGGTATCAGTGGTTAGCGGCCATTATGAAGAGTCTGACTGCACATTGAAAAGCGCACTTTAATGCATTGAAAAGTGAGGCTTTCATTCCACACGCACAGTACTTTACAACATACACAAATGAATGTTTTCAAACAGAAATACACACTCAAAATCCCATCAGTCTGCAGTTATTTGACCCAGAAAAGACTTGAGAAATCCCTAAATACTGAGGTCTTATGTTGTGGGGTATAACCTTAATGTGTGTTTTAAAGTTTACCATACGTGTTAGCAAAGAAAATTTGTGGGATATAATGAGCTCTAGGATTTTCCACCCCCCACACCAACCTGTGCATATCTTAAGCTGGATTTCTAGTTAATGCACGGTTTTTGCAGGGGTCTCACTGCTGGCACCTATTTAGTTGGTTTTGACTCACCACAACTCTGGAAGGATTTATCGTACATGATTGGACAGCATCGCCAGTCAGTCATACTCCAGTAACCTCTACGGAACACTGGAAGGCTTTGATCTTTTTTAAAATATGAGACAGAAGCAGGTAAAGTGGGCGGGGAGAAGATTTTTAGTAGAAAGTGACATCAAGGTCATAATTATACAACTTTCGGTATTAAATATTAGCTATTCATGCCAAGAAGACAAGAGGTTCTTCCATGATATTGTATGCAGATTTTTCGCAGTTTTCCTCACTGAAATTTTTTTTTTAAAGTACAACAGCTATGACTACTCTAGCACAACTGCTAATTTCATGTATTCAAGAGAAGGAAAGGGAAATACTGCTACATCTTTAACAAAATGCAATGACTCATAACTATGTATGGAATTTTACAGGGGGAAATTTTCCTCTGAACGGGGGTGGGGGGTGGGGGGGATATAAAGAAGGAAGTGCTAAAGAACACCACATGGGGAAAATCCCTTAGGCCAATCTTTCAATTATCTATCTGGTCCCTGGTGTAGGGATCACACATCCACCAATGCACAAACCCACCCTGCTGCAGTTCCATCGGGGAGTACACACAGTAAATGGAAAACATGATTAAGAAAACCAAACCCTGATGTTGATTGCTATAATAAGATCATATGCACACCTTACATGCAAATAATGTCTGTTTGTTATAGAGTTATATTTTTAACTATAGTCCTGAACACAAATACACTTTTTCATACAAAGCATTTTAATGAAATCTGAATGTGTTTATCAAGAAACAGCAAAATGATCACAATTGAATGTTTTGCTTCATAGATTTAATGTGTACTATACTATAATAGCCAGATTTCGTAGTATATTTTGTGGTTCTACCGGCAAACAAGAAGTGGCAACTAAAAAACTATTTTCTTAGTAAAATATACAAATAAGTAGAGGAAAAGTTTTACATGTGCAGCGATATATGGAGAGAGCTCAAGATGAGTAACGTAGACTGGAGTTCTGCACAAATCTGAAAGTGTTTCATAAAAACAAACATTGTTGGTCATTACATTTATTATATTTATCTATGATTCCAACAATTTTGGCCAGTTTTCCAAAAATACTATTCTCTCACACACACAGCTGTCAAGTTGAAGGCCTCTGCCAACTTACATAAAATCCTAGATATCTAATCAGTTGTACTGAGCATCACAGGAAGCTTCTAGATCAGAAGACAGACTGATTAAGCAATATCACAAGGGAGTGCTCTTGTACTGAATGTACAGCTGTGATTTGATCATCGGCAGGAGGATGTAGGTTGAATGCCAAAGATAACCAAAACTGTGTTGTAAGTTTCATAATAATTTGTGAAATACAAAAAAATGATAATATTTTGAATGATTTTCTTGCTTGGACATGAAAAAAAAAAAAAAAAAAAAAAAAAAAAAAAAAACAGGAAGACTAACCAATTTCAGATAGCTAGAAAAATCTTTTAATGTGTTATTTGTCAGCTGTTCCTGCATGCGACTTTTAAGGACACTGAATATGTTGCAATGTTTTTAAGCTTTTCACATTCATTTTATGCCAAGGCAAACAGATGATCTTGAATTAGCAAACTAGCAGCACCCTAATATCTTAGTTGTGGCTAAAGTACTAGTACCATATCCTCCTCCCTCCGGCAGCACCTCTGAAGCGTTAGATCCCTATATAAATTTTGTTGAGGTTGCAGAGCTCACTCTTGTTTTCCAGATGAAGCAATGATGGCACAACACTGTACTTTACTTGGTCTTCAAAATAAAAGTTAAAATTTCTACTTCTGAGACTAAACGAAGTTAGTTTGCAGTTCAAAGTTGTGCTGTTATTGCTCTCCTCCAGTTTGTGCAGGTTGGCTGATGTCACGTGAGCACAGCTGGAGGTTTACACCAAAGTGTCCAGGATTCTTTCATAACCATCATAAATGACTTTTTTTTTTAAATTAACAGTTTTTAAGGTCTTGAACTTTTCACCTCAGAAACGATGGTGATCATTTCCACCAAATGTACTCTAGGGGCACTGATTTAATGCCTCTTGACCAGTCGACTAAATGCTCTACAAGAATCTTTAAAACACAGTCAGTGTGTCTGACTGAAACACTTGGCATTTGACTGACCACTGCAAAAACTGAAATTCCCTCTATAAAAAACAAAATTATGTTGACCAATGCATTTAAAAGTTTTCCTTTTTACACATCATATTTCTCAGCCTTCCATCTGTTCTCAAACCGTTAAGGATTATTAACATTCTGTATTTACAGTAGGTTTGTAGGCCACAGGCCATAAAATGCAAATCTGGAGCTGTCCCACTGTAATTTGTGAAGACCTGAACGGTATCTTCCATCTCTACAAACTAGATCAGGCTCATGGCCAGGGGCCATAGTCTGTACACTGAATCACACACACACACTTAAAATAGCTAACAGCTAGAGGTTGTGCTCTGTGTCTCTCCCTTTTCACCACACCAATAAAGTCTTTGTCAGGCACTTAGCGGTGTTCTAAAAGGAAGCACAGTGACGGCCAGAGCTGTTCGTCTCAAAGAGTTGTGATATCAGTGAGGGTCTTGGACATTTCTTAAGCCCTCAGTGTTTTAGTTTCTGCTTCCTGCAAGTAAATTTAACTCCGAACATATTTTTAAAAAAAATAAAATCTGTGGACTGGAATTATGTTTGATGCCAGACAATATTATTATTCTATCAGGAAGTGTTGGGGACTGTTGGAGCCTTCAGTAATTTCCGTTGTGTAACTGTTAGAGGTAGAGGGCTCTGACAGGAGCTTTTAAGAGGCAAAGAATCCATTAGACAAGGGTCGCTACAAAGTGGCCAACTATTAAAAATGCAGCAGCACCATTATTCCCTGACTGAGCCTACAACTCCTGTCTCCTTCACAGCGTCGCTCTTTATTTCCCTTTGGATCGTTATCTCTTCTTTTTCTTCTTTTGAATTCTTTTCGCTACAGCCATCTGTTCTCTTTTTGATACGTCTCCTTCACATCCCTTTTTCGCCTCTATCCTGCCTTCTCCTTCCCTCCTGCACATATTTTTCTATTATAAAACTGGCAGGGGTGAGCTTCTCTCACCCCTCTGTGCATGAGCTGACCCGCTGAAGCTTTTTCATTCCTATTTAACATAGTAAGGCAATGGTCAGCAACCGCTACTGTACCGGGACAAGAATAGAACAGCCCACGGAGAATAATAAATGGACATATATGGGTGGTTAGGAGAGTCCCTTTTAAGCAGTAAAAACTACCCAGGCCCGGCAAACTGAACAGATGGTAGGAGAGAGGGAAGGGGAGAGAGAGAGCCCAGAACACAGTGGGATAGGGGCTGGAAAAGCGAGAGAAAAAAAGGAGGGAGAGTGTAGGGTAGGGCAGTAGAAGAAGGCAACATAAGGCCATTCTCTCTTCTCTTCATTGGCATGCGATGCTATGGAGATCAGAGTTGAAATCTAAACAGAATAGCTGGGTCTTTAAACAACATGCACATAATAATACTGCCGGTTGTAAAACTACAACTGATGCAGGCAGGCAGATGTGTGAGAAGAAACAGGGCATGAGCAGAATGCATGCAAGGCTATAAAGCTTATACCCTCTGTTTACTTTGCACACTAAACACACACTTTTCAGCGTCTGTGTGTGAGATGTGTGCTGCATAATTTATGGCGGCTGTTTCTGCTAAGACGAAGTACTTTATATTTGACAAGAGGAGGAACAGAAGCTCGGGAGGAGACGGGGAAAGAAGGGGGAAGGTTATGTGAAATGGATGATGGGTGAATGAGTTAATCAAATTTTTAATGTTCTCTTTGTGTTTACACAATGCAGGGTGTTTTAATGACAGCGAGCTAAGCCGAAAAGAGGTCAGGCATGTTTTGTGTGCTCCGTTTCCCTCCTTCCTTTATGAGGTTCACTCATCACAACAAAGCCAACTACTGACCACATTTATCTAGCGCATAATGGGGAGTAATTGAATGTGAAAAGCTCATTTTTGAAGGGACAAAATATTCTATTTAGATGTCCAGGCATGTCCGCATGTGTCATTACTTTGATATCAACTAAATGCTGTTTCTCATTATCCTAATTAAAGCTCCTTGTGTGCCGCTGAGCATATTAGCACACTGATCTGCAGCAAACTAATGATTAGCTGGTTGATAATATGACTTTTTTTCCTGTTAGCCTCTCTTATCTCCCTCTTAGTGATTATCATCAAAGATTCACATCCTCAGTCAATCATCATCACAAGCTGCAAAGATTAAAATTTTTAAAAAATGAATAGCTGCTATAGTTACAGAGGTATCATGGATAAAGATCAGTTCACTAGCAAATTCATGCATACGGAGACAAAAATCATTTGCGTGGTCAAACAGCTAAACGCGTTGATGAGCAAGATGAGCGAAATGAAAGTATTGGGGAGCTGGGAAAGACTCAAAAGTTTCTGCATTTAAACTGAAGACAAGAAAGAGCTGGCTTATATTTGGAAGTGTCCAGGAATTACCTAAAGTTAGGTCCATAATTTGTTGGACTGCACACATTTTTTGTAGTTTTGCCTCTGCACACCACCAAAGACTCGCAGTCGAACAATGAACAACAAGCAGTTTCGTGGCCAGAAGAAGCCTGATATTTAACAATTATCATAGACAGCTGGCCAATGCATTCGATCTTAAGGACTCAATGCACTGGAAAGCTCAAGCATCACCAGAAGGCCTGAAAGACCACAGAAGACAACTAAAGTGCATGACGACAGAACTATTTCCATGGTTAAGAAAAACAGTTTCACAACATCTAACCAAGTCGAGAACACTCTTCAGGAGGCAGGCAGGTGTCAATATCTACAATCAAATGTCACCTTCAGTGTTTACAACACGGTGCAAACCACTGATTAGACTCAATAACAAGGCCAGATTAGACTTCTAAAAGAAAGAAAAATCTAAAATCTAAATTTACTTGCAACATGAGAAGAGAATGATGGGAAAACGGACATGGGCAAGGACAGAAACAGAATGATATGCTTTGGATCATGAACTATCAAAGATGGTGGAGACAGTGTTATGGGGCATGGACTTTTTTCTAAGCCGAAGTGTTTTCTATCCAATATTTACACTCTGATAAAGGCATCAGGATCAACTTGTTCAGTATCTTGCCTAAGAATACCAGACATTAAACCAACGACCTCCCGATTAATAGACGACCTTCTCTACCTCCTGAGCCAGATCGAGCAGTGCAAATGATCCAAAGCATTCTGCAAAAGCAACCGGAGTTTTTCTCAAGGTAAAGAAATGGGATATTGTTCAATGGCCAAGTCAG